>NC_090451.1:94106383-94416651 GCF_031143425.1 Pleurodeles waltl | reverse complement strand
GCACTTCTATTTACCTTCTTCCTCTAGCTGCTCAACCTAAAAATGACTAAATAATGAAGTAATGCTGTCACAAAATGTACCGCAAAATGACGCATAAGTTGCCTTTTCTTGATGCATAATTTACTCAACCCTGCCGCTTAACTCCAGTGGCCCTGACTATAAGTTTGTAGATCAGCCTACTAAGTAGTGTGCACTTGTGTGGCTTAGACATCTTCCTCTTTATGGATGCTATTGTTGGGTTTGTCAGTGTTTTGCTGTGTTAGCTGCAGTCGTAAAAGTACAGCTAGCTGGAGCCTTTTTGTTGGGTTTGAGGCTTTTGGGTAAACAAAAAACATATGAAGGTTTGGCTGGTGAGCTGGAGGAATGTTGTGGGCTCCTGATGGGAACTACTGTGGTGATATGTTGGTTGCACTGCTTCTCAGAATAGAAGTTTGGATTTTCTGGATTTTGTCTGTGAAAAAAAAAAAAGCCAAATTAAACACAAACTAAGACCCTTGGGTTTGGTGTACGTGGCAAATGCTCCTGCATGAGGGTCAAACTAACAATTCGCCTAGAAAAGTTAACTGGGATTGTTAATGGTTTCTCTTACAATTCCTGAAGTTGTAGTCAAGAGGTCGGACCCTGGTCTGACCTTTGGAAGGCAGAAGGACTGACTGCAGATGCATTATTAAGTATAGATGCTACCCACATTAACACACACATACAAGTTATTTGCATCCACTTTTAAATGTCTATAAAACAACATTTTCTGCTCAGCCCATATACACGCTGAAAGGGGTTCAGCAGAACGGTTTCCCACTATGCACCTATTGATCCTAACCGATTTTGCTCTGCTTAACCTGTTGCTTGTAGACTTTATCACCAGTTTAATGTTGATATTTTTCTTGTGCGGAAATAGTAGCAGTCATGCCTAAAATAAATACTTGAAGATATGCTGAAAGGCCAGTTTGCCACACGAAGACAGTGAAAAGCTGGTGGAGCCGTGGGAGAGTCATTAACGTTAGCCGTACGTGGCAACAACTGCTGCCTTAGGGAGGTGTGCATTTCCACCTCAAGAGGGGCATCTTGTTGCTCAATCTTCCTAGCATAATACTTTGCTTGTCCTCGTGTTACTATGTTTTGACTCTGTTGTAAATAACATGCAGAACTAAAGAAAGGTGTGGCCGTCATATATAAACATAATACACAATGGTCCAAGCTGCAACAATTAAAGGAACTGGAATGCCTCAGAACGAAAGGAAGGCATGGCCGCCATATGTAAATATGAAGCGCAGTGTGCAGTACTGCAACACTTAAAGGAACGGGAATGCCTCAGAATGAAAGAAAGGCTCATCTGCCATATGTAAACATGAAGCAAGGCATGCCTTGTTGCAACAATTAAAGGAACTAGAATGCCTCGTGTTCCACGGAAACCTGGTAGAACAGGGAGAAGGTGTGGTGCAGTGACTAGAGCGTCCGACTTTGGAACTGAGGACCTGTGTTTGAGTCACGGTGATGGCTCAATATCACTTAGGCAAACTCTTTAGGATGGAAAACCACCTGCTGGCCCTATCATGAGTTTACTGCTGAGCCAGCGGGAAACAGACACAACATTGTGTGACTTTTGTGGTGCGTCTGGTGTGACAGCAACAGTCACGCTTTTCACTGCCTGTAATCCAGGCAGTGAAAAGCGCGACAGGGCTGTCCATGGGGCCCCCGGCACCCTGTCTCTGCCAGCCTTTGCATGGCGGTGGAACCCCCATGCAAAAGCTTGTGGAGAGGGGGACTTGTAATCCCCAGCGGATTAAGATTGCCGGCACAGCCAGGCTGTCAACCGGCAGAAGCCTGGCGATCGGACCATGGCGGCTCTGCCACGGTCGTAATGTGGAGGCCGGACTGCTGCTTTGGTGACGGTCCGACTGCCACCAAGAGTCTGGCGGTCCCAGGACCACCAGACTCGTCATAAGTGCCCTAATCGCCCAAAATGAATATGTTGTGTAATGTACCTGGTACTCATGCAAAGCCTCCAATACCTTTGGGTCAAGTTTGGGCTACCTTAGCATTGCAAAGTGAAAGCAAGTAATGAAATAAACATGCGGGCCTGCAAATGAAAAGAGAAGCTTCGTGGAACACGAGCAGGAAACAACTTAAAAAGAAGTCCCCTAAAGAAGAGATAAACAGGACAAAGTGTAATTATACAGTAGTTGGTCCCTGCTCCCAAAGAGAAAAAGGAGGGACAAAGCGGCATGACTGACCACTAGCAAGGAAGTATTTTTAAATGACACTGAAACTAGCAAATAAAATGGCTTTGAGCCGACAGAAATATACTTAAAAGTATACAAGAGTCTGTACACTTACTCTCGACCTAAAAATATTTAAGCAACAGTTCTTGTTTTATCTTCACAGTTATTTTTTAGTTAAAAAGGTTGAGCCCAATAAGCATCATTACATTTATGTTAGGAAAATAAAAAATATCACAGACTTGAAGAATTATTCAGTGGTTAGCAACTTAATGAAGACACCATATGAGAAAACAACATTAAATAAAACATGTACAACTATCAACTGTTAAAAGTTCAACATTTGAAGGTTTGTCTGCAATCCAGAATGCAAGAAAAAAGAGCAACCAGGGCACTCCAAAATGATAAGTCCGAGATGAGTAAATTTACAGTAGATGTTTTAATCCTTTGTGATGGGTAGTCGAATAGAAACTCAAAAGATAATCAAGTCCACATATTAGAACAGGTATGAATGAGTTCAAAACAGCCAACACGTGTTTCGTCCTCACGGACTTTTTCAAGGCAAAAACACTGAGTAGTCCAACAAGGTATAAATACGTCCCTTATGAACAGGGGACAAGTATTCTTCTAAGGCAAAATTCTGTATCCTTGAGTGTATCCGTAGTGTAAGAAAACACTGTCTGAAAGGCCTGAGTAGACCCAGCCTGTACTGCCCCCAGAATCCAGGAGTCAGGAAAAACCGGCGTGTGAAGTTAACCGCAGCGCATGATAATGCTGCCGTGTACTGTAAGAAGACCACAGTACACTGCAGCATTATCATGCGCTGCGGTCATAAGGGACGTATTTATACCTTCTTGGACTACTCAGTGTTTTTGCCTTGAAAAAGTCCGTGAGGACGAAACACGTGTTGGCTGTTTTGAACTCATTCATACCTGTTCTAATATGTGGACTTGATTATCTTTTGAGTTTCTATTCGACTACCCATCACAAAGGATTAAAACATCTACTGTAAATTTACTCATCTCGGACTTATCATTTTGGAGTGCCCTGGTTGCTCTTTTTTCTTGCATTCTGTACTTTACAGCACATGACATAGGTGGTTCGGCTTTCCGCCTCTGTTTGTGTGCATTTTGAAACCCTTGGTGGTTGGGTTTCTGCACCAGACTGGCACCCGTCACAAGACTGTACTTATGATATGTTACTCTAGAGCTCTTTGTCTCAGATGTGCGACGGTTAGCATCAACCACACTTTTCAGGAACGTTGTCTGCAATCCAGTACAGTCTTGTGAGACAGATTTTTAAAAGCGCTATCGGGAAGCTAGGGCAGCGAGATTAAAAAAATAATTATGAATACCACGCGCCGGAAGGAAATGATCAGAGCTCTTATTCTCACACACTGACTCAGGAGACTGGTGGAGAAACCAGGTTAAGCTTTCCAATCGACTTTTTGTTCAAATTGTAGCAAGCCCCATGCTTCACAGGCTGATTATCACTTCCTGAGTGACTATCCATAGACATTTAATATACCTTTGTATAATTTTAGGTAAACTTAAAGCTAATTGTGCAGTTTCTTGCTGCCAAAGGGTCGAGAAATACATCTTACATTTGCAGAGCTCTACAAGAGTATTAAGCCATTCACTGAATCAAGGTAAAACTAGCACAGTAGATACCATGAGCCTGATTTTTACTGCGCAGTAGAAGACAATATTCAGATTACTGCAGGGAATGCTAAAATGAGAGCGGTAGTCATCTGTGAAATTTCGTCTCCCACACAAACCCTGCTATGAAATTAAGGCCACCAATGCATCCTCATATAATTGTAACATTTCCATTAGAAACTGGATGATTGCCATTACCACTCAACTCAAAATAAGGTATATATAGTTGTGGACTGGAAGTGAACTAGCAGTACTTTGTTCTGAAAGAGCAGTTTTAGCAAGCATCAATTGGATCAGAGATTAAAATTTACTGATGTTCTGATACCAGCTTCATGAATGCAAATTATCACAGCAAAGCTTGGTAGAAGTACTCTTTTCATGAATTAACGTTAACGAGTCATTACATTTTTTTTTTTTGCTGAAGAAAATGTCCATGGCATAAGGGTGACATGTGCCCTAAGTAAGAAATTCAGGCTTATTTTCAGCCACAAGCATTCTTAAGTGTATAAGGCATTTCCTTATAAATGCACCTGGATGTTCACAGGAAAATGACATGATTTTTCATTGCAATATCAAAACACTTAAAATTAAAGTTGACCTACCCTATATCTTTTTCTGTCGGTTACCCCTGCTGCTCCTGCTATGGCCTCGTCTGTAGAAGTCTACATAAAAAGTAACTACAAGTCAGGCTCTTAATTGGTCACCAGCTTTGTTGATGCTGACCAGAGCATGGTACTTCCAAGTGATGGCTGTGTAGTGTCAGAAGAGTGTTCATTTATCTGTTTTCATAAAGCACTACACACTTGGAGGGGATATGACTATCTCTAGGAAGGAATCTAAATTAAGAGGTGTTTGTTGCCCTACATCATAGAGTTTAACAGGCAATCATGCATGCCGTTGGTGAGTCAGGTAGCACTTATAGCAAAAAGTCTAGACACCCAAGTGCCAAAGGCATGAGGATATGCTTGGAATGCAGAATACCAGCCATAGAGGTTGCCACATCATGGAGTGGA
Source organism: Pleurodeles waltl (assembly GCF_031143425.1). Classification (NCBI taxonomy): domain Eukaryota; kingdom Metazoa; phylum Chordata; class Amphibia; order Caudata; family Salamandridae; genus Pleurodeles; species Pleurodeles waltl. The sequence goes on along the minus strand of NC_090451.1, from coordinate 94,411,761 downwards.
GACTGGTCTGAGGCATTCCACTGTACTCCTACGTGCATAGTACAAGGGGACTTGTTAGTGGGGGGGGGGGGGGGGGTTAAGGAATATCCTGGTCATTGGCTGGTATAAAGAGATGACTCTAGAAACTAGTCCAAGATTTGCAGGGAAGGCATTTTAGAGAAATCAGTCCTAGACTGGAAGGCATCTGCTCCTAAATCATTTGCACCTAGCTGGTCAAAGTTCAAGTTGGTCTGGCGTAGCCAAATCTTGCTGCCTGAATGGTTGATAAGACTGCAAGGCTATAGAAATATCCCAGGGCCTGCCATGTCTCGAACTGCAATCTTAAAGGGTCTATACCTCGAACCCAATGTGTACCTCATTTTCTGCCCATGTAGACAACTGTGGTGCATGGTGCGAAAAGGGAGAACAAAGGAATGTGCTGGCAAATCTAGTTAGAATTACCATGTGATCCTTAGAGCAGATATAGATTAGTCTATGCCGCCATCTTCTGGTAATGTGCTGTAAATGCTTCTTCGGACAGTATGTTCTCACTGTGGCTGCTAGTTCATTTACTGACCTTGAGAAGCTCCTTTTTCTTAAATATAAAAAAAATGGCAGGTCTGCACAGAGCGTGAAAGGAGAGCATGAAAAGTGCTCCAAAACTGCCCATCGAGTTTGCGCTACATGAAACTTCAAAGCACTACGGCCGCCATGAGCATGAAGGACAGGGGCAAAATAAAAAGGGAGTTCACTCACAGTAAAGCATATTGGCAATCGTGTAATTAATTTTCCATGTAACAGGGTTGGTCCCCAAGGTGGTAACAAAGGAGCCTCAAGGCGTGACGAACGTAAAGCATTTACCAATGATATCAAGAGATTTTTGAAAGGCAAGCCCAAGAACAAGTGCAAGTGATGGGCGTGAGGTGAGGTGATTAAAAGCCCACAATACTAACAACAGGTCAGAGCGCTTGAGCGATTGGCTATCACAAAATGTGCCACAGTACGCCACATAGTTTGTCTTTTCTTGCTGCATAATTTGGCCCTCCCCTGCCGCATAATTCCAGTGGCTCTGATAATAGTAATTTTCTATGCAACAGTCAGGAACATTTGCATTGCTCTCCAGATTTTACTGGCAATATACACGAAAATGATGACGGTTTTGTTGCCTAAAGTCTGTCATGCGTTGAAAAGCCTTAGAATAATGTCACACCACAATGACAGAAATACACTGAACCCAGCAACGCATATCCAGGCCGCGCCACTTTGCCTATAACGCTACCGACCTAATGCAGTCAGTTCTAAAACCTGCTCAACAATGAAACCGCATTCCATACTGTTCATAGTTTCCTTGATAAATCAATGAAACATTCGCACTTTTATTTAGGGCGAACTTGGCTCAGGAGCCTTAGAGCGCTTTACACGAGCTCTAGGGCGGTTCATGGGTCATTACGCTGTTGGCCACGAATCACAGGGTGCATTAGCCGAGGCCGGGACTCGAACCTGGGTCCACGGTTCTAAAGGCGGTGGCTCCGCCTTCAGGCCGCATCCCTACTCTAACGGTGGGACAGTACAAACAAAATGGAGCCGCCACAATGTGCAGACGTTAATGCAAATAAAGAGAAATAAACCAGTGGCAGGTTTCTTGGAGGCCTGACAGACACGAGGTTCCAGAGCCGCCTGGCTTCTCGTGCACACATTAACATACGTGGCTTTGATCTGGTTATAATTAATGAGCGAAGTGAAAGCGGCTGCACGGGAGACAGTTTTCCATACTTCAAAGCCCTCGCGGTGTGAAGAAGAGGGTGTTTTGTCTCGCACTCACTGGATAGATACGAGAGGCCCCGGCCTGAGGCTCAGGCGTCTTTTATGTCTACTGCAGAGACATTGTTCGAGGCTACACAAAGCCCCAGTATTTAGGTCTGGCCTGGAAGCCTTTAGCTGTTATAGCTATTGTTACCAATTCTTTTAAATAGAATTAAAGTAGGCTATGGCTCCACCTACAGGAGTATTTTCTTTTTCCTTCATGCGTTTGATTCTGGTGTATCGTTCCGCACTTACGATGCTTATAAAGCAATAGTTTTTGCTTTTTTCCAATGCTGCGGACTGTTTTTTAATATTTTATCCAGGGCTCGAAATACAAGCCAAACCTATGAGCTTCGCCGATGCTTGTTTTTGTTTCACTGCAAAGTAGAAACTGCTGCTTTCTGGCACGCCTGAGCAATATTTCTGTTAGCAGGACAACCAACGTTCCACAAATTGCACCTGAAAAAATTAAATATTGCTCCCGTGCAGTGCACCGAAATTTACACAAAGTAAAAATTGCATTTGCACACATCCTACTGTTTAAACATTTTTTGTTTGCATCAGTTGCTCATTTAAAAATTTCAGAATTCAGCTCGTACACTGGTGCACGACTGTCCTACACCGAACTAGGGGTACAAAGTCTGTCCTTCATTTTTACAAGATACATTTTCATAGATGGCATCATAAACTGCATTACATTTTTGATATTATCTAGAATAAAGTGGGTTTTATGTTTTTTGTCTTTGAGTTTGTTATTTCATTGGATAGTGAAGATTCATGTCCTCGTGCATAAAGGGTCATGGCTCAGAGGAAACACTGGGTAAGTGGTACCCAACGTCATCCTGGAGGGTTGGATCCATGCTAGATTTACAGGAAATTTACTGACTATGGTTTATGTATACATTTATATTATATAGATGTATATCCCGATTAATTGTGTTTGGGTAGCCTGAAGATTGGGCCCTGGCCGACCAATCTTAGCATTCCAGCTGCACAACATTAGCGTTACGATTGCTATGAGTAGTATTACTGTCACGTTTAAAGCATCTACTGACATATATATATATATATATATATATATATATATCTAGCTTGATATGCATTGGAGATAGAATATACATTATAAAAATAAAATAGTTGTATATATATATATATATATAAGTTACAGGTACATTTTGAAGTTGACCATTTACAAATGGTTTCTACAAAATCCAGTTTTAGCACAATTATTTTTTTTTAACTCTGGTTTTATTGTGTATGGCAGCAAAGACAAGGGAAATTCTACAGGATAAATACATTTATCTCTCAACCTGGCAGTCAGACGCTGGTCACAATAAACTATCACTGCGCATTGTCTGATAGTAGCATTTTGGGGAGGACCTCTCCATAACATGGCTATTTTCTCTGACTTGTCCCTCCTTTCCTTTTTCTTAATCACTTTTTTCCAGGTTTTCTTTTTCAATTCCAGCATTTTAGGGCAGATTTGGGGTGGCATAAAGCCCTGTACAAGGAGTCACCAGACGCAACATAACGAGCTGCAGCCAATTGAAACCAATGACCAGTTCTATGATGCGACTACCATCAATCATCTGGTAATGTTTTCGAAACCAGTTTATCAGATACTCAAAAACCCATAGGCCTGTGATTGATAGAAATAATTTGTAACTGGTCAACCAGAATTTCCACCAGGGTTGCTTTTATCACCAGCAGTGCACTGCTCAATCTCCTCCCGAAGTTCACCTGACTCTATAATGATTGAGCTGTAAAATGTGGGTGAAGAATGCGGAGCCAATAATTAATGTTCGGGTTGCGTACATTTATTAGCGCGTGTGGAATCTGCACCAGATTCTGAGTGTGAAACCTCAGAATGGTGAAATGCACAGATATTGAAGATGAGTTGGCATGTTGCATTGTGCACAAACCAGAATGTTGTGCAGTGCCCTCCAACATTTATCCGCTGTAGTTTTATCAGCCACAAATTATGGAGGTAAACTTTTTTCTTGTGTCAATTTATGACTGATTTCTAGAGGAAAACAGAAGTTAGCTCATGAAGCAGGATTTGCACACTACATGTAATCAAGCCCAATGTTTTGTGAGTAGCAAAAAAGTGGGAAAAGGTACAGCAAAAAACTGCTAGTCAAATCCATATCAAAATGTACAAATTTCATTCATGTACTGAATTTTTGCAGATGTGGGTATACATCCTGGAATCAGGCTATGTATCAAATGTTTTTGCATCTGATATGCCTGAGGGAGAGTTATTTCTGTGCCAGGCTTTTTTTATGTCTCTACCCAGAACTGGAGCACTTTGGCCCAATCTTTAGTGATCCTTTAGTGAATGACCTGCTCTTCTAGAGGCCAGAGACCTCCACTTGTTTTGTCACTGAATAGTGCATAGCACTACATTTCCCAAATTTGTAGGCATGCATGTGTAATGACTTGTGCACGGGCATGTCATCACATATGCATGGATTATTGTGACTTTTTAGGTCGGGCCTGCTGGGCAGAGCAGCATCCTGGTTATGAAAGTCATATTGTGGGCTTACCTAGAACATGCAGGGGCTTTGAGTCCGCTCATGGCTTACTTTTGGTTGGCTTCCCTGTCACTCTCATTTGCTTGTTTTTTATTCATGTCGTAACTCGTCAATCTTATGTTAGTCCCACTCGTGGAGCGCAGCTCATTTACCCTGTCTTTTGATTGCATGGCTTCTATGCTTCAAACGACTGCTTTTAAAGCACTAAATTTTTTTTCCTTTTGGTTAAGACTTCCACAAGCGCGAATTTGAATTCCAGCCATCTTGCGAATATACTTCTCTCCAAATGCACTCCGTGTAGTTCACAGTTGCCTGTGTGCTTCCTCCTGTGGTCGCTCATGTGTCCTCCCGCATTGCTTTTTTGCCTGTGTGCTTCTACACCGCCTTCTCACATTGCTCTTGCACCCACTGCTTCTCCCTCCAACCCCACCTTCCATGTTGCTTCCTTCACTGCGAGCTCCGTGTTACGCCCTCTCCACCCGCGACCTCCTTCTCCGCTGCATGTTGATTCTCTTCCATAGCCCCCCTTCTTGTGTTTCTTCCGTTCCCTGTACCCTGCTTGTTGCTTCACCGCGTGTGTGGCCTTGTTCTCTGTCACCTGTTGCTTCTCCTACCCACCACCCTCTGTTTCTACCCCCAAACTGCGACCATTGTGTTTCCCTACCCGCACTCTCTGTGTTGCTCTCTCACAGCTGTGCTTAAAAAAATTAAAACTTTTGCACACTCTTTCTTTTTACTTGCCGATCCAACATGAATTGGAAGATACAAAGAAAACATAAGCGTCCATGTCCGCACTATATCAGGTTTACTGCTCATCATAGGTGAAAATCACTGATGAAACTAATAGATCTCATTTGGCTTTGCCAATGCTTGTTTTTTTTTCTGCCATACTGTACAGGATAACCAAAAGGCATTGACAAAGACAACAGCTCCCAAGACCTATTGTTATTGCCAGTGCTTGTTTCTTTATGTGTAGCTACCTTCATATTTATTCTAGAACCTAAGCACCTAAAGTTACCCTACTCCTTGGGTTTCATTCATCGTCCCCGATCCCCGTGTTTTCCTGTGTCCAGTATTTTAGTTCCCAGCCACACCCGGGGCACCTGTGATTAAAATGATATTTCCAGCCACTGGTGCTTGTAATGTGTGATCTTGGTCATGTTGTCTACATTCTGTAAAAGTGGAAGTTTGATAACCGCGGAAGATGTTATCTGGTGATTAAAATCCCGGCTAAGGAACCAGATGACTGAATGTAAACCCTTACCCCCGATTCCCTTTTCAGTTTGTGTGATCCTGGGACAAAACATCTTCATGGCGCTACCGTGCAAAAATTGCGAGTGCCTGAAAACAGGGATGTCCCCAGAGCTAAGGGGTGTGCATATAAAACAAACCGGAGTGCACTTTCTAGTCTGAGGGACCCCTAAAGATGCCGCCCTCTGTGAACTTTAAAGGTCTGAAAAGAATTGCTGCGTGCGCGCCTAAACAATAGACTTCTGTGAATAGCACTAAATGCCTTTGTTCCTCGCCAATTAACCACGTTTAAAGTGACACAAAGGCTACTTAGAGGTTAATTAGTTTGGACGGGGTGCCCAGAACAAACAACCCCCACCGGGAGAGTCCACACAAGCCGGCCCCGCTCCCCCTCCCTACCTGGGGAGACGGGCCTGCCACTCATGGCCTGCTCTTTGAAGTGGCTCTCGGGAGCGGGGTCGCCGGGACGGCTCCGTGTTGAAATGCAATTAGTTCGGGGGGCCTTGACACCCCTTTGTGTTATGGTACGGTCCCTGGGCAGGAGGCCTGTTGGTGAACATTTGGCAGCCCGAAACAAGCAGGCCGCCCCCTGGCATGGGCGCAGAGCTCTTATATTGGGAGGGGGCTCGTCGAGGGCGCATTCAGTGTCTGTCCACGGTAGGCCATGGACGTGGGGTGCCTGTCGCTGCTGCTTCTTGGGGTGCTCCTGGAAAGCCTGTTCTCCTGCCTCAGCTTGGTCGGTAAGTGCACCAGGGCCACGGGATACTGTACAGCGATTCCTAAACGCGGTGAAGGGCGCAGGCCGGTAGGGCTGGGACGGTGCATGCATGTCAGGGGCGCAGGGAGTGTGAAAGGCCAATGGGGCGGAGGGAGCGCCAGATACGTTTCATTCACCCACTGATCTGTCACAGCTTAAGGTCATATTAATGAATTTCCCTAGGCGCTTTGAAAGGATAATGCCCCATCGATGTGGTTTTGTTTTTCTGTAACTCCTGTCTCGGCCCCTTCGAAATATTTTGCCATGACCTTATACCATAGCTGGGAGGAATGTTGTCCCTATCTGATAAAGGGGGGCTACTGCAAAGCCCCCCCAAGCCAGAATGGGCGGGACTACCCTTTAACACCCTTATTTCCCTTGGATGAGGCGTGGTGAATCCCTCTTTCGGCCCCATTAAGTAGCAGGGAGGAGCTGTGCAGCCCACGCCACGAATTAAATTGTATTTTGGCACATCTTTTTATACTTATGCGATCGATGTTCCTTTCTTCTGTCTCGGAAGGATGAGGGACTGAAGTGTTCCTGCACGATACCCGATCCCGCATCTCCGCTGCATTTGGCCAACCCGCGGAGCTATCCTCCCTCTCTGTGGTTACTTGGACTGTTAAGAGTGCTTTCTCTGTGCTTCCTTCCAGACGCAGGAGTAGTGAGCCGGCCGAGCGAGAGGAGGGGACTGTACGCAGAGAGGGGGTGCTGCAAGCGGCTGAGCCACTTCATGTACATAGGACAGGGTGAGTGCCGCGCGTGCGCCCCGAGTGTGCTCTCGCGCGCACGCAGTCTCTCCGCGTGCCTGTCACCTTTGGGAATGCCTCTTTTACAATCAATTTGTGACACACATTAGCAGAAGTGGACTGGCCCATAAAGGAACAGGCGGCGGCTCTGAAAGGCTGTTCAGCTGGGGCAACGTCAGTCGAATGTCAGGAGACACATAAAAGGTGCACTCCCCTTTATCCCACAAAACGCCACAAGGCCTTCAAGCGGTAGAGAATGGAAAGGGGTAGAATGGAAAGGGGTAGAATAGAAAGGGGTAGAATAGAAGGGGTCTCGATCGCGTATCAGAAGAGAGTCGAGGAGATTACAAAACATTCACCTAATGCAAAGGAGAGCTTGGTGCCCTCTTGCCCCGGCATGACAGTGAGGAATACGCTCACGAGAACTATATAAATGAGTGCTCATTATCATCAAACACAAGATAACATCTTTGAGTTATTTAACAGGAATACAATGATTCAAGTTATCTTTTGGTTGACAATGATCCAGCTTCAATGATGGGATACGGGTTCAGGATTACAAGGCTGCTGCACGTGGATATCTGAGCCCCTCCATCACTAGGCTAGAAAGCTACTCATTGATATAAAAAAAAACATATTTTATAAAAGTTCTCCAACTCTAGAGGCCAACATTTGCAGAACTGTAATTAAAATATCTCAAATTTTGTGTAAATCACAATCAATTATACTTGTAAGATCTTCAGCAGTGTTGTGTATAACGCGACACTCTTCAGAAGATGTCAAAATCCTAAAATGGTGATATTCACTAGAAATATGTCGTAGTCATGCGCTCCGAGGACAGCATGTTATCTGCACTGAATTAAAATGCAAAACTAGACACAATATCCAGCTTTTGGAGATCATATCTGGTGAATGACTTCAGGGAGAGTGCTGAACTTGTGGGAGCTAAATTTACTAATCAGACTCCAATCTGAACAACAGTATGGAAAGTTTTGGATTTTGGAGGGGTCCGATGTACTATTCCTACTCAAATGTAAACAAAAGTAGAGAAAACGTTGGAATTCATAGAGATCAGATTTAGTATTCCCTCTCTAAAGTAGGCAAAAATAGGGAAAGCATTGGACTTTAAATGTGCCAGAGTTACTATTCCCATTTCAGTCATAGCAAGAGTAGGAAAAGTGTTGGAGTTTGGAAGAAATACAGTTAGTTTTCCCTAGCCAATCTTAGCAACCGTAGGGAAGCCTTAGACTTGGTGGGGGGGAAAGGGGGTCAAATACACTATTCAGTCTCCAATCTTTTCAAAAGAAGAGAAATTGTTGGACTTTATAGGGCCAGATCTGCAATTCCCAATCCAATCTGTAGAATAGATGGGAAAATGATGAACTTCGAAGGGGTCAAATTTACTATTCCCACTCTAACATAAGGAGAAGTAGCGAATGTGTTTCATTTGGAGGGGTTACATGTACTATTTGCTCTCCAATCTGTGTAACAATAGAGTAACTGTTGATTTGTGGTGCTGTCATATAAACGACTTCCCCTGACCATAAGCAAGAGTAGAGAAAGTGTGGGACTTTGTAAAAATCTGATTTATTATCCCCAATCCAAATGTGAGGTAAAATGGGGAAAGCACTGGTCAGTCAGTGGTCAGATTTACTATTCCACTTACTATTCCACTCCAATTTTACCTACTGTAGGGAAAGTGTTGGACTTTGAAGGGGTTAGGTTTACTATTCCCAACTCCAATCTTATTAACAGAAGAGAAGTGTTTGACTTTGGTGGGTTCAAATTTACTTTTCACAAACCAGTCTTAGCAGCGATAGGGAAATTGTTGGACCTTTGTTTGTCAAATTAACATTGATTACATTTTATGCTATTTCTAGTCCAATCCAAGCAACAGCAGAGAATGTGTTGGACTTTAGATGGGTTAAATTTACTATTTCAATTCCAGCCTAAGCACAAGTATGAGAAGTGTTGGACTTTGATGGGGTTAAATAAACCATTCCCACTACAATCTGAGCAAGAGTAAGGGAAAAGTGTAGGACTTTAGACAGATCACATTCACTATTCCCAGTCCTAAGAAAATTAACTATAGAAAAAATATATAATTTTAAAATATCTTTACAATACTAAAACACATTAAATAATGTAATATATATTTGAAATAACAAATACAATAAAAATGTTTAAACAATTACAAATATTGTCAATTAGACTCTTACTTGTATAGAAAATTAAATCTTATAAAAAGGATGAATCTGTAATATTACATTAAAAACGAAATAAAACAATTAAAAGTAATGAATAAAAGTTAATCAACACAATATCAACATAAATACATTTATCAACCACTTAAAAATTAAACATCAACAAACAATTGTAGCAACAATTAAATATTTAATTTACATAGACATCAGTTCATTTTACAAAATAAATAAAACTAAATTAGAAATAATAATTTAGATATTAAAAACATCCACCCTAATCCTTTACAAACCCAACAATCCATTAGTAAATGAACAATTTCGAATTAAATAAAACAATTACATTTCATATAAAAGTTGACAAAATATCCTAACAATTTAAACACAAATAATATTACAGTACTAATTGCCTATCATACTAAATAACTAACATTTATAAAAACATATTGTATTCAATTGTATAAAAAAATCTGTACAGCTTTATTGAGTATGATCATAAAAATCTAAAAACACAAAATGTGTACCTTATTTTTTTCTGTTCTATGATATGACTGACCTCTCGATATTTGTGTTGCATTATATTTTTCACAATATTTTATGATAATACCATCTCAGTAGCAAATAGCCTTGTGTCTTCTTGTTTATCCATCCATGAATGATACTCTTTTAGAGTCCACTGCATTCCAAAAACCAAACCAGCATAAAACATTTTTGTTACTTTTTTGGTTTAATTTCTAGTTAAAAAGTGCCTAATTCTTATCAAATATATTTTGATACACAATACTATCCTCAAGGAATCTGACTATATGTTGGCACTAATTCCTTTTAGAGCAAAATGTGTTTGCAAGAAAGATCCACAAATATTGTTAGAATGATGGATGATGGAAAGGTTTTACTTTTAAATGTATTCTCTACAAGAATTCGAAATCAGGAACATTTTAAAAAATGAAAACATTTGGTGCATTGCTGTACGTGAAATTGGAATAGGGAGTGTGCATTGTAGAAAAAGTATTTCTCAAATTCCAAGTAGTTACCCAAAATCATCATGCCAGAAACCAAACAAATATAAATGCAAACAAATCTTAGTGGATGAGCAAAGAATTGGAGTCCTCCTGTTGGAGTTCCTGGTGGATCACTGAAGAGAATTATTCTTCTGTTGCTGGTATAAAGAGTAAATGTGTTAATCTTAGAGAATAAAGCATATTTGATTTCAATTTCACTTAATGACAACATTGAAGAATTTTGTTTTTTAAAATAACATTTGGAGTTGGTTTTAGAACATTTGAACAAGTGATCAAATGTAGTGAGTTACTTTGGCTATACAAATGCTTATACCTAGGAGCTCAATACAACTGAGCAGAAAAAGTGAGCAAGTGAATGACTCGGTGTGTCAGAGAATGAGTACAGGGGTAACTAAATCACAGATGGCAAAGAAGAGAACAAAAGAATGAATGAGTGTGTGTGTGACTGAGAATATCACTGGAACAGTGCATGCTCAGGTGAACAAATAAGTCAAAATAACGCGGAAGAAGGCAGCTCATAATGCAGTAGGAAACTGAGTGAGCAACTGAGTAAGTGAGTGAGTGTCTCAGTAGTGGAATAGGGCTGATCTCCATCAGACTTGTGGGTATATATGGTGTGGCTAAGCTCTGAGATCCGATCTGGACTAGGGTTATGTTATAACTCCGTCGATGACATAACTCTATCATTAAACATGTATTTTTTCTCCATTTGCAGACATCTCTGGCAGTCCAGTAAGCATAGATGTGGGTACATGCAGGTCCCACTGTGGGGCTCCTTCCCGCATTAGCACTTACAACCCTGGATTCCCTGGACTTCCTAAACACTCCTCTATGCTGGATTTCCTGAAAACCAAAAAGGTGAGTGATATGCAAGAGGGCACCTGCGTATAGGTGATGTAAGATGACACATCGTTTCCAGGTAATCTGGCAAGCAAGATAGGTCTTTGCAGATCCAAGAGGGCACATGAGTTTGACTTTAAATGACATGTGGATCAGCTGCTATATGAAAGGGACAGCGGGTCTGCGGTAATCCTAGAGTGTGAAGGTGATGTAAGAGGACAATTAGATCTGAGGTTGCCTAAGACGAAAGGTAGCAGAAGTAAAGTGATCTAAGAGTATAACTTGATTGGGGTTATCTAAAGAAGCAAGTAGATTTGAGGTAAGCTGAAAGGCCAGATGAATACAAGGCAGTCTTAGAGTGCATGCAGATCTGTGTGCATCAAAAATGCATGTGGATCTGAGGGTATGTGAGAATGCAAGTGGGTCTGAGATGTTGAGGAACTATTTGGATCGGAGGACATCTGATAGGTAATGTGAATTTACCTAGCGCCTTGAGACCCGCACGGGTGAGTAGCGCGCTTTATAAATGCTAATGATTTGATTTGATTTGAATTTAAGGTGATCTAAAATAGTGCATTGATTGAATCTAATTTGATCAATAGGTGGATATAAAGGAATGACATTTGGGACATGTATCCAAGTGGTTGTAGAGGACTGATAGATCTGAAGTAACTTAAGAGAGCAGGTATATCTCAGTTGATCTGAGAGGGTGAGGGAATTATGTATAATCTAAAGTGGTAGAAAGATTCAAAGTGATCCAAGCAGGTAAGTGGATCTTAGGTTCTCCAAGAGTACATATGTGTCAGACATTATCCACGTGGACAGGTAGATCTGTATCCCTGTTATTTTACCACTGTATTATCCACTATTCTGTTTGTAACGGGCTCATGTAGTAGTGTCTTGTTACTATGGACAACCGTTCTGTCCCAAGGACTTTCAATAAATACAAATTTGTTTATGTGTCATCTAGAACCATGGCGTCTTTTTCAGCACGTTTGAAAGGAAATGTATTCCTAGTGTTTCTGCTATTACAACAAAAATTATAAAAGTTAAAACGAACGCGCTGTGTTTTGTTCTGCTTTTCAATGCATTTTCTAATTTAGAAATTCTAAACAAAGCAGCCACTGTGTATATTTTTCTGAACGCCAATTACATTGGAAGTGCGGAAAAAAGACAATATCCTGTGTATATTCCCAAGTGGGCCCTGGGTGGCGCCAGTGCACAGCTAATGCATGCAGGCTTTGCCGTTTCCATTCCACGAGCAATATCCGAGCCGAATTGCTTCCCAGGATTCACCGTCATTTTAGAGTTTAAAGGGATTAACCTAACTGGCCAGCACTGTAATGTTTGGAGAGAGTCAGACACATGACAGGATTCAGCCTCAATGACTGTGAGTAATTTCCACAACTGGTCCATTTATGAACACAAAATGATGAGGGCTCCCCGAAGAACATGATAGGGTCCCCCGTGTCTCCAGTATCACAGATATTCATATGCGTTGTCCTGAATGGGGCCCCCCTGAAGGTTTGAGGGCATCCTGCGATGCAGGGGCTGGTGGGACCTGTATTACGACCATGTTGGGAAGGGCTGTTTTGAGACCCAGCAAAAAAATGAAGATCAGCTTACATTTGAAAGGTTTGTAGGACTGGGTCTTGGTCACTCCCAGGTCAAGCTCAACTCTGAAAGGTGTGTAAGGCAGCAGCGGCAGAGGTTGCGTGTCAGGCTCACATTTGAAAGTCCCAGATAACTTTTGAAAGACTCATAGGGGCGGAGCCAAGCTAGTTACAGTCTTGTCTATTAGAAGTTATTAGTGTTGGTGGTAGCCGGTTACTTGCAGGCTCATCACTGTTATCCCCGGCTTTTCTCCAAGCTTATAGACCTTTCACAGATAATGGCTAGTAAAGAGTCTGCAAATCACGCGTAAGACCAGATCACTGCAGCTGACAAACTGCAGCGTGCAGACGCGCATGTGGCAGACTCGCTATAAACGCGCCAATCTTGCTGATTCTTTGTGTAAAACGTGCACATCTCAGCTCTCATGGGTTCAAAACGTTCGGCCTTCTTGTGCCCCTGTGAAGAAATTATTTTCTAGAACTACTACAGAAGCTGCTTTCTACTTTGAGGACAGTATAGGTTGTATTTTTGATGGGAGTCTGCATTTCTTTTAAATAAAATTGTGCTATGCCGCTCTTTTAAACTTCCCATCAGATTGTGGCAGGACTACAGATGTCAAATTCACAATAGAACTTCAGTAAACTATTTTAGAGAGAAGGTTATATAATTTGTTGCCTAAAATAGCACAGAGGGGGCCGACCTGGACCCTTGCAATGCGCACTGTCTGCAAAGCAGTCAGTGTGCATTCCGACGGTGCTGGGCAGGTGGGACCCTGCCCTGCCTATTTCATGGCCCCCAGCACTGGCTTTCCGACCAGTCTTTTTATGGCTGGATCCCTGCCATGAAAAGGCTGGCAGGAAGCGGGGCTTAATCAGCCAGGCGATGCTGAATTCGGCGCCGGCTTGCTGGTTACAACCCGGACTGCCGTCACCACATCAGGAATGATGTTCCAGGTTGGGGCAATGGTCTTTAGTCAGGTCAGCCTGCCAAAATAGTAATTTGCCGCTCATGGAGCGCGGTGGTCTGACTGCCACTGCAAGGCAGGTGGTTTAGGACTGCCAGACTCGTAATGAGGCAGATTATCTGCTGTACAATTCCATATGTGTGGAACAATGGCACCACCCTGTGTCTGCTATGTGAATTATAGGCTTACTTCCATTTGAGCTCAGGTGACATTAACAGAATGCCAGCCAGATATGTTGGCTTTTCCAAGGCTTGTTCAAATCTAAGAACAGAAGACAGAGCTGTCTTAGGGATTTGTAACAATTGTAATCGAGCACACAGAGGGGAGGGAGAGCTCAGGAATACTTCAAAGTGAAACAAATATGGACGCATGCCATAGTGCACTATAGATAATACATTTTGCAGTCAGAAATTTTAACACAATGTGATCTGTGGAAGTCTCCTAATTCCTGGCTCAGAATTTTTTTCGAAGATTGCCTTTTTCTGGGCTTTGAAATGTTGAAATAGTTCTTAACTGAAGCTGTGGGACAGACAGCGGACGTGTTGGTGTTTCTTCAAGCTTGTTAGACAATCCTTGTATGCCATTAGAAAGAGGACATATGTCACTTGGCATTAAAGACAATGTGGTTGAACATCTTACTGCATCATTAGAAAGCTAGGAGTCTTGTAATCTTTATTTATGATGTTATAGTGATGTCACAAGATCTTTCAGATGTCATAATGATGTGATAAGGACCCAAGGAGTGTGTAATGCAACTTCTACTACACCCTGATTTTGAAGAAAGAAAACCACTGGGTTCCACTTTTGATTAATGTTATTGTTGAAATTAATGTTAGATTAAAATTCAATATGATACAACATGTGGAAAATAGGGCACTTTGGTGGAAGGAATCAAGTATGATCATTTTTGTGTCTGTAAATTAAGATAAAGAACTGATGGCACACATGGAAAAATGTTTCAAGTGAAACAGAGGTTGGTGTTGCTATAAAATTGTTAACATCACTGTGAATTATGGCTGCAAATTCTAGAAAAAGGTTCAAGTTTAAAACGGACAATCTATGCCAAAATGAGACGTGCTTTCTGTTTTTATAGTTTTTTGTCAATAGTAGGATAGTAGCAGATGAGGATATACTACATTTAGTTGATTGTCTAAAGGAGAGGTTACAATGTCATTTATATGTCATATTGCAAACTGTATTTTAAATGCAAGAAAAATAGGTTTGTTCTATAATTTTAGCCTATTTTTTTATCATGTTAGATTTGCGTCAAGCCTGCAATAGCATAAGTTGCACTCCACCTGCAGAGTTCCAAATTTGGCGTTTTGGTGAAATATCAGCTCGCAGAGTTTGTGAAATGATGTGCACTAACATCGATTTGGGAGCAAGGTCATTACTCTGGTTTAACCCTCGTCTAAGTCTACAGAGATAATCAGGAGTGTGCAAAGTCAAACAGCTCGCAACTTTTCAAAATGCTTCTTTAAAACTTTGGGACATTCAACGCTAAGTACAAAGCTAGTCTTACACCGGTCCTGATAAATGAAAAAATAAACGCGCTGGCTGCCATTTCCCTACAGCTAGAAGTCCTGCCCAGCTGGGGCAGGACATCCAGCTGCAGGGAATTACATTGTTGCGTAGCAAGACTTTCCGTTGCCCAAAGTTCATACACTTTGCCTACCTCAACGAATGGTACATTTTCCATCCTTTGGTTGACTTAACAAGTTTAATTTATATTTCTTCAGTGCTTATTTTGAGCCAGTGATTTCCAGTGCTCAGCACCACTACTTAAGTGTCAACACCGGCAAATTGTGACAGTCTGTCACAAGGTGGCGCTGTCTGGCTGTTGTAGAGATGACCTCAACAACAGTTAACGATTAATGCAATATACATTGAAAATTAATATTACCTGCTGCCCGAGCCATTGTTATTGCTTTGGGAGCCTTGAATAGACCAAAATGTCAGACTTGCAGTGTGATGGTTAGTAGTTGTGTTGTTACTATCACTGGCAGCGTGGCAGGGGCCCTGGAACCTATATATATATTTTTTTTTTTACAAATTAAGCACTGCATTTCTCACACCAATATAGATGTTAGTCTGCATACTAATGCACATGTTAAGTATCTGGCAAACTTGTGGTAGCTCTTACTGATTTTTTTGTATGTTTTTAAATTTAAGTATATTCTATGACTCATGCATTTATGTCCTTATAATCTGTGTCCTTCCACTGGATATTTGCAGTTACGTGACCGGGTGCCAGATTCGACTCTTACATCAGGATTGGAGCCATCCTGCCCAAAGAGTGCCACTTGTGAGCCTAGCAAGATCTTACTGGAGCGGGTCCTGCTCTTTCAAGGCGTCCAGGAAGTGGAGGTGACCGAAGATTGCCAGTGCAACCCAGTACCTGATGAGTGCATCCGAATGCCCTTCCTGAAGGCCTATTTTCCGGACAGCCCATTTGAAACCACGGTTGACGTAGGAAAGTGTTCCAACCCATCAGAGGCAGCAGGTACAGTAAAGGAAACCTCAAATAAGGAAGATGAAGGGCTCTACAGGGGGTTAAGGACAGTCAAGAGTACACACTAGCAGAACAAAACCAGTGGCAAAGCATTTAGGCACACCCTATCACCCACGCAGGTCCATAGGACGATTTAGCCTGCCCTAAATGACATACTCCATTGCTAAACAATACACAAGCCAACCCCACCCTTGTGGCCACTCCCCAGTTTGACTCACCTCTAACAGTGTGAAACACAAACAAATAAAATGCTAACAAATCATTGTGTCTCTGGTCAATGACAATCGCAGACCGGTTAAACCCACACAGTTGTCCAAAGTACTTTGTGGCCAAACAACTAGAAGGAATACGCTATATGAATACATTTATCATAACATATATATGTGAATCATTTAACTGGATCTAAAGTGTCATATTCTCCTTTTAACAAAAATGTCTGAGAAACTCTTGTCCAGTTTTACAGATTGCTTTTTTAGTCTGTGTGGATAGCACAGGGTTTTAGAACTTTCAAACTTAGTTTAAAAATGAATGCTCTTAACAGATCATCATTTGACAATTTCCAAAATTAACATTTGACTTAGTGAGTCCATTCCAGGATGGCAGATGTCACATTTTCATGAAATTCAGATTCACAATTGTCACAAGTTGGCCACGTGATATCAAATCAAATCAAATCAAATCATTAACATTTATAAAGCGCGCTACTCACCCGTGCGGGTCTCAAGGCGCTAGGGGGGAAAGGGGGGGTTATCGCTGCTCGAACAGCCAAGTCTTTAGGAGTCTCCGGAAAGCGGAGTGGTCCTGGGTGGTCCTGAGGCTGGTGGGGAGGGAGTTCCAGGTCTTGGCCGCCAGGAAGGAGAAAGATCTCCCACCCGCCGTGGAGCAGCGGGTGCGAGGGACGGCAGCAAGTGCGAGGCCAGCGGAGCGGAGGGGGCGGGTGGGGACGTAGAAGCTGAGGCGTCTGTTGAGGTTATCCCTAGGTTCAAGGCCTGAAGAAGTGTGAGTCTGAACTTGTGTTATGTTTTTTCATTAGTATGGGCAAACATGTTGATTTTTCCTATTCTTTTCTCAAGGAATCTACCACCTTTAAGAATTCTGGTATCATTTCAGGGTCACGGCCAGCTCACAGTGGTAAATTATGAGCTGCCCTCTTCAGCACATTGCCTTCTCTAAAATGTTTACAAACTGTGTCAGCCCCAGGCCCTATCCCAGTCACACCTTGCACAGTCATGTGTGACAGCTCAGCCTGGCATTTATAGACATCAGCAGCAGCCAAGTGGTAGTGAGCGGTGGCAGTGAACTTAACCTAGGCATGAGAGCCTCTGGGCCTAGTGCTTAAAGTTTATCGTCTAGAGATACTTTTTTTATACTCAAATGGCTGTTTATTGACATAGTTTTTGTGCAGTAATGCTACATGGTTCCGTAGTAGGCACAAAGTTTAGCATCATCACAATCCCGTGCCAAGCTCCATTTATGTGTTTAAACATCATTCACAGTACACATTTTAACTATTTCAAACAGTTAATAAACAGAAATTGAACACAAGACCATCCTCCCTTGAGCCCAACAATACAAATGAATCCATCCCCAGACCAGGTCATCAGTAACTAAGTCCAGTGAACAAATAAACGGATACTGACAGTAAAAAGTTATATTCGGGCCTCTGTATATTGTATCAGGTCACTGTCTATCCCCAGAAGAAAAGGTTAAGAGGAGACCATGTTCAGGACAATTACAGCAGGCACTCATCCATTTTCGTCTAGAGTGTCACCAATATTGTGTCCCAGTCATCAGTGGACGCACTTCCGGCTCCTTGTCTGCTGTATCTCAGAAGTGTCATCAGTTCAGTTCTAGATTATTTTTTAACAATGTGCACACATGTTGTGTTGCTTGGTACCCCATTACTCAGCCATTGCATTGCTATGTTACTCCTAGTAATTATCAAAGCTAAGTCTATGAACTTCCATGTTTGTTTAGTATTTTTAACCTTGGCATACAGACAGAAAGCACCCCAGACAATGACGTTCTATAGTTTTACCAGACACTTTAGTTATCAATTCCTGTATTTCGGCCCGAATTAACTTGATCAACCACACCATATGATAAAAGTTTGCATGTGCTGTCTGGCATCATCGGCAAGCGTCGGATGCAAGATGGTTACGTACTGGCCATCCTTCTAGGAGACAAGTAGATTTGGTGCAAATTATTTACATTGTGTGAATTTGAATCAGGGATTCCAAGTCACTGAGTTAGTGTATGCCAGGATTCCATTCCATTCTTTGTAAGCAACCGTTCTGTCTACTCGACCCCTTCACCCTTTTAGCGTTGAAATGTTGACATGCAAAGCATGGGTCAATTTCATTATAGTAGAGCTACTGCATGTCTGCACTTCCTATGTGCTAAAATCACAGATAACATTTCAGAGCAAGGAGGTTCATTCTGCGGTGCTTACCAGTATGTTGTCTAGCATGAATTGCCCTGTCAGTCCTTTCAGCTCTATGTGATTCAAATGAGTGTAAGGCTCCCAGAGTATAAAGATTCCGTACTGTGGTTATGCTTGCCACAAGTTGTATTTTCTTGTCATATGTTTTTGGCATATCTTTAAATCTAAGTAAGCATCACAGTGGTATTTCCATGGCATATTACACAGCAACGTCCATTCTGCTGTTACCCAGTGCTATGAACTGTGAAGTGGATGTTTCAAGGCCTTGAGAGTATCTGGAATAAAGACCCTCATCTAGTGTTACTTGGTGTCTAAAACTGCCTTCTTATGCCAAAGTTCTTCTGCCTATCAAAGAAAACTTTTTGAGTTCCATAAAGGCCAGTCTGCGGTGCTTAATGTGTGCCGAGGCTGCTGGGACTCATCACCAGCACATATTTCATATCACCGGCACATAATTACCTTATTCCACCACATGGTGGCGCTGTTGGCCTTTTTTCCAACAGGTCACATCAGCAGAGTGTTTAACAATGTAAATCTGCATTAATAGATAATAATACAAGAGCGGCCGGATCCTTGTTGCAGCTTGGAATAGTTAACAAGCATTTACAATGCAACGGGTCTCGAGTTTGCTCATGTTAGAGCTGATCGCGTTGTAAACTCCTAACCCGACTTTTCACCTATCGGGCAAAAGTGCATTTATGTACACAACCCGAAACAGTGAAATAAACAATGTAAAGCGCTCGACTTCTCCCAAGTGAGATCGCGCTCGTAAATTACAGAAAAAGTAGTCCATGAGCCTGATGGAAAACAGCGAGCCTCGCATGTTTTCTGTACTTGGTCGCTGCGCTCGAGAATGGCTAGCCACCGGAAAAGGCATGATGTATGCATGCCTTTGACTAATGAAAGCAAGCAGATTTTATTAGGCAAGCCCACGAACCAATGAAACACACTGACGTGAAGTTGACAGGGCTCCGAGCCCTTTTATAAATACAAAAGAGTCTTGCTGCGATACGCATGCGCGAGCGCATGCAACGCAGGCTCGACCCTAAAAATGGCATTTACATAGGAGGATGATGGTTAATGGGTAGCGTTGGTACATGCATTTGGCAGCACTGGCCGTGAGAGTGGAATTGTAGCTGCAGTTTCCTCTTGAGAATTATCTAGGCCCCTGGCACGCATGTTTTTTAGAATTTAAGCACTTGCAATCTGGGTCCAGTGTTATACAGTCAAGAAATCATCTGCCACCTCAAATGATTCAATTCCTTTTTAATATTAATGCAGTGGGCATGAGCAACATTTAATTTTTGATGTGTAATTTACATGAACTGAGCACCAGCCGAGTAAACCTAGACACTTTGTTTTAGAGCGGTTTATGTACTTGAGCTTTGCCTTGTAGTAACTTTGCATGTACATTAACTCTAGAGCTTCTTTTTGTTGTTGTTATTTCTGCTTTATAAATGCTTAGCCTTTGAAAATCCTCGCTCTTGGTAAGTAAGGCAACCTTTGCTTTCCTGATCTTTGAAGTCCCAATTTTAATTAGTATACACACTTTTGCCCTCACAGGGCTCTCCTGCTCGCCAACTAAGTTCGAGACAGTGGTTGTGGAGAATCCGAATGGGGCGGAGCTTGTGCAGACCGTGGAGAGCTGCGACATGAGACCGTCGTGCTACCGCTTACCGCACCTGCAGTACTACTATGAGACGGTCTACGGCGCAGCCGGACAAAAGGAGGAGCGGCTGAAGGTAATCGAGAAGTGATGGAGCCTGTTTCTAAGCACTGCCAATGGCCTTCTTATAATTGTTGTTGTAATAGTTGTAGCAGGTCAAGTAGTGTTAGTGGTAGTAGTTGTGGTATAAGTTATCGTAGTAGCAGTTGCAGTAGTACTTGTATTAGTAGTAGTGTGGTGGTTGTGGTAGTAGTAGTACATGTAGCAGTAGTTGTGGTTGTAGTAGTAATTGTATTCATAGTTGTAGTTGTGGTACTATTAGTTGCAGTACTAGTTGTGTTGTATTAGTAGTAGTAATTCTAGTAGTAGTAGTTGTGGTATTGGTTATAGGAGTACATGTGGTTATAGTAGTAGTTTTATTAGTAGCAGTAACTGTAGTAGTTGTGATATTAGCACTTGTAGTAGTACTTTTAGTAGCTGTGGTTAGTGTAGCAGGTGTAGTAGTAGTTGTGACAGTAGTTGTAGTTTTACTAATATGTGTAGGAGAGGTTATGGTTGTAGTAGTGATTGTAGTAGTTGTGGTTATTGTAGTAGTAGATGTAGTAGTAGTTGTGACAGTAGTTGTAGTTTTAGTATTATGTGTAGTAGGGGTGGTAGTTGAGGTTGAAGTAGTTGTATTAGTATCTGTAGATGTAGTAGTAGTGGTTGTTGTAGTAGCTGAGGCATTAGTAGTTGTATTTGTAGTAGTAGTTGCAGTAGTAGTAGTGGTTGTGGTAATTGTGGCACTAGTAGTAATAGTTGTAGTTGTGATAGTAGTAGCTGTTGTAGTAATAATAGTACTGGTTGCAGTAGTAGTTGTTGTTATATTAATTTTGTATGCCATTGCCTTGTGAAGGTCGAGGTTTAAGATTTAAAAGGACACCTACCGCTGACTCAGCAGTTGTGCGTCAGGTTGGACGCCTGATCCCATATTAATTTGCTTCCAGGTCGTTAGTAATGTTGTTAGTGGGGCCATTTCCTCTGTTAGGCGGGAGGTGCTGCTGGTAGCTGCAAATTGGCTGAGAAGTCACTGTGAAAAACCTCAAGTTTCATTTAGATGATGGCAAATTTGCTTGGTTTCTCAAAACGAGGATGATCGCTTGTAGGTGGATACGTAACAACCCCACTGCACGACCTCCATTTGTTTTCTTGCGTATCCCTCGTTTATCCAATCAGATGTCCTTTGTGTGATCTGAGGTTTGTTGGCACATAGAGCAGTGTTAACTTTGTATTTACTTGTAGGTCAGACCTACCTGTATTTTGAACATGTTGCAGTGTAGAAACTGAATATAATTGTTGCCAGGTAATGAAACTTACATCATTTTTCTTAAGGTCTAAAGGTACCATTACGAATGTCAAAAACACTGTGCATGTAGGTGGCTTGACTACCTTTAATACTTAAGTGACAGAGACCTAAAACACCAAAAAATGTACGCAGGTACAAGCTTACGCAGAGCTGAGACATCATTATTTGCTGCATTAACCAAAGAATCACACCCCTTCTATAGGGACGTAGTTTTCTTTTTTGCTATAACTTCCCTTAGGTGGCCCTTTCTCTCCTAACCAAAAATCCTGAAGTTCCCTCATTGAGGAAAGTCCGCGAGAACAGCCTTAGAGTAACTGAAATGTCACCAATGCATTTTGCTTTTCTTTTTTATTCACATTAAAAATGTTCTCACCGTGAAGGCTTCCCATCCCACACACACCCTTGGAAAATGGGGATTTGGTTCACTTTTCAGCACTTGCTGCAGAAGTTCTACTTGTTAGGTGGAGGTGTGAGCTTATAATAGGTGTGGGAAAGGCATTGCAAATATTTGTGAAAGCCAAACAGTCCACACACTGTGGGTGTCCACGCCTTTTGCAGGAACCACTCTCCCGGGAACAGCCTCTCTCACCTCTAGGGTTTCGCTTTGTAGTTGGCCAAAAAGTTAGCAGATTCCACGTTTATAGATTAGCATTGTTTGTAGTGAACCATGGAAGAGGGTGTAAATCCGAAGGCGTGGCAGGCGGAGCTCAGCCACATCTGACACTTAGAAACGGTACTGAAAGAGCGATCACAATGATAACTTGATGTGTCCAGGATTACATGGTTTGGTTAACCAGGGGAACCAGAATCAGAACAAAGGTCGTTAAATTGGATGCTAGATCAGTTATCCTGAGATGGCATCTCTCGCTTTCTTTCTCTCCTCTCCATAAATGTCATCCTCTCCTCCTGAATACATTTCCAGGGTAAAACACCAGCTCCTCTGTTGTAGACAGAGACGCTCCAGGGCTGTCCTAAGTCCACGGAACTGCGGCCCCTGTTAAACGCCCCCCAGAATGTTGATTCCCTTTGCAGGCCCACAGAGCGCTCCCCCTCGTGTGAACAGCTGGCCCGGCCTGCAGGCCTCCCCTCCGCCAGCAGGGGGTGCGGCGCTCGCTAATGGCTTTGTCTTGTTAATGTTGCAGGAAATTGATGTTGGTCGATGCTTGGGGAGCTGTTCAGCCGGAAACCACTGCCTGCTCAGGTAAGCACACAGCTGCCACCTCCGGGGCTGGGAGGAGGGGCGCCGACTTTACTACAACAGCACCCAGGGCGGGCAGGGCGAGAAAGAGGAATAAAAAATATAAAGGGCGGGAGACACAAAGATACGCAGACAGAGAGATGTGGGTACAGGGGGAGAGACAGAGTAAAAGAAAGAGAGACCTGGGGGTCTGAGACACAAAGAAAGAGGGGGGCAGAGAAAACCAGGTGTCTCGAACGTTCAGAAAACCTAGGTTGTAGACATGTCTTGAGGTTAAAGCTCTGTTGCCTTCCATGCTTCGCAGGTCGACAAGGACATACTACTGTGGCCCCTGCATTTGATATTATCTCCTCCTGGTAGGGATTGGGTCGGGGGAGGGTTGAAATAGTGAGTTCCATTAGCACCAATCAAGGCAGTCCCAGCTAATTCTCAGTTACAGTTGGACCATGTATGCAACCACGAGCTTCAAACCCAGGAGGTGAACATTTCCAAAAGATAGATGGATGGATGGATGTGTGTGTGTGTGTGTGAGATTGTGTGTGTCTAAGTGTGGATGGATGTGTGGTGTGTCTGAGGGGGGGTGGATGGATGTGTGTCGGATGGATGGATAGATGAATGAATGAAATGATGGATGGGTGTGCGTGTGTCTGAGGATGGATAAGGGTGTGTGTGAAAGTGAATGGATTGATAGATTAATGCATAGGATGTATATATATAAAGAATGCAAAAGTGTTTTAATTTCGCTAGTGATAGTTGTCAGAAATCACATTTCTTTAGTGGGGAGGTGTCCTGGGAGATTCATAACCTACTTCTGAAAGGTCAAAGGCAGCCTCATCCCTACTGTACTTCAGGCACCAAACTGTTAGGGATACTCCAGATTTTCACGTGGAAAGGTTCACCTCTAGGGTCCATTTATTACTTGTAAACTTGCATCTGTACCTTCCAGGTGGTATTTGGTTTTGTCACGTGGTTCCAAATTGCGACAAAAATATTTAAAATACCCTCTGTGTTGTGATCGCAAAAGTTTTATTCTTTTGCCCCATCCCCACACCACCCATAATGATATGGCAAGTTAAAAAAATGTGTAAGCCACCTACAAGGCATGGACTGACAAAATGCACTGAGAGGGACGCAGGCTTTAGACCATGATGCTGTTCTGATGAGCTCATTTAGGGTTCTGCAATGAGATTGCTACACATTTCTGAATTTCGTACTAATTTTCGCCAGGGCGTAGGTTGCCTCCTAACTCAGTGTTGGAGCTTTAAAAATGCGATAAACATGCAACATTTAAGTTTTCTAAAAGTTTTACGATTTTACAAAATGTTACCAAATTTTCTCTGACATGTAATAGCAGGTCGCCTAAACGTTGTAACCTCGTTACTCCATCATGCCATTAAAAAGGATCTAGGGCTGGATGTACGAAGCATTTTTCAAGTCGCGAACGGCGAATCGGCCCGTTGGCAACTTGAAAAATGCTATTTGGGATGTACAAAGCCCAAACTGCAATTCGGTAACTTGTTACCCAATCGCAGTTTGGGTTTTGCGTTTCGGTATTAGGAAGGGGCGTGACAAGGGCGTCCCTTCCTAATACCGAATCCAGATGGTATGTATGAATTGCAGTTAGCACCAGTTTCAAACTGGTGCTAACCCATTCATAAGCGGGAAGGGGTCCCCATGGGACCCCTTCCCCTTTGTTAATGGCAGCAAAAATATTTTTTCAGAGTAGGCAGTGGTCCCACGGACCACTGCCTGCTCTGAAGAAATGAAAAGAAAAATTTTAATTTTTGATTTTAAAATGCATCTCGTTTTCCTTTAAGGAAAACGGGCTGCATAAAAATAAATAAAAAAAACACTGCTTTATTGAAAAGCAGTCACAGACATGGTGGTCTGCTGTCTCCAGTAGGCCACAATCCCTGTGAGGGCGGCCATTTCCAATGGGGTCGCAAATTGCGACCTACCTCATGAATATTCATAAGGTAGGTCATTTGCGACTTCAATGGGAATCTCAAACAGTGTCATTGCCACTGTTGTACATCAGGTTTTACGACTCGCAAATTGTGAGTCGCAAAGACTCGCAATTTGCGACTCGCAAAACCTGAATTTCGTACATGTGGCCCCTAGTTCTCAACTCTGTTTGAGCACCTACATATTTGATTTGAATATGTTAAGGACCCCTGGACTAAAAATAATTGGAATTTCAAATACTTTCGCTTGTGCATGGATTCTGGCACAAGTGCCCTGACCTTAGAGATGAGGGGTGTGCAGAGATGTCCTACGTACCCTGCTGGACCTGCTGAGTATCATGGTATTAGGGGAGGATAGAGGCTCCCTGGCTTATAAGAAACTTGCACGAAGCTTAGAGAAAATATCTCAGAAACCCAATGCCAATGAAAAAGGATAGGGGAGGAGTGAATTACATATTAGGTTTGTCGTATGTGATTCACTCTTCCCAGCACTATCGACATCACAGGTGTACTTTGCGGTCAAGGCTGATACCAAATTTCCTCTAGGCTTGTCCTTCCATGTCTGGTGTGCTGGATGGAATAGGTGTGGAATGAAGAAATTAATGTATAGGGAAATTAAGAAATAATGATTGTTATAATTCATCTTTTTTTTAATTAGGGACACCAGGAACAAAGACCACTGCCTCCTCTGGGCAGAGGGAGAGTCCCACGGCTGTGTACCTGACGAGTATGAGACACATGTGTTCCGGACCCGAAATGGGCACATCCGCACCGTTTTTGCTATACAGACCTGCAAATGCCAGTGATACAGACCACCGACAGACTGATTAGGGGCATCACTGACCTGCCTCGCGGGTTGTACGGAAGCATGGAGCGTACAGCAACCGTCAAACTATCAAAAGTTATCTGCAAGAATTTTCTCCATCTTGTACAGCAAAACGCTGTTCCACCAGCCGCCCTCCTTCAGAGTCTCTGACAGGCTGGTTACTTCTAGGCTAATGGCCAGGCTAGACCCCCTCTGCCAGGTCAACATATTGCACAACTAAAATATTCAAGAGAACATCCTGAATTCCCGTGTACACGCACTGTGCATGACTTCAGTGCGTACAGCAGAAAGCCACGTGGATCAATTTTTCAGCATAGATGTTATGGAATATTATTTGTCCAGTTTTGATTAACAAAAAAATCAACATCTTCAGTACTTCTAATCCAAACCAATGTATGAAGGATTTATGGCGAATGGACTCCATCACCAAGCACCAATTTAAGAAAGTACCAAACTGTAGACAGTAGACGTCCTCCAGGTGACATAGATTGTCCAAAAATATTTTGATGCTGGAAAAGGAATGTATGTCTCCTGAGGTCTCAATATCAGAAAAGCTCACTTTTATTTGCTTTCTGAAAAAAATAGTAAGTCAGTCATCAGCCTAATTTTTGTCCTTCAGAGTAAGTTCTCTGGCACCAGCATTGGTTTCAGAGGGCAGAGTAGTTACTTACTAATGACTCCCACTCAGTTTCGCTGCATGCAGACATGCTAAATGTCTGGCAGGGATTTGGTCGTTGTGGGCCAATGTTGGGACCATAGAGAAAATGACTTCTATTCCTAGACAGCTATCTTTTGCTTGAAGTAGAGTAATCGTGTTATGAGGGTTATTTGAATTTGCGAATCCTTTGCCTCACAAATGTGCTTTATTTTTTATCAGTGCAAGCTTTACAAATTTTGAAGATCACAATGTATTTTTCTTAAATGAACCAAAAGTTGACATCCACTTTATCTGCCCACCTCAATACCGGGGAAAGTCGTCCAGATGCCCGTCTGGGCTTTTACCAACGACAGGCTAACCAATGCGGCTTGTCAGCGGAACACGGCACCTTTCTACCGGAAGTCCCACCCTCCAAAGGGCAAGAACTAGGTCAGAAGAGAACTACCAATGCATGGCTGATGGTAAGCAACCTCTGCTACTAGGGGCAGAGGAAACCCGGAAGTTGGAAACTGCTGTTACTGGGACTGTTTCCTCTGTACACTTCCATAGCCGCTCATTGAAAATTCCCTGCTGCTGAAAGCTCAGTGTTATGAGAACACATCCAATGACACCCGTAAGTTGGTTTCGCCCGGACACTGATGACGTCATAATATTTTGCCATTTGTGGGTGGGACGAATTGTCTGGTGCTGGCTTCAGTATATCCAGGCACAAGTTAGGCGTTCGGGAGACTGGGCCACTTTAGATGTAACCTCGGGATAAATCGAGCAAAAGTCCAGCAAGCTGAAGTAGCCATATGGCAGTAACTCAAAATCACAGACCCAAGCAGACGCCTTGCAACTCTTGTTACAGCAGTCGAGGAAATACTGTCTAAGGCAAACCCTGTAAATTGTACCTTTTATGGCGTGAGCACACACACCTGGAGGGAAAGCCCTGCACAAGGTTGGTGGCCCAGGGCTGAGTTTTACATCCCTTTGTACCTCGTTGGCAGGATAAGCACACACTTTCAAACAGTTAGCCCAGCGCTGCCAACTGGGGTCGACATAAAAGATTGCCTGTTTGTAGAGCTGTGTGTCTTGTACTTCTTAAGAAAAGCAAAACCCGAGAGCCCGTTTAAATACTATCTGCACGATCGGAAGTGACACACATGCTCTTTTGCACTGTTTTGGTACCTTTATAATAGAGAGGAGAGGAAACGCCCTTTTCGACACCAGGTCGAACCAAAAGGATCAAACTGCACCGGCTTATTTTTAGTGCGTTCAAGTAACATAAGGAGGAACAAAAACATTTTCTCCGCTTTTAAAATGAGAAAGTCTAAGCCAAGTGATAGGCTCAATTTCCTGTTAAGGAGGCAGAATACGTCTTGCAAAATCATTTTGTGTTTTCACAAAGTGTATTCAGGAGTCGTTTTCATGTGTTAATCCCCAAATTACACACTTAAAATGATTTTTAACCAAAATATGTCATATATTGTTTGTAATAATTATTAGTCTGATTAAGGCGGCAGGGTTAACATAGAATCTGCTGTGAAACAGGCGAATTAACCTTTCTGCCTATCGTGACATAGTGCCCCTATTTCGTGTTAAGACATAGTGAACATCTTATCGTGTAGTAGATATTCTTTGGGCAGCCATGTCATTAATAGATAACTGTACCAGAAAAGATGGGGTTCGACCTATTTAGAGTGGTTGGTCTGCCAGCATGTTAGTTGAGTTACATCCGTGAAAGACCTCCATGGAAAAAGGTGTGGAAATCTTTGTGTTACATTTAACTATAATTCCTAGCATGATCCGAAACACCCCCAGTATTTTGGGGGTGCTAAACGTATAGGCACTAACGATTCATTAAAAAAACAATCCTTTGTTTTGGTGGCTGGAATTCAACCAGCCAACATAAGCATTAGGCAGATTTTCCAGCATAGGATTTCCCACTAAAGTGTCTCCACTTTATGCAGGGACAACCTCTTTGGGGGGTAACTCTGCTATCCTGGTGCGAAACATAAATATGGCACGTTTTCTAAAGCTGCTCTTAGGAGAAGACACAGGCAACAGAAAATAAACTTTCTATAATAGTAAACTCGGCAGCATAGGTAATGGTTTACACACACATCGCATAATTGTCTCTTCCTTGTTCAGTAGAGACATTGCATCCTTACCCAATCGTTCCATTGAGCAATGACTAACTTAACAATAGTACATCAATAAAGACTAAGGGTAAAGAGGTTGCAGTCTAACAAATGCGAATCCTATCTTTAACTTGGAGTGTGTTACTTCTACCTGAATAATCATACACTAATTCTTTTCAATAATAAACTTCAGATTTAGTGGCATGGAAAATAGATATTTAAATATGTCTTCATGACTTACAAGATCATTGTTTTGGACTCTTTAGTATTTCACACATTTCACTGTTTTGAAAGAGGGGTCTAAGAGTACTGTTGAGTAAAGTCATTATAACTCTTCTCAAAAAGATAGGATTCTCTAAATATAATAAGAATGCCATTCATTGAGATATAGTCGGAAAGAGTATCTATTTTCCTCTAGAGACAACTTAAAGTAGCCCATCCTCCTCAAATTAGTAGCAGGAAATGTATTATTTTGAATCATCTGCACTTTTTGCATGAATAATGCACAACTAATATATTTTAACAACACTTCTGTCTAATTTCTGCTGCTTAAATATCTATTTTTATAATTTCAGCAACAAAATCAAACTTCATAAGGAATATTTTGGAATCCACATTTTTTGTTAAAATTCTTTACAAGAGATAAATAAAAAAGAACGGTGCATTAGCTCAGAGTAGCAGCAGGAGTAGGTATTGCTTGGACGATCTTAATCATTTTAAGCCACAATATCATCATCTACAAAATGTAAACATAAATATGTTAAAATAAATATTGTATTTTTGTATGGAAAAGTTTCTTGTTTATGAAATGTGTAAATTTTTATGTCATGTTCTATTGTTACACGCCTATCTCTTACGTGTTGCCGTCACACACTTACTCATGTATATGTACACCACAAACGATTTTGTAAATAAATGACAGTATTAAAAGAAGTGTTGTGATGATAAGTGTCGTGACTTAAAGGGAGATACTTGGCCCCAAAAATAGATATTGGTATTTGTGGATAGGCAGAGCATGTTTCTGTGGTGTGAAAGATAATGATTGGTTGACATTAAAGAAATTGCACTTATAGATCATAAAGGTCAATATAAATCTATAGTGCGTTTAACTTCTTCCTGTACCGAAGCATAGATGGCCCTTTATGTAGCAAGGCGTAGCAAAAGCTAATGGCGTTATGGTTCTAGGCAAATCTCTGTAAAATAACGTAAATTAGCGATATTTCTACACATTGACTTTTAGGGTTGATCATAAAGGGGCCACAATAATATAGATATTCAAATTATTTTGCTCAATTTGAAGACCTGTTTAGCCAACTTTTGCATGATTTAGACCTTGTTTTGAATATATTAGTTAAAATTGGTCATCATGAGGTACTGAACAATGTATCTGTTTAAGTCTTGCCTACAGAACGCTTAAGCCATCTGTTATCGAAAAACGTTTGTATGCATTACTACACATATTGTGGGCTGTGGGTCTGCCTCTTTCTTATGACTGGATACATTTTTTGTCTATCTCAATTTCCATGTACTTATTCAGTGGCTGTTCTCCCTATTTCTTGTGTTTATCCAATTATTAGAACATTTCTTCTTTATCTCATTTCTGACTGGAAGAATTGCTCCTGCCACTGCTGACTTGAAGGAACTATTTTTTATGTTCTCTTTTGGTATTCCCCGGGAGCGCATCGCTTTCCTCTCTTGACCTCTCCATCACAGCTAGTGGGATCATCTCATATAATCATCTCAATTCACTTAAAAAACAAAGATTACAGGGGCGTTATAGTTAGGCTCACATTGTAAACATACCAAACCATAGAAATTCACCAGTTATATATAGTTAGAGTTATCTCAATTAACTAGAACTCGTGCCCTAAGGTATCGCACCCCCGCCATGCAGTTTTTTAGTCAAAATTTTTACTGGAAATATTACATTGGTATTATCAATGATGTTATCAAAGATGTCATAAGTGCTGTAATTTGTGGGGTAGTTAGCAGTGCATGGTGAGGGGGCGAGTTATAGTTTCCTTAGGGCACGAGTTATAGTTACTTGAAATAATTATAACTATAGCTGGTGAATTTCTGCGGTTTGGTATGTTTAAAATGTGAGCCTAACTATAACGTCCCTGTAACCTTTGTTTTTGCACGCCCCCACATAATATTTGTGTAATGCCCCGGGGAGATGGTGGTCCCTCTGCATCATATTTGTGTAAAGTCCCAGGAAGGTGGTGCTTCCCGGGGCTGCAGGGGGTGCCACCCGCATAATATTAGTTGTAAGCCCGGGGGAGGTGTTGGTCCCCAGGGCAGTGGGGGGGTGTCATCCCACACATAATATTTGAGTAAAGCCCTGGGGAGGTGGTGGTCCCCAGGGCTATTGGGGGCCACGTGGCTCCCCTTCATTGTGTTTCTTCAATGTCCTGGGAAAGTAGTGGCCCCTGAGGCAGCGAGGGTGCTGTGCATAATATTAGTTATAAGTCCCAGGCAGGTGGTGGGCCCTGTGGCAGTGGGGGGGCCCACTCGAGGGCTTCTGAATAATGTAGCGCAGGAGGACGTGCTTTGTTCTGTTTTTTTTAATTGTTATCACAGCTTTGTGACCCCATCGCGATTCTGCAACAATTAAAAAAAAAAAAAAAAAAAATGCTATTTAGCCCTGGGGAGGAGGGTCCTCTGGGACCCCACCACCAGAGCTAAGGGGTCAGGGTGACTCTACCCTGGCACCTTTTCTTTATTTTTTACCTTTTTTGTGGGACTTGGCTGGAGCAGAGTCCCAAGATGGCTGCCAACACTTCCTTATTGAAGTGTTGGCAGCCAATCAGATCTCAGCACAAGATCGGGAGAGGTCGCAAATCCTTTGCGTCCCTATATATAAAAATTTGGATTTCCTTTAATTTCTCTAAAACTACTGAACAAATCTACACAGGCAGAAAATGCCTATTTTTGGATCAAGAGCTACCTTTCTCCCAAATTTGGTGTACTTCTGTAAAGTGGTTTCAACGCTATCGCTGTTCAAAATCCCTATGGAAAAATTAATGAGGAAAACGGGTTTTGGGGCCCCTCCTTTTTCTCAGCCCACACTTGACGGATCACCCCAAAACTTTCCAGACAGCAGCTGAAGTGATCACCATTGTTTTTTGGAGAGTTTTGTGAAGATTTATCAAACGGCACAAAAGGTATTAGCAAAACAAAATAAGTTTTTTCTATAGAAACTAGGTCCTAACTGTCGGAGGCAGGCCTGGCTTGTAGTGGGTACCAGAGGTACTTACACCTTGTGTCAGGTCCAGTTATCCCTTATTAGTGTAGAAGAGGTGTTTCTAGCAGCTTAGGCTGATAGAAGGTAGCTATGGCAAAGCAGCTTAGGCTGAGCTAGGAGACATGTAAAGCTCCTACAATACCACTGGTGTCATATGCACAATATCATAAGAAAACACAATACACAGAAGTACTAAAAATAAAGGTACTTTATTTTTATGACAATATGCCAAAAGTATCTCAGTGAGTGCCCTCAGTATGAGGATAAGTTATATACACAAGATATATGTACACAAACCAAAATTATGCAGGTAATAGCAAGAAAAGTAATGCAAGCAATGTAAAGTTACAGTAGATTGCAGTAGGAGCACATAGCTGATAGATAATGGTAGCTTAGCAGAGCAGCTTAGGCTGAACTAGGAGACGTGTGAAGCTACTACAGTACCACAAGTGGCACTTGCACAATATCATAAGAAAACACAATACACAGTTATACTAAAAATAAAGGTACTTTATTTTTATGACAATATGCCAAAGTATCTTAGAGTGTACCCTCAGTGAGAGGATAGGAAATATACACAAGATATATATACACAATAGCAAAAATATGCAGTATAGTCTTAGAAAACAGTGCAAACAATGTATAGTTACAATAGGATGCAATGGGGAAACATAGGGATAGGGGCAACACAAACCATATACTCCAAAAGTGGAATGCGAACCACGAATGGACACCAAACCTATGTGAGCTTGTAGAGGGTCGCTGGGACTGTAAGAAAACAATGAGGGTTAGAAAAATAGCCCACCCCAAGACCCTGAAAGGTAGGTGTAAAGTGCACCTAGTACCCCCAGAGAGCACAGAAGTCGTGATAGGGGGATTCTGCAGGAAGAACAAACACCAGCAATGCAACAACAGTGGATTTCCAGACCTGAGTACCTGTAAGACAAGGGGACCAAGTCCAATAGTCGCAACAGTGTCGAGAGTGGGCAGGAGCCCAGGAAATGCCAGCTGAGGGGGCAAGGAAGCTGCCATCTGTTGGAAGAAGTTTAGAGCTCTGCAAGAAAGAAGAGAACTAGGAACTTCCCCTTTGGAGGATGGATGTCCCACGTCGCGATGAAGCTTGCACAGGTGTTCTCACGCAGAAAGACTGCAAACAAGCCTTGCTAGCTGCAAGAGTTGCGGTTAGGGTTTTTGGGTGCGGCTGTGGCCCAGGAGGGACCAGGATGTCACCACTTGGAGGAGGAGACAGAGGGGGTGCCCAGCAACGTAGGGAGACCTCACAGAATCAGGCAGCACACGCAGAAGTACCTTAACAGGCACTTAGAAGGAAAGTGAACCGGAGTCCACCCAAAGTCACAAAAGGGTGTCCCACGACACCAGAGGACAACTCAGAAGGTTGTCCCCTGCAGGAAGAGTGTCAGGGACCCAGGCTTGGCTGTGCACAAAGGAAATCCTGGAAGAGTGCACAGGAGCCGGAGCAGCTGCAAATCATGCGGTACCCAGCAATGCAGTCTAGCGTGGGGAGGCAAGGACTTACCTCCACCAAACTTGGACTGAAAAGTTACTGGACTGTGGGAGTCACTTGAACAGAGTTGCTGAGTCCCAGGGACCACGCTCGTCATGCTGAGAGGGGACCCAGAGGACCAGTGATGCAGTCTTTTGGTGCCTGCGGTTGCAGGGGGAAGATTCCGTCGACCCACTGGAGATTTCTTCAGAGCTCCTGGTGCAGAGAGGAGGCAGGCTACCCCCAGAGCATGCACCACATGGAAACAGTCGAGAAAGCCGGCAGGATGAAGCGATACAAGATTGCTAGTAGTCGTCTTGCTACTTTGTTGCGGTTTTGCAGGTGTCTTGAGCAGTCAGCGGTCGATCCTTCGGCAGAAGGTGAAGAGGGAGATGCAGAGGAACTCTGGTGAGCTCTTGCATTCGTTATCTGGTGAGATCCCCATAGCAGATACCCTAAATAGCCAGAAAAGGAGGTTTGGCTACCTAGGAAGGAGGATTGGCTACCACGAGAGGTAAGAGCCTATCAGAAGGAGCCTCTGACGTCACCTGCTGGCACTGGCCACTCAGAGCAGTCCAGTGTGCCATAAACACCTCTGTTTCCAAGATGGCAGAGGTCTGGGACACACTGGAGGAGCTTTGGGCACCTCCCCTGGGAGTTGCAGGTCAGAGGAGTAGTCACTCCCCTTTCCTTTGTCCAGTTTCGTGCCAGAGCAGGGCTGGGGGATCCCTGAACCGGTGTAGACTGGCTTATGCAGAGATGGGCACCATCTGTGCCCATCAAAGCATTTCCAGAGGCTACTCCTCCCCAGCCCTCACACCCATTTCCAAAGGGAGAGGGTGTTACACCCTCTCTCAGAGGAAGTACTTTGTTCTGCCTTCCTGGGCCAGGGCTGCCTGGACCCCAGGAGGGTGGAAACCTGTCTGAGGGGTTGGCAGCAGCAGCAGCTGCAGTGGAGACCCCGGAAAGGCAGTTTGGCAGTACCCGGGTACTATGCTAGAGACCCGGGGGATCATGGAATTGTCACCCCAATGCCAGAATGGCATTGGGGTGACAATTCCATGATCATAGACATGTTACATGGCCATGTTCGGAGTTACCATTGTGACGCTGTACATAGGTAGTGACCTATGTACAGTGCACGTGTGTAATGGTGTCCCCGCACTCACAAAGTCCGGGGAATTAGCCCTGAACGATGTGGGGGCACCTTGGCTAGTGCCAGGGTGCCCACACACTTAGTAACTTTGCACCCAACCTTCACCAGGTGAAGGTTAGACATATAGGTGACTTATAAGTTACTTAAGTGCAGTGGTAAATGGCTGTGAAATAACGTGGACGGTATTTCACGCAGGCTGCAGTGGCAGACCTGTGTAAGAATTGTCAGAGCTCCCTATGGGTGGCAAAAGAAATGCTGCAGCCTATAGGGATCTCCTGGAACCCCAATACCCTGGGTACCTCGGTACCATATACTAGGGAATTATATGGGTGTACCAGTATGCCAATGTGAATTGGTAAATTTAGTCACTAGCCTGTTAGTGACAAATTTGGAAAGCAGAGAGAGCATAACCACTGAGGTTCTGGTTAGCAGAGCCTCAGTGAGACAGTTAGGCATCACACAGGGAACACATATAGGCCACAAACTTATGAGCACTGGGGTCCTGGCTAGCAGGGTCCCAGTGACACATAACAAACATACTCACAACATAGGGTTTTCACTATGAGCACTAGGCCCTGGCTAACAGGATCCCAGTGAGACAGTGAAAACACCCTGACATATACTCACAAACAGGCCAAAAGTGGGGGTAACAAGGCTAGAAAGAGGCTACCTTCTCACACTAGCTATAACTACCTAGTGGTTTTCGAGGTTATATATAATGAAGACGCTCACTCAGGCGTACTGCATTAGTGAAGATGTTTATTGGCCCAAAATCAATACTTTTCAACCATAAGCTGTTGTTCAGAAAACGGTCGAAACGCATCAATTTGGGGCAATAAAAATGATCACTACGTTACGGCTCTCTCCGCCATATGAAGTGCTACCCAGGGCTTCAGTTTGGGGGAAATCAGGAAGGAGTTTTATAAATAAAGAAATATATATATATATATATATATATATATATATATATATATATAAAGAGTTAAGGAGCCATAAGATGTCACTGCAACATGGACAACAACCTGCATCATGGTGGTTTCACTGCATCTTAACTAAAACACCTACCCCCACAAATCTTGACATCAGATTAATTTGCTTTATGAGGTCCATGAGCTGCACAGTTATATTGTGCTCTTTATTTAATTTAGTTGATGCTGCTTTGGACACAAATATTATTTTTTATTTTACAATTCCAAAATGGCTGTACGCCATCTGCCATCATTAAGTTAAACTGGAAAAACAATACAAAGTGGCTGCTTGTCATCAGTAGGTGTGTGCATGCATCACTGCATCTTAGAATCCTTTATCATAAACTAAAAGAGAAAGCATTATAAAATGACCATCCATGCATGCCCATGCATGCTAGTGCACCAACAGCCATCATGAATATTTTTGTCATTATCCGATACAAACAAGAGTTGATAAGTCCAATAACTCAGTGCCTCACTACGAATGGTCAGCCTTTTGGCTGTGTCAGTGCTTTTCCTGCCTTCTCTGTGCTTCTTTAAAAAATGATGCCTCTTATTTCTGATTAAGAAGTCACCGGTTGAATCCAGCAGTCCGTGGTATGTTTTCATAGTACAGACAAAATGTGAAGGGAGGAATGCATTCAAATAGTCTAATCACTGGCAATCATTCAGAGTGGCATTACAACCCACAATATTTGCCATCTGTGCCATTCTTGACAAAGACCCACATTAGGCAAATCAGAACAGAGCCTGCTCTTCATGGAAATCCTGGATTGCCTGGCGAGGCCCACTTTAGAAAAGACCACGAGCAACCTCAGACCGGTTTCGGCCTACTGCTTGGATGCTATGGCTCAGTGGGCATGCAAACCACTATTGGGCATGCATTTGCCCACTTTTAGCGTTATATGATATACACAAAAGGTAACGGACTGCTCCTATTTGTGCAGAACGGCAATTGACTTGCATATGGATTGGTCTAATCGGAGGTGGGCGAAAGATTGACTGATTGGAATGATGCCCGGGTGACTGCCAGTGGTTCGACTTATAACACAATTTCCTCCCATTATCGTTAGTGTGTTTGATGTTATACCCTGAGTGGCCAAGGGTATCTCCAGAAAATGGTCCCTCGTGCACTTTGCTGATGGAAACAAGCTGTACCCTATTAAAGAGGCCCAATTACTAAGTCGAGTGCAGCCGCTGCTACTCCAGTTTCCTCTTTGGGTGAGAATGGGATGGTTACCTAATGGAGATGGTTTCTAGGGTAGTATAGTAAGTGGATTAGCCACAGTTACCAAGAGGTGGTAGTACATGGAGTGGATAAACTAAGCAGAGTAGGCACTCCTTAATTTGGGCTTTGGGGCTACTTGTGCTACGCACTAGCACACATTTTTGGTAAACTGGCTTATTTTACATCATCAGAACTTGACCCAGAGGGACAGAGTAAGGTATAAAAGGGAAAATGGAGGAGGAAGTGAAAGACAAGAAAACAGTGACAAAGGGTGATCGCAGGATAAACAAGAGCGAACAGTGTGAGATAAAAAAAAAGTGTAGGGTGGACAAGAAAGACGCATAAGGAGGAATCAAGACTAGACTGTGTCCACATTCAGCCACCTGGGAATTGGGAAGTGTTGGAAATGTACCCTTTGTTCCGAGTCCTTCTGGATTTTAGTGCCTTTCTGCTGAACCATATTTTTGCTGGCTAAAGAACTCTACACCTCGATTTTTAAAGATAATCATAGTGGACATGCAGTCAGGTCAGCCATTTTACTGGGGTGATTAAATGGTTATTTTTAATTTTCCTGAACTTTAAATGGTTTTGTAGAATGAATTAAAAAAGAATGTAATGATATTTAATGCAAATTAATGTTACATTAATTTTTAAATTAAAGAAGCTACTGAAATAAGTTAAGATAAAAAATGTTTTATTTGTAAATACTTTTTAAACATTAAACTTATTTGTATTTGTAACTATCTATTTTAAATAATTCAGTTTAACATTATTTGATATGGGTTATACTTTCAATCCCTTCCGCCATTATTTTTTATTTGGAGGCTGTTGCGGTACCAGTATTTGGTCATGTGTGATGCTAGACTTATTATTGCTACATTTTGGCTGTAGTAACTTTACACTCATAAATTTGGCTCCATTCCTGTTTTGGGGTGTGGAGGCATGTGAGTTTACACTTTTGACTAACTTTACACAGACAGATGGGCCTACCCTAAAGTAGTACAGTTACTCAAAAGAATGAGTAAACTTACATTATTCATGCGGGAAATCGCCTTTTTGAATAGGCCCCTAACTGTAGAAGAAAGTAGTGGAAAGGTCAAATTACACCCCCCCCCCCATCCTCTGGCGGTCATTAGGAAATCGACGCTGCTCCCATGTTTTCTAGATGAAGAAGGTAAGTGATTTCACCCTGTGCGTCCCATAACAATGTAATTCAATCCGTCCAGGCTTTCTCTCAATCCAGAAGTCAGTAGTGTACAATAGCCGATGCCATTCCACTCCCACCAACTCAAGCAATCAAAAGATTTCATTTTGAGAGGGGGCTCTTTTTAAAAAAAAAAATGACACCAGTTCCGGTTTTGCAACTCAAAATTGTTTACTTTATTTTGCTCTCGTCTTGCCCCTCTTGAAGGCTCGTGGAAGCCAACCCCTCTTTTGCCTGGAAATGTCATGTTTTTATGCCGTAGAGGCCGTCAGTGTGTATATTTATACTTTGCGTCAGCCAGACCTAAATTCCGTAATTGAGCACCTCCTACACGCACAGATTAAGTTATGTTAAGTACATTTGTATATCGCTATACCCTCGTGGTAAGACCCAGCAGCGCTGTCGGTTTAAGGTTCCTACACCCTTAGTCCCGAGGACTCCTTTCATGTCAATACCCCATGGTACAGGACTCGCATACATTCCTGGAATATCCAGCTGTGAAAGTACAGCGAAATATATTTGTAATTTAAGCAAGAGAACGGAGGGAGAGGCCGCAGAGGTACAATTCATGTCTCTAAACGTCCTGGTCTTTCATCGAGAAATAAACTAACTATTGGCATTTGGAAACATACCCTCGTCTGCTAATGTAGCTCTTTCGAAGGGCGATCGATCTCGTTTATTTATGTGTTTACGGGTTAGTGTGTAGCTCGAGCGGGGCCGGAGTGTCGGGTGCAGCTGAGCACACACCTCCCTCCTCGGCATGCAAACAGTCACAGTGCGATGTGACACAAGGCCAGGTGGGCCGTTTGGCTGGAAGCCCCCGCAGGGGCAAAATATTCGGTGCAGTGGTGGGAGGAGCTACCGGAGCAGGGGAACTCTTCGTGTGCTGTGGTTCTTGCCACAGAGCCAGTCTCTGCTGTTGGACTGACTATAGATTTACTACCACATCTTAAATAATTTCAGTGGCAAAGCGAGTGCCAGCAGGACTCTGCTCTCTCTCTGTTGAATATTAAGAGACAGACATTCTTGGGGTGCAGGGGTTTACTTGGTCCCGAGGGCCCCAGGACCTGCAACGATAGCGATGCACTGAGTTACATGTATGTTATATTATTTAATATGTTACATTTTGGGGCTACATTTTGTTACAGTACATAGGTTTCTTATGCACATTCAGAAGGACTGGGCCCATGGCACATGTTCAGCATCTCCGCATAAAATACACATAAACAGAGCTATTAAAAAATGGGCTCAAATGCTCTCGTTTATTGCCTGTGTGGTACGTCATCCGCCCAAATAGACAACAGAGGGGCGGGGCTCTGAGTCCCTTGATCAGGACCGGACGCGAGGTCATGAGATCTCCACTTTCTGAAACGGAAGTTGACCCGCTGCTTTCGTGGATGCATTTCCGTCTCTTCTCGTTGCGGAGTGGTCGCTATGACTTTTTTGACCTGCTCGACATTAATTATGCTTTTCATCAACAATTCCCCAAAGCAGGGTTTGTATCTATACAAAAAGTTAACAATGGTCCTGATGGGCAGGTGGATTCCTCCCTGTACGTTGTCGCTCATTGTTAGTTTTCCTGCTGCATTCCATCATGCCTCACAGGGCCGGCTATACCGTGCAAAAGTCTGTTTTTGCCCCTCCTAACTCCCCCACCGACACTGACCCCGTCTCCACGAATTCTTTCACTATTACCCTCCAACAGTGCCCCTCATTTCTCCATAGCCCCTCTCTGTCAGATATTTTATTTTTTCATGGTGCTGCTCAGAGTTCACTCACTCAGTTCTGTGATCTGCAAGGCACTTGTTCTTTGCAGTAGGTTCATTAACCCCATCCACTACTTTATGATGAGCCAAAACTGCCACTGGTCAAAAACTCCGATCTCTCACCAGTAGGAACATTATTCACCAGAGTTATCTTGACATTTTTATTGTTGCATGAAAACTCTGCAGCACCCCTCACCAAAGTCAGTGCTAGGCGCAGATGCACAGTCGCACTGCCCTAGAGCTGATGCCTCACATTGCAGACCTAGGCAGGGAAAAAGTATTGGTAATCCCTGCTAAGCCCCTCCCAAGTAGGGCTCTTGAAGGTTTGGAGTCATGGGAGGAGTCATTACCCAGAACCAGTCCTGTTTGTATTTCTGCTTTCTTTGGAGATAATGGGGGTCATTCTGACCCTGGCGGTCATTGACCGCCAGGGCCAACGACCACGGAGGCACCGCCAACAGGCTGGCGGTGCTTCCTGGCCAATTCTGACTGCGGCGGTAAAGCCGCGGTCAGAAAAGGGAAACCGGCGGTTTCCCGCCGGTTTTCCCCTGGCCAAAGGAATCCTCCACCTCCATGGCGGCGCTGCAAGCAGCGCCGCCATGGGGATTCCAACCCCCTTCCCGCCAGCCTGTTCCTGGCGGTTTACACCGCCAGGAAGAGGCTGGCGGGAACGGGTGTTGTGGGGCCCCTGGGGGCCCCTGCACTGCCCATGCCACTGGCATGGGCAGTGCAGGGGCCCCCTAACAGGTCCCCAGCAAGATTTTCAGTGTCTGCTTGGCAGACACTAAAAATTGCGACAGGTGCCACTGCACCCGTCGCACCTCAGCAAATCCGCCGGCTCCATTCGGAGCCGGCTTCATCTTTGCTGGGGCTTTCCCGCTGGGCCGGTGTAGGAGGTTGGACTGGCTTGTAGTTAATACCTAGGGGTACTTACACCTTGCACCAGGCCCAGTTATCCCTTATTAGTGTATAGGGTGTCTAGCAGCATAGGCTGATAGATAATGGTAGCTTAGCAGAGCAGCTTAGGCTGAACTAGGAGACGAGTGACGCTCCTACAGTACCACTAGTGTCATATGCACAATATCATAAGAAAACACAATACACAGATATACTAAAAATAAAGGTACTTTATTTTTATGACAATATGACAAAAGTATCTCAGTGAGTACCCTCAGTATGAGGATAGCAAATATACACAAGATATATGTACACAATACCAAAATATGCAGTAATAGTATTAGAAAACAGTGCAAACAATGTATAGTTACAATAGGATGCAATGGAGACACACAGAGATAGGGGCAACACAAACCATATACTCCAAAAGTGGAATGCGAACCACGAATGGACCCAAACCTATGTGACCTTGTAGAGGGTCGCTGGGACTATTAGAAAATAGTAAGGGTTAGAAAAATAGCCCACCCCAAGACCCTGAAAAGTGAGTGCAAAGTGCACTAAAGTTCCCCAAAGGACATAGAAGTCGTGATAGGGGAATTCTGCAGGAAAGACACAAACCAGCAATGCAACAACGATGGATTTCCAGTCGAGGGTACCTGTGGAACAAGGGGACCAAGTCCAAAAGTCACCAGCAAGTCGAAGATGGGCAGATGCCCAGGAAATGCCAGCTGTGGGTGCAAAGAAGCTGCTACTGGACAGTAGAAGCTTAGGTTTCTGCAGGAACGACAAGGGCTAGAGACTTTCCCTTTGGAGGACGGATCCCTCACGCCGTGGAGAGTCGTGCAGAAGTGTTTTCCCGCCGAAAGACTGCCAACAAGCCTTGCTAGCTGCAAATCGTGCGGTTAGTGTTTTTGGATGCTGCTGTGGCCCAGGAGGGACCAGGATGTCGCCAATTGCGTCAGGGGACAGAGGGGGCGTCGAGCAAGACAAGGAGCCCTCTCAGCAGCAGGCAGCACCCGCAGAAGTGCCAGAAACAGGCACTACGAGGACGCATGAAACAGTGCTCACCCAAAGTCGCACAAAGGAGTCCCACGTCGCCGGAGAACAACTTAGGAGGTCGTGCAATGCAGGTTAGAGTGCCGTGGATCCAGGCTGGACTGTGCACAAAGGATTTCCGCCGGAAGTGCACGGAGGCCGGAGTAGCTGCAAAAGTCGCGGTTCCCAGCAATGCAGTCTGGCGTGGGGAGGCAAGGACTTACCTCCACCAAACTTGGACTGAAGAGTCACTGGACTGTGGGAGTCACTTGGACAGAGTTGCTGGATTCAAGGGACCTCGCTCGTCGTGCTGAGAGGAGACCCAAAGTACCGGTGATGCAGTTCTTTGGTGCCTGCGGTTGCAGGGGGACGATTCCGTCGACCCACAGGAGATTTCTTCGGAGCTTCTAGTGCAGAGAGGAGGCAGACTACCCCCACAGCATGCACCACCAGGAAAACAGTCGAGAAGGCGGCAGGATCAGCGTTACAGAGTTGCAGTAGTCGTCTTCGCTACTTTGTTGCAGTTTTGCAGGCTTCCAGCGCGGTCAGCAGTCGATTCCTTGGCAGAAGGTGAAGAGAGAGATGCAGAGGAACTCGGATGAGCTCTTGCATTCGTTATCTAAGGAATCCCAAGAGACAGAGACCCTAAATAGCCAGAAAAGAGGGTTTGGCTACCTAGGAGAGAGGATAGGCTAGCAACACCTGAAGGAGCCTATCAGAAGGAGTCTCTGACGTCACCTGATGGCACTGGCCACTCAGAGCAGTCCAGTGTGCCAGCAGCACCTCTGTTTCCAAGATGGCAGAGGTCTGGAGCACACTGGAGGAGCTCTGGGCACCTCCCAGGGGAGGTACAGGTCAGGGGAGTGGTCACTACCCTTTCCTTTGTCCAGTTTCGCGCCGGAGCAGGGCTAAGGGGTCCCTGAACCGGTGTAGACTGGCTTATGCAGAAATGGGCACCAAATGTGCCCATGAAAGCATTTCCAGAGGCTGGGGGAGGCTACTCCTCCCCTGCCTTCACACCATTTTCCAAAGGGAGAGGGTGTAACACCCTCTCTCAGAGGAAGTCCTTTGTTCTGCCATCCTGGGCCAAGCCTGGCTGGACCCCAGGAGGGCAGAAACCTGTCTGAGGGGTTGGCAGCAGCTGCAGTGAAACCCCAGGAAAGGCAGTTTGGCAGTACCAGGGTCTGTGCTACAGACCACTGGGATCATGGGATTGTGCCAACTATGCCAGGATGGCATAGAGGGGGCAATTCCATGATCATAGACATGTTACATGGCCATATTCGGAGTTACCATTGTGAAGCTACATATAGGTAGTGACCTATATGTAGTGCACGCGTGTAATGGTGTCCCCGCACTCACAAAGTCCGGGGATTTGTCCCTGAACAATGTGGGGGCACCTTGGCTAGTGCCAGGGTGCCCTCACACTAAGTAACTTTGCACCTAACCTTTACCAGGTAAAGGTTAGACATATAGGTGACTTATAAGTTACTTAAGTGCAGTGTAAAATGGCTGTGAAATAACGTGGACGTTATTTCACTCAGGCTGCAGTGGCAGGCCTGTGTAAGAATTGTCAGAGCTCCCTATGGGTGGCAAAAGAAATGCTGCAGCCCATAGGGATCTCCTGGAACCCCAATACCCTGGGTACCTTAGTACCATATACTAGGGAATTATAGGGGTGTTCCAGTAAGCCAATGTAAATTGGTAAAATTGGTCACTAGCCTGTTAGTGACAATTTGAAAGAAATGAGAGAGCATAACCACTGAGGTTCTGGATAGCAGAGCCTCAGTGAGACAGTTAGTCACTACACAGGTAACACATTCAGGCACACTTATGAGCACTGGTGCCCTGGCTGGCAGGCTCCCAGTGACACATACAACTAAAACAACATATATACAGTGAAAAATGGGGGTAACATGCCAGGCAAGATGGTACTTTCCTACACAACCCCCCCCACCCCAAACGAAGGACAATAAGACTAGCCATGACCTGATGAGTCTTCATTGTCTAAGTGGAAATATCTGGAGAGTCCATCTGCATTGGAGTGGCTACTCCCAGGTCTATGTTCCACTGTATAGTCCATTCCCTGTAGGGATATGGACCACCTCAATAATTTAGGATTTTCACCTTTCATTTGTTTTAGCCAAAGTAGAGGTTTGTGGTCTGTCTGAACAATGAAGTGAGTGCCAAACAGGTATGGCCTCAACTTCTTCAGTGCCCAGACCACAGCAAAGGCCTCCCTCTCAATGGCAGACCAACGCTTTTCTCTAGGGGTCAACCTCCTACTAATAAAAGCAACAGGTTGATCCTGTCCCTCAGAATTAAGTTGTGATAGGACTGCCCCTACTCCTAATTCAGATGCATCAGTTTGGACATATAATTTTTTAGAGTAACAAGGGCTTTTCAGGACAGGTGCAGAGCACATGGCCTGCTTCAGCTCCTCAAAAGCTTTCTGACAGTTTGCTGTCCATAATACCTTTTTAGGCATTTTCTTGGATGTGAGGTCATTAAGAGGGGCTGCAATGGAGCCATAGTTCTTAATTAACCTCCTGTAATACCCAGTGAGGCCTAGGAAGGCTCTCACCTGAGTCTGAGTAGTAGGGGGAATCCAATCTATAATAGTTTGGATTTTCCCCTGAAGTGGTGCAATCTGTTCCCCACCAACAAGGTATCCCAGATAAACCACCTTTCCCTGCCCTATCTGGCACTTTGAAGCCTTGATAGTGAGGCCTGCCTTTTGCAGGGCCTCCAAAACTTTCCATAGGTGGACCAGGTGATCATCCCAGCTGGAGCTAAAGACAGCTATATCGTCCAAATATGCTGCACTAAAAGCTTCCAGCCCTTGTAGGACTGTGTTCACCAACCTCTGAAAAGTGGCAGGTGCATTTTTCAATCCAAAAGGCATTACTGTGAATTGGTAATGGCCTCCAATGGTTGAAAATGCAGTTTTAGGTTTAGCATCTTCTGATAATTTGATCTGCCAATACCCTGCAGTCAAATCAAAAGTGCTTAGATACTTGGCAGATGCCAATGTATCTAAGAGCTCATCTGCCCTGGGTATAGGGTGAGCATCAGTTTTGGTTACCTGGTTGAGACCTCTGTAATCTACACAAAACCGCATTTCCTTCTTTCCATCTTTGGAATGAGGTTTTGGTACAAGTACCACAGGAGAAGCCCATGGACTTTCAGAGTGCTCAACCACTCCCAGTTCTAACATTTTCTGCACCT
Source organism: Pleurodeles waltl (assembly GCF_031143425.1). NCBI lineage: Eukaryota > Metazoa > Chordata > Amphibia > Caudata > Salamandridae > Pleurodeles > Pleurodeles waltl. The sequence continues at coordinate 94,367,082 of NC_090451.1, read as the reverse complement.
CTTGCTTTATGCAGTCCCTGACATGGTCAGGCTGCCTATAGATTTTACTTTTGACAGGCAAGCTGTCTCCAGTATCTATAGTGTGCTCACACCAAGAAGTGGTACCTGGCACAGTAGAGAAGAGTTCAGAAAACTGACCCAGGAGATTTATGCAATGGTCTTTCTGCTCAGCAGTAAGACAATCAGCCAAAACTACACCTTCCACAAGAGCATCTTGTTCTGTGGAAGAGAAGAGATCAGGTAGAGGATCACTGTCTTCTTCCTGTCCCTCATCAGTTGCCATGAGCAGGGTGAGATCAGCCCTGTCATAGTAGGGTTTCAGGCGATTGACATGGAGCACCCTAAGGGGACTCCTGGCAGTGCCTAAGTCAACTAAGTAGGTGACTTCACCCTTCTTTTCAACAATTATGTGGGGTCCACTCCATTTATCCTGGAGTGCTCTTGGGGCCACAGGCTCCAAGACCCACACTTTCTGCCCTGGTTGGTACTGAACCAAAACAGCCTTCTGATCATGCCATTGCTTCTGGAGCTCTTGGCTAGCCTGAAGGTTTTTACTGGCCTTTTTCATATACTCAGCCATCCTTGATCTGAGGCCAAGTACATAATCCACAATATCTTGCTTTGGAGTTTTTAAAGGTTGTTCCCAACCCTCCTTGACAAGTGTTAGTGGACCCCTAACAGGGTGTCCAAAGAGGAGTTCAAAGGGGCTGAAGCCCACTCCTTTCTGGGGTACCTCCCTGTAGGCAAAAAGGAGGCATGGTAAAAGGATATCCCATCTCCTGCGGAGTTTTTCAGGGAGTCCCATAATCATGCCTTTGAGAGTTTTGTTAAATCTCTCCACCAGTCCATTTGTTTGTGGATGATAGGGTGTAGTGAACTTGTAAATCACACCACACTCTTTCCACATGGCCTTTAAGTACGCAGACATGAAATTGCTTCCTCTGTCTGATACTACTTCCTTTGGGAAGCCCACCCTAGAAAATATTCCCAGGATGGCCTTTGCCACTGCAGGTGCTGTAGTGGTCCTTAAAGGAATTGCTTCAGGATATCTTGTGGCATGGTCCACTACCACTAAGATAAACCTATTGCCTGAAGCAGTAGGAGGGTCAAGGGGGCCAACTATGTCAACCCCTACCCTTTCAAAGGGAACCCCAACCACAGGCAGTGGAATAAGGGGTGCCTTTGGGGTGCCACCTGTCTTGCCACTGGCTTAACAGGTTTCACAGGACTTACAAAATTCTTTTGTGTCCTCAGACATTCTAGGCCAATGAAACAAGGGAACAAGCTTGTCCCAAGTTTTCATTTGTCCCAGATGTCCAGCTAGGGGAATGTCGTGGGCTAGAGTTAGGAGGAACTTTCTGTACTCCTGAGGAATCACTAACCTCCTGGCAGTTCCAGGTTTAGGATCCCTTGCTTCAGTGTACAAGAGGTTGTCCTCCCAGTAAACTCTGTGAGAGTCACTGACATCCCCATTAGCCTGTTTGACAGCTTGCTGTCTTAGACCCTCTAGTGTGGGACAGGTTTGCTGTGCCACACTCAGCTCCTCCCTGGCAGGCCCCCCTTCACCCAAAAGCTCAGCAGTGTCTGCTTCCAGCTCCTCTGGTGTAGGTTCTGCACAGGGTGGAAATTCTTCTTCTTCAGAATTAGAATCCACTGTAGAGGGAGGGATAGTAGGAAGTGCTTTACTTCTACTAGCCCTAGCTTTAGGGAGCACTTGGTCCATTGTTCCAGGATCCAAGTTTCCCTGTCCTTTTTGCTTTTTGGCCTGAGCCCTGGTTAAAGCAAAAATATGCCCTGGGATGCCCAGCATTGCTGCATGGGCCTCCAACTCCACATCTGACCAAGCTGATGTCTCCAAATCATTTCCTAGTAGACAGTCTACAGGTAAATCTGAGGCTACCACAACTTTCTTTGGACCAGTAACCGCCCCCCAGTTGAGATTTACAACAGCCATGGGGTGGCTAAGTGTGTTGTTGTGAGCATTGGTTACTTGGTACTGGTGACCAAGTAGGTGTTGTTCAGGGTGGACCAGTTTCTCTATCACCATGGTGACACTGGCACCTGTGTCCCTGTAGGCCTGAACCTCAACACCATTTATTAGGGGTAGTTGCTTGTACTTATCCATGTTAAGGGGACAAGCAACCAAGGTGGCTAAATCAATAGCCCCCGCAGACACTAACACAGCCTCTGTGGTCTCCCTAATCAGACCAACCCCAACTAAGTTACCAAAAGTGAGCCCAGCTACTCCCTTGGATTGGCTATTAGTAGGTTTGCTCCCACCACCACTGCTATTAGTAGGGACACTAGGGGTAGCAGTAGGGGTTGTAGTGGTAGGAGGCTTGGTGCTTTTCTTTGGACAACTGAGATCTGTTGTCCAATGGCCTTTTATTTTACATAAATAGCACCATGGTTTCTTTTCTTTGTTTTGATTAGAAGAGGATTTGGGCCCACCACCCCCACCAGAGTGATTTTGTGGGCCTGATGAAGACTCATTTTTAGATTTGTCCCCACCCTTGTCAGAAGACTTACCATCCTTCTTCTTGTTGCCATCTTTGTCACCCCCTGTATGAACTTTTCTGTTCACCCTTGTTCTGACCCATTTGTCTGCCTTCTTTCCCAATTCTTGGGGAGAGGTCAGATCAGAGTCCACCAAGTATTGGTGCAACAAATCAGACACACAATTATTAAGAATATGCTCTCTCAGGATCAAGTTATACAGGCTGTCATAATCAGTAACTTTACTGCCATGTAACCACCCCTCCAAGGCCTTCACTGAATGGTCAATGAAATCAACCCAGTCTTGTGAAGACTCCTTTTTGGTCTCTCTGAACTTTATCCTGTATTGTTCAGTGGTTAAGCCATAACCATCCAGGAGTGCATTCTTAAGAACTTTGTAATCATTGGCTTCATTTTCTTTCACAGTAAGGAGCCTATCCCTACCTTTTCCACTAAATGATAGCCATAGGACAGCAGCCCACTGCCTTTGAGGGACATCCTGTACAGCACAGGCCCTCTCAAGTGCAGCAAACCACTTGTTAATGTCATCCCCCTCCTTATAAGGGGGAACTATCTTGTGCAGATTCCTGGAATCATGCTCTTTTGCAGGATGACTATGGGGAATACTGCTGCTGCCACCATGGGTTTCTAAACCCAACTTCTGTCTCTCCTTCTCTACTTCTAAGGTCTGTCTATCCAAATCCAGCTGTTGCTTCTTGAGCTTCAGTCTGGTTTGTTCCACTCTCAATCTATTGAGCTCCCTTTCTAACAATCTGTCATCAGGGTGGGTGGGAGGGACATGCCTTGAAACAGAAGTATGGTGAGAATGGACAGAAGGAGACCTGTCCCTTACAGAAGGCACCCTAACAGCTTGGTTAACAGAAACATCACTTCTACTGTGGTGAGAATGAATGCTCTTGCTATGATGTGAGACAACACTATCTGTATGGTGTGACTCTACATCAGTACCAACTATGCTAGACTGTCTAGTAATGGGCAGGCTCTGAAGTTTCTTTCCTGAATCTTTTCCTAGGGGTGTCCCTGGATCAGATTGGGAACCATTAGCTACTTTTTCAACAGATGGGGCCCTTTTGGCCTTATCTTGTTCTCTAAGCATGTTAAGCAATAATTCCAAGGAAGGATTCTTCCCTACACTCAAACCTCTTTCTACACAGAGACTCCTTGCTCCTTTCCAGCTAAGGTGGTCATATGCAAGTTTGGACAGATCAACATTTTGGCCTGTGCCAGACATTTTAGAAAGAGTTTAAGTGACAGAAAAAGTGAGAAAAAGTTTTTAGAGCTTTTAGAAAGACAGAAAAAAAAAACTTTTAAAACTTTTATGAACTTTTAGAAAGTTTAGAAGTACTTTTCAGCACTTTAGAAAAGAGTGAAAAGAGGAAATGCAAAACTTTTTGGTTATGTGTACATACACTGAACTTGTTTTGTATATTTTTCTCTTATGAAAAGTACAATGACAAGAGTAGTAAGTAGTCTCAAAGCACTTATCCCACCGCTGCACAACCAATGTATGAGGCTGGACTGGCTTGTAGTGAGTACCTAGGGGTACTTACACCTTGCACCAGGCCCAGTTATCCCTTATTAGTGTATAGGGTGTCTAGCAGCATAGGCTGATAGATAATGGTAGCTTAGCAGAGCAGCTTAGGCTGAACTAGGAGACGAGTGAAGCTCCTACAGTACCACTAGTGTCATATGCACAATATCATAAGAAAACACAATACACAGATATACTAAAAATAAAGGTACTTTATTTTTATGACAATATGCCAAAAGTATCTCAGTGAGTACCCTCAGTATGAGGATAGCAAATATACACAAGATATATGTACACAATACCAAAATATGCAGTAATAGTATTAGAAAACAGTGCAAACAATGTATAGTTACAATAGGATGCAATGGAGACACATAGAGATAGGGGCAACACAAACCATATACTCCAAAAGTGGAATGCGAACCACGAATGGACCCCAAACCTATGTGACCTTGTAGAGGGTCGCTGGGACTATTAGAAAATAGTAAGGGTTAGAAAAATAGCCCACCCCAAGACCCTGAAAAGGGAGTGCAAAGTGCACTAAAGTTCCCCAAAGGACATAGAAGTCGTGATAGGGGAATTCTGCAGGAAAGACACAAACCAGCAATGCAACAACAATGGATTTCCAGTCGAGGGTACCTGTGGAACAAGGGGACCAAGTCCAAAAGTCACCAGCAAATCGAAGGTGGGCAGATGCCCAGGAAATGCCAGCTGTGGGTGCAAAGAAGCTGCTACTGGACAGTAGAAGCTTAGGTTTCTGCAGGAACGACAAGGGCTAGAGACTTCCCCTTTGGAGGACGAATCCTTCACGCCGTGGAGAGTCGTGCAGAAGTGTTTTCCCGCCGAAAGACTGCCAACAAGCCTTGCTAGCTGCAAATCATGCGGTTAGTGTTTTTGGATGCTGCTGTGGCCCAGGAGGGACCAGGATGTTGCCAATTGCGTCAGGGGACAGAGGGGGCGTCGAGCAAGACAAGGAGCCCTCTCAGCAGCAGGCAGCACCCGCAGAAGTGCCAGAAACAGGCACTACGAGGATGCGTGAAACGGTGCTCACCCAAAGTCGCACAAAGGAGTCCCACGTCGCCGGAGAACAACTTAGGAGGTCGTGCAATGCAGGTTAGAGTGCCGTGGACCCAGGCTGGACTGTGCACAAAGGATTTCTGCCGGAAGTGCACGGAGGCCGGAGTAGCTGCAAAAGTCGCGGTTCCCAGCAATGCAGTCTGGCGTGGGGAGGCAAGGACTTACCTCCACCAAACTTGGACTGAAGAGTCACTGGACTGTGGGAGTCACTTGGACAGAGTTGCTGGATTCAAGGGACCTCGCTCGTCGTGCTGAGAGGAGACCCAAGGTACCAGTGATGCAGTTCTTTGGTGCCTGCGGTTGCAGGGAGACGATTCCGTCGACCCACGGGAGATTTCTTCGGAGCTTCTAGTGCAGAGAGGAGGCAGACTACCCCCACAGCATGCACCACCAGGAAAACAGTCGAGAAGGCGGCAGGATCAGCGTTACAGAGTTGCAGTAGTCGTCTTCGCTACTTTGTTGCAGTTTTGCAGGCTTCCAGCGCGGTCAGCAGTCGATTCCTTGGCAGAAGGTGAAGAGAGAGATGCAGAGGAACTCGGATGAGCTCTTGCATTCGTTATCTAAGGAATCCCAAGAGACAGAGACCCTAAATAGCCAGAAAAGAGGGTTTGGCTACCTAGGAGAGAGGATAGGCTAGCAACACCTGAAGGAGCCTATCAGAAGGAGTCTCTGACGTCACCTGATGGCACTGGCCACTCAGAGCAGTCCAGTGTGCCAGCAGCACCTCTGTTTCCAAGATGGCAGAGGTCTGGAGCACACTGGAGGAGCTCTGGGCACCTCCCAGGGGAGGTACAGGTCAGGGGAGTGGTCACTCCCCTTTCCTTTGTCCAGTTTCGCGCCAGAGCAGGGCTAAGGGGTCCCTGAACCGGTGTAGACTGGCTTATGCAGAAATGGGCACTAAATGTGCCCATGAAAGCATTTCCAGAGGCTGGGGGAGGCTACTCCTCCCCTGCCTTCACACCATTTTCCAAAGGGAGAGGGTGTAACACCCTCTCTCTGAGGAAGTCCTTTGTTCTGCCATCCTGGGCCAAGCCTGGCTGTACCCCAGGAAGGCAGAAACCTGTCTGAGGGGTTGGCAGCAGCAGCAGCTGCAGTGAAACCCCAGGAAAGGCAGTTTGGCAGTACCAGGGTCTGTGCTACAGACCACTGGGATCATGGGATTGTGCCAACTATGCCAGGATGGCATGGAGGGGGCAATTCCATGATCATAGACATGTTACATGGCCATATTCGGAGTTACCATTGCGAAGCTACATATAGGTAGTGACCTATATGTAGTGCACGCGTGTAATGGTGTCCCCGCACTCACAAAGTCCGGGGATTTGGCCCTGAACAATGTGGGGGCACCTTGGCTAGTGCCAGGGTGCCCTCACACTAAGTAACTTTGCACCTAACCTTTACCAGGTAAAGGTTAGACATATAGGTGACTTATAAGTTACTTAAGTGCAGTGTAAAATGGCTGTGAAATAACGTGAACGTTATTTCACTCAGGCTGCAGTTTCAGGCCTGTGTAAGAATTGTCAGAGCTCCCTATGGGTGGCAAAAGAAATGCTGCAGCCCATAGGGATCTCCTGGAACCCCAATACCCTGGGTACCTTAGTACCATATACTAGGGAATTATAAGGGTGTTCCAGTAAGCCAATGTAAATTGGTAAAATTGGTCACTAGCCTGTTAGTGACAATTTGAAAGAAATGAGCGAGCATAACCACTGAGGTTCTGGATAGCAGAGCCTCAGTGAGACAGTTAGTCACTACACTGGTAACACATTCAGGCACACTTATGAGCACTGGTGCTCGGCTGGCAGGCTCCCAGTGACACATACAACTAAAACAACATATATACAGTGAAAAATGGGGGTAACATGCCAGGCAAGATGGTACTTTCCTACAGCCGGCGGGCGATCTTTTGCAGATCGCCCGCCGGCCCAGCGGGAAAGTCGGAATGCCCCCCGCGGTCATCTGACCGCGGGGCGGTGTTTGGGTGGTTTCCGCCCGGCGGGCGGCGCCCGCCGGGGTCGGAATGACCCCCAATGTTTTTAGGTTGAGCGTGCAGTCGCTTTGACCTGTTTTAAGAATCATGGGCTTTTAACCACTCCCACCGCACGCCCATCACTTTCACTCATTCCTGGGCTTGCCTTTCAAAAATCTTTTGTTAACATTGGTAAACATGTTACATTTGTCACACTTTGGGGAGGTATTGTTACCGCCTAGCAGCCTGCACCTGTTCCATGGATGATTGCATGATTGCAGATACGTTTGACTACGAGCGAACTTCTTTTTCTTTTTGTCTCTCTCCTTCGCGCTCATGGCGGCCATGGCGCTTTCAAATTGGCCCGCTTATGTCAACTAACGTTTTACTTTTCATTTTCAATTTAAGTGGCAAGAAGCATCCAGTTAGGAATTTACAATGCTAATACCTCTAACTCAAGCAAACGCGAGACTCATTCCACTGGAAATGCTTGTTTTATTCTTCTGGACACTCTGATGTAGCTTTGTTTCTCCTCAGCCCCAACAGAGCCTGGAATTCTTCAGCAGTGCAGAGAGAGTCCCAGACTCCCTCCAGCTGGAAGCCGGATGGTACTAGGGAGTTCTTGTGAGATAAATCGCTGTGGAATTAAGAGCTACCTTCAGCAGTGCGTAATTTGAGCCTGTGGTTGCTGGTGAGGGGCACCAGCACTTATTTCCAGCATCAGATATTTACAAAGGACAAGAGCAAGAAAAACACACAGATCGGAAATGCGGAAGGAGAAAAACTGCAAAACCAAGATTAAGACTGCAAAACAGTAACGCAAAAGAGAAAGAATGAGCCAGCAAAAGCTAGAAAAAATGCATAGGGAGTGTCTGGAAGTGGCTTCAAGATTACCAGCTTTGATATAGGACGCACTGAAGTTTGATGGCACTGGCCGCCAGCTTCTGAGCAGAGCTGTGGGCACCAGTACTCTTTCTTTCACAGATTAACCAATGATAGAGCACTGCACAAGGCAGCTCCCAAGGTTTTCGATCTGAACAAGCCTCATGGCATCGTCAGAAAGGTGAATTCATTTCTGAAGCTTATCTTTGTTAAAAGGGGTGAGCTCAAGGGACTGCAACTCCTTTTGTCTTTCAGATTTGTTTTCAAGGACAGCACATTGTTTACTCTGCTACACGTTTCTTGGGCATTATAGAGTTTGTTGGACTGGTTGCTTTTTCAGAAGAGAGAGAAAAACACAGGCATTGGCCATTTTCTGATGTGTGGTGGAAACAAATATTTTAATACGATCAAAACAAATCAATACATAATGGGCCTCATTACGAGTGTGGCAGTCTTCAGACAGCCACACTTGCGGTCAGGCCCGCCACTGTTGCAGTGGTCCGACTGCCACATTAAAACCCTTGCGGTCAGACTGTCAGGGAACTGCCAGCACTGCCAGGATCTCATGGCCTGGGAGTGGTGGAAATCGTAATCTTTGAGGGGAGCGCTGCATGTAGCACTGCCCTGCAGATTTCTACCTTGTTCTCCACCAGCCCTTTCATGGCGGTAACACCAGCATGAAAAGGTTGGCGGAGAACAGGTACAGGGCACTGCCCATGCACTTGGCATGGGCAGTGCAGGGGCCCCCCTTCCCAGAAATGACTCAATTGTGGTGCACCCTGCGAGCAACAGCATTGCCGCCGGCTCGATTACGAGCCAGAGACAATGCTGTAGCCTGTTTCCCACTAGGCTGACAGGCGGAAACTAAGGTTTCCGCCTGCCAACCTAGCGGGAAACACTTAATAACTCCGGCAGGGTGGCCACCACGAAGGCGGTGGACACCTTGTCGGGAGTTTGGGAGACAGGCTTTCCCATTCGCCAGTCACTTAAATAGGCCCTATGTGATGCTGATTTCCACACATTTTCGTTTTTGCGCTACATCGTTTTATGTCTGTGCAAATGTAATGGTAATTTCAATTGAAAATGTTTTGTCTGTAATGGCAGTGCACTACCACACCATGCATATTCCACTCTACGCAATTAGATTCTACTCCACTCCATATCAGTCCACTCTACTCTATGACACTGTACTTCACTCTACGTCACACTACTCAACGCCACTCTACATCAGTGTACACCACTGTATGCCCCTCCACTCTACGATACTCTACTCCACTCTACACCACTCCACGTCACTGCACTCTACGCCACTTCATTCTTTGACACTCTTCGTCATTCTGTGCCAGTCTTCTCCACTCTACGCCACTCCATTCTGACACTCCTCTTTATGCCACCCAATTCAGCTTTAAGCAATTTCCCTCCACTCTACACCACTCCACCCTATGCCACTCCACTACACAACACTCTATGCTACTTCACTCTATGACACTCCATGCCACTATACTTAACAACACTATATACCACTCCACTTTACAACACACCACTCTACAACTCTCTACTCCACTTTACACCACTCCAAGTCACTCCACTCTATGCTGCTCCATGACACTTTACACAACTCCACACTCCACTACTCCACTCTACGCCACTCCACACCTCTCTACACTATCCCACTCCATGCCACTCCACCCTACTCCACCCCACGCAACTCCGTGCCTTTCCACCCCACTCTACTCTCCTCTACTCCGCTCTATGATGCTTTACTCCTCTCCAGGCCACTCAACGCTATGACAATTTATTCCACTCTACGCCACTCCACTCTATGCCACTAATCTCTATGACATTACTCCAATATATGGTGCTCCACTCTGTGCTACTCTGTGCCACTCCATTCTGTGCCACTCTAATCCATTTTACAACACTCTACTCCACTGTACACCACTCCACTCTACAACACTCTTTCCCACTCTATGGCACTCCACTCTACACCACTCAGCTCAACTCTACACCACGCCACTCAATGCCACTCCACTATATGACAATCTTTGCCATGCCCCTCCATGCCACCCTTCTCCACTCTACGTCCCACTACTCTACAACACTCCACTCCATGCCTCTCTATTCTACACCACTCCATGACACTCCAGGCTATGACACTCTACTCCACTCCATTCTACACCATTTCACAACACTCGAGTCCACTCTACAGCACTGTACTCCACCCTATATCACTCCCCTCTATCCCACTTCACTCTAAGACACTGTACTCTTTACCAATTCACTCTATGCCACTCTGCGCTACTCCACTCTATGCCACTCTACACCACTTCACTTTAAGTTACTTCACTTTACAACACTCTACTCCATGCCACTGTACGCCACTTTAGTCCAATATAGGCCATGCCCCTCTCCACCTCTCCCCTCTATGCTACTCCACTCTATGACACTCTAATCCCCCCTATGCTACTCTAAGCCATTCCAATCTACACCACTCTAATCTACTCCACTTCATGGCACTCTACTCTAACACTGTACCGCACTTTATGCTACTCTATACCACTCCACGCCACAAGTCTCTACTCCACTCTACTCTATCACACTCCACTTAACTGTGTGCCACTATACACTACTCCACTCTCTGCCACGATACTCTACGCCACTCCACTGTATGACTCTTTACTCAACTCTATGCCAGTCTACTCCATTCTATGCCATTTCACTCAACGTCACTCTACTTTACTACACTCAACTTCACTTTATGACACTCCACTGTACACCACCCTATCCCACTCCACTCTGTGCAATCTATGCCACTCTGCTCTAAGCTACTCTGCTCCCATCTGCTTTACGACTCTCTACTCCACTCCATGACCCTCCACTTTACGACACTACTGGACTCTATGCACCTCCACTCTATGCCACTCCAGCCTACAACACTACTCTATTATATGCCTCTCCACTATATGCCACTTCATTCCATTCCACTCTATGACACTTTACTCTTCTCTACAGCAATCTACTCCACTCTACACCACTCTACTCAACACCACTCTACTTTATTCCACTCTATACTACTCCACTCTGTGGCACTCCACTCTATAACACTCTACTCTTCTCTACTGCACTCCATTCCACACCACTCTACTCAACTCTATGACTCACCACTCTATGACACTCAAATGTACAACATTCCACTCCACTTTTTCTCCACTTTATGTCTCTCCACTCCAGGCCACTCCACTCTATGCCACTCCAGCCTACAACACTACTCTATTATATGCTTCTCCACTATGTCCAACTTTATTCCATTGCACTCTATGACACTTTACACTACTCTATAGCAATCTACTACACTCTACTCCACTCTACACCACTCTACTCAACACCACTCTACTTTATTCCACTCTATACTACTCCACTCTGTGGCACTCCACTCTATAACACTCTACTCTTCTCTACTGCACTCTATTCCACACCACTCTACTCAACTCTATGACTCACCACTCTATGACACTCAAATGTACAACATTCCACTCCACTTTTTCTCCACTTTATGTCTCTCCACTCCAGGCCACTCCACTCCATGCCACTCCACTGTAGGCCATTCCACTCTATAGTTTATGCACTCTACTCCACTCTATTCCACTCTACTCCTCCCTACGACACTGCATTCCACTCTAAGCCACTCCCCTCTATGCCACTTCATGACACTCTACTCCATGCCAATATACTCTGACACTCTGTGCCACTCTACACTACTCCACACTACATCACTCTACACTCTACGCCACTTTACTCTATGAATCTCTACTCCACGCCACTGTACTGTACACCATGCCACTCCACTCCACTCCAGCCTATGATTCTCAATACCACTGTGTGACACTCTACTCAACTCTACAACACTCTATTTCACTCTACTCCACTCTAGGCCACAGTACTCTACCCCAAAACACTTGTCTCTCTACTCAACTCTATGCCACCCTACTCCATTCTATGCCACTCCACGACACTCTACTCCACTTTATGACACTCTGACAATCTATGCCACTCCACTCCAGGACACTCTATGCCACTCTACTCTAAGCAACCCTACTCTACAACACTTTGCTCTGCTCTACAACACTCTACTCCAGTCTACAACGATCCACTCTGTGACACTACTCAACTCGACAACACTCAACTCTGACACTGTACTCCACGCTACATCACTCCAGTCTACACCCCTCTACTTTATTCCACTTTACACCACTCCACGCCACTCCACTCTATGACTTTAAACAACACTTTACCAGATTATAAAACACTACACTCCATCAACACTCTGCTCCACTCCACCTCACTGCACTCCACAACGCTCTACTCTACAACACTCCACTCTATGATAGCCTACTCGACTCTGTTTCACTCCACTCTATGCCACGCCACTCTACACCACTGCACTCCACACCACTGCACTCCACTTTGCGCCACTCCACTCTAGAATACTATATGACACTTTACGGGACTATACGACGCTCCACTGTATGACACTCAACTCCACTCCACAGCCCTCCACTCCACTCAGCACTCCACAACACTCACTCACTATTTGACACTCCACGTCACTCTACTCCACTCTACGCCACTTCACTCTACGATACTCTAAGCCACTTCAATCTACGACACTCTGTCACTACACTCTACACCACGCTAATCTACAATACTGTACACAACTCCACACTACTCTACTCCACTCCACTCAACTCCAATTTGCTCCACTCTACTCCACTCTATTCCACTTTATGCCACTCTACTCTATGACACAATACAACACTTTATGAAACTATACAAGATCCCACACTATGCTACCCCACAGTACAATACTCCACTCTATGCCACTCCACTCTGTGACACTCTATGTCACTCTTCTAACTTTACTCTCCGCTACAACACCCTATGACACTTCATCCTTTTATACTCCACTCCTCAATGCTCCACTTCACTTCACTCCGCACCATGACACTCCCCTTCACCCTATGACACACCACATCACTCTACGACACTCCACTCCACAGCACTGCATGGCACTTCACTCCACTCAATGCCAATCCATACCACGCCATTCTACTCCACCCTGTGACACTCCTCTATACCCCACTACTCAACACTATGACCGTCTAATCTACACCACTCCACTCTATACAACTCCACACCACGCTACTCCACTCAATTTCCGTCTAGCCCATTCTATTCCACTCCACTCTACAGCACTCCACTTTACCCCACTCCACTCTATGACGCTACACAACACTTTACGATACTATAGGATAGTATATGACAGTCCACTTTATGACACAATATGCCACTCCACTCTAAGACATTCTACTCGACTCTATTGCACTTCACTCTAAGGCACTCAACTTCTCTCTATGTCACTCCACTCAATGACACTCTAATCCATTCCAGTCAACGACACTCTTCTACATTCTATGCCACAGGTTACTTTGTACCATTGCACCATAAGACACTCTACTCTGACACTCTACTCCACTCTATGCCACAGCACCCTATGACAACTCCACTGCTCTCTAGAGCACTCTACTCCTCTCTAAGACACTCCATTCTATGCCACTCTACTACACTCTATGGCACTCCACTCTACAATACTACTCAACTCTATGCCACTCCACTATACACCACTATAATGTACTACACTCTATGTAACTCCACATCACTCTAATCCACTCAGCTGGAATCTACTCCACTCTACATCACTCCATTCTATTCCACTTTATGCCACCCTACTCTGCAAGTCTTTACTCCACTCCTGTCTATGCCACTCTGCTCCGCTCTTCAGAGCTCCACACTCAACATTACTCCACTCTAGGACACACTACACCACTCTCTTCTCAGTCACTTAGTTTTAGCCATGCTGAACAGTAGCAACGCTAGTGAACAACATGGTAAAAAAACACATTGCCAAAGCCAATAGCTCTCGCATAGGCGATAACTATTAGATATGCCAATGCTTGTTTTTTAAAAAAGATCTGACATTCACCCACTAACAACAACCTTTTGTTATCACTTGTCCTACCCACCTGCCACTTGCCATAATAAAACACTTACGACACTGCGCCATCATTGCATTTTCTTTCCACACACCCTCCGTGTTGTTCGCCCCCCTCCTCCACGGTGACTCCCGCATCACCCACCAGCCACCAATAAAAATGCAATGACATGGCCTGCGCTGGACATCTCGCTCTATGCCGATATGGTAAGTTAGCGGGTTGGTGACCAGCCAAAGGTTTCAAACATAGCTGGATAGTCTCCGGTGTTTATCCTTCGCGAGGCGATAAAACTATTGCTAGGTGGTCGTCTGATTCCAAGTTTTTTTTATTTATTTAAAACAGTTGCTACATGTTTACAAGTTACCGGCTGCCACAGTACTTGGACTATAGATGAATGTTTAACAGTACTCATTTTATAGAGCTCTGAGCATGAAAGCCTGAGCGGGCCCTGCTGGGTATCAAACGCGTGAACTGCAGATTAGGTGCAGATGCCAGGAAAGAGGCGGGGGAGGAACGAAAGAGAGAGGGGGAGGGAGAGTGTTTGTGTGTGCCTCTTCTCCCAGAAATGGATGCTAGAATGCACACATTTCACCTACAGATATTTTACAACTTTCCGTTGTTACTGCACCAATCAGAATTTGTCCTGTCCTAAGCAGAACAAAGAAAGCACCCGGAAGTGAAACCTCCCAACCTAGCAGCTCGCCTGTGGATTGCTGAAATCTCCGTGTAAATAGTCGAGTGTGTACTTTAAACCATTAGGGGTTACTCCCTGGGGTCCGATGAGATTAAAAGAACCAGCAGGGGCTGAGCCAATTACAGCAATTTACAGAGGAGTGGGTGACATTATCATAACTTAATTAGGGGCCGTGGCCGAGAGTGTATCCTCCTGGGTGAGTGACATGTCGCTGGTCGAGGAGGACATTGTTATGTCCCCCTATAAATATCCTCCATGTGGTCCTTGGGTCAGACGGTGTTTATGTTTAGTGGGCTTGACATTCAGGGCGAGAGGGCATCATTACCACAACGTGAAGTCTGGCCAGAGGTACCTCCCAAGGCCCTTCTGGTAGGGCTGGGAAAAGTCAGTCACAGGCATGTAGAGGGGATTTCACGGCAGGATGGCCGAAAATCAATAGAGCTCGGCTGCAAAAGGCATTACGATGGAGGTGGTGCCTCTGAAAAGCCGGTAGGGACTGGTTAAAGTCAGTTACTGACAGAATAAAGTAAGTTACAGAAGGAATTTCCAAATCGTGTTTTATATTAATATGTCAGAGGCGGTAAAAGGCCCGTGGCACTATTAGACAGTGTTGGCTAATCGCACAGGGATTTCTACACGTATGTATCCTGAAGGTCCGGTAGGGTTGCTGCATGTTGTGTGAAAGACCACAAGAACCTCTAACGGGACAGTGTCTCTGAAAGGCTGGAAGGGCTGGGGTAGAGTCTAGTGTATAACATGCACACAGGCCTAGCTTCCTAGGTCAGTTATTCCTGGTCAGTTATTCCTGTCACCTACAGAGCGTGAAAAGACACGCCGATATTTTTTAAACATTTCTTTTCGCCATTTTTTAGATTTGAGTTTTGATAGCGTAGGTGTCAAACAGCCCTATTAGTAACTTGGGTCAACTCAGTTTAGCCATTATCGCCCTCCGACCAGTCTCTTTCAGCCACTGGTTTGATATGTTGTCATTCACAATCTGGCAAAACTCAGTTCTTTTACCTGAAGCTATTTGATGTTTGGGTGTATCCTTCCACTCCCTCTTCAAGTGGTTGCTGTGAAATACACGAGGGACTACTTTACATCTAAAGTCCTCCTCATTTGAAATATCAATAAAAACAAGGCTATAAAGAAGCCAATGGAGCCTTCAATTCAATCCGCCATTTTTGCTCGTCTGCATTTTATGTCTTTACGTTGAACGCACAATTGCATTAAACCAAAACCCTTTAATTCATCAATGTTTGTTACGTTTGTAGATGCTTCCCCCTCCCCCAGCCCCCCGCCCGTGTGCTCCTTTCAGATTGTGGATACGTCTGACTAAATTTCTGTGTTTTGAGGGACAACCTCCTTTAGGGGGTTAAACTGTTCTCATCCATACGTGCTCTCACTGTATTAAAAAATAAATTAATAAGAACACAAACGTGTTTGAAATCATGGAAATCTTATTTTCTCCTTACTTGTTTGTATTCTCCTTGTACTCACTCATGGCGTTTTCTTTTGCAGTAAAGATGTCGTTTTACTGCCCTTTCAGGGAACATTTGAAGAAAGAGTGGTGCAGACTGGTGATATCGGTATAATCCCAAAGATATGGGGAGTTGTTCACTAAGGGTTGCCTGGGAGCTTGAGCGGAGTAGCCACTGCGTAGTTTTTGCGCCTCACCCACAGACTTTTACAGGGTAAGTAACCTGAGGGAATGCTTTGCGCTCCTTTGCGCCACGTGAGCACCAACGGAAAACATTTGTAAATAACCGACAAAGTTTGGGCCTTACCTTCTGGCTCATGGAAATAGTAATTAGTGGTGTCTAATGGAGGGGGGGTGTAAGGTAGTGTGAGGGTATAAACTGTCAGTTCTTGCTTGTTCACATTTCTTTTTTTTAATATACGTTAATATATTTTTTACATATTCATTAAAAGTTGTTGTTTGATGATACAAGTGAAAGATAACGACTTGAAGAGAAAACTGTCTTTTACAACCAAAACATTCAGGGGCAAATTTACAAAAAATTGACGTAGGACGCCGCAGGTCTTTTTGATGCACTGCCAAAGGCCAATTGAAAGCTCAGGACTGCACTGTATTTACGAGATATGGTACATTCCTGTCCTTTACCCCTGTGCTGGCACGCAAGGGTGCCTGCATTGTTGGCAGGATTGCTTTTGTGCAGGGGCACCTTCATGCACAAAAACAATCCATGGGAGCTTTTTCCTCTTTCTATGTGTGCTGCAGAATTCAGCAGAAATATAGGAAAAAACAGGCAGATATTTTTCTTCGTTATGCCTCACCTGGGGAGGCGTACATTTTTTACGCATTCCCAGGTTTTCAAGTCCTTGTAAATCTGGTAATGCTTCAAAACCCATGGGTGTTGCGTGGGAAAATCCACTGCAATGCCCATGGAACGCCTCCCTGACACAGTGTAAGGCAATGCAGCTACTTGCATTGCGTTGCCTTATGCCATATCTACGAGGCCACGCAGATATGGGTCTGCACTCTGCGCCGCTGGAGCATCGAAAAAATTGATGGACCGACAGCACAAAGGGCTTGTAAATATGCCCCTCAGACTTGTAACACTTTCCAGTGATGGACTCCCTGGGCCAGGCATCCAGGGTTAGCATGGATTTGGCAAAGGTGAATAGATTGACGTTAGAGCGCCCTGTAGTGGAAATCCCACGTATTCCTACTTTGATCTTGCACACTGATGTTCATCTGGAGCGCCCCATAAAATTATTGTGTGCCCAAGGAGCTTCAGCGCTCAAAGAAGAATGTTTTATTGCAAAAGCATGAGAATGGAGTTGTGTCCAGCGAGCTCGGACTGTCCTTGAGCATTTTTGCTTTCTGCAGTTCGTCAGCATTATCTCAGCCGTAGAATTGTAACTACACAGGACCTTACACCCTCATCAGAGTGTTGACATAATCCATCAGCAGGACTGTGAGTGGCCAAGGACAACAAGCACGTCAGTATTACATAATTCAGAAAAGTGTTAATGCCTTGGGTTCAGTCTATCTGCAGCAGATATATTAGTATTATACCATTCATAAATGTGTAAATGCCTGTATGTAGTGTGTGTGTGTGTTTGTGGTGTGTGTGTGTGTGTGTGTTATGTGATTTGAACATATGTTAATGCCCAGAGTGCACCCTACCTAAATCAATCTATTCAGTATTATACCATTCATAAATGTGTTAATGCCCAGGGTTCTCTCTACCTGCAGCAGCCAACTCACTATTATACCATTAATTAAGGTATTAATGTCCAGGGCTCTCTCTAGTGCAGCAGTTACATCAGTATTATACCATTCATAAATGTGTCAACGCCCAGGGTTCTCTCTACCTGCAGCAGCCAACTCACTATTATACCATTAATTAAGGTATTAATCCCCAGGGCTGTCTCTACCTGCAGCAGTTACATCAGTATTATTCCATTTGCAAAGGTGTTAACGCCTAGGGTTCTCTCTACCTGCAGCAGCTGTATCAGTATTATACCATTCACAAAGGTTTTAATGCCCAGGTTTCTCTACCTGCAGCAGTTACATCAGTATTATACCTTTCATAAATGTGTCAACGCCCAGGGTTCTCTCTACCTGCAGCAACCAACTCACTATTATACCATTAATTAAGGTATTAATCCCCAGGGCTTTCTCTACCTGCAGTAGTTACATCAGTATTATACCATTCACAAAGGTTTTAATGCCCAGGTTTCTCTACCTGCAGCAGTTACATCAGTATTATACCTTTCATAAATTTGTTAACACCCAGGGTTCTCTCTACCTGCAGCAGCTAACTCAATACTATATTATTCGCAAATGTGTTAATGCTCATGGTTCCCTCTAAATACAGCAAACATATCTGTATTAAATCATTCATAAATGCTCAGGGTTCTGTCCACTTTCAGAAGAAATTCTAGTATTATGCACATAATTAATCGATTTATTGATGACACTTTTTGTGTGAAACCTACCTGAATTTACAGTTACCTGGATTAGATATATAGATGGCCAGTGGATTTTTCAGGCATCACTTTCTCGCAAATTTCAAAATGAATATCCTGAAACTAAAAGATTTTGCAGCCTGTGCACTTAAGGTTCCACTGTGAGGACTGTAGGCAGACGGCAGCCCGCGGAGGCCAGGTTTCTGGTGTTAAAGAAAACCAAAGAGACATGAAGGGGAAAGGCAGGATTGTGGGCATACTTGTATGACAAATGTCCTCCTTTTTAGGTTGAGCCTAGGCAGCACGCATGCGCAGTCTCTCAACATGCTGTGATCTATTCTGGGCTGTCACCATGCCCACCACACGCCCATCGCTTTCATTCGTTCCTTGGCCTGCCTTTCGAAATTCCTTTTGTTTGTTAGGTAAATGTTTTAGGTTTGTCTCACCTTGAGGCTGTTTTGTTACAGCCTTGGAGACTGACGCTGTTACATGGATTATTGCGCAATCGGCCATATACCTTAGTGTTGGCGCACTACTTTTTTCTTTTGCCTCTCGACTTCGCGTTTGTGGCGGTTGTGTTGTTTCTTCTTCTGGCATATTGCTGTTTGTTTATGACAAAGGCTGCAAGCTGGAGGGGGATTTTTTTATTTTTTATATAGCACAAACTCAACCAGAAGATTGGAGCGCTTTACATGAGCACCGGTTAAATTTGCAACCCCATTCCAAAATTCTTCCCAAGTTTAGCAGTTGAAAAATATACAAACTGGTGCCTTTTAAATAGAAAAAACACAAGGGAAACCCTCAACGCGCTCTCCCAGCACAGCAAAGAAAGCCAATACTACAATATTCACTGCACTTGACAAACACGCTCTATAATGCTTTGCGGGGCATTCCTTTTACAACACATTTTTTGTCCATAACTCAGCCGGTGGTGGTCCTAGGACAATGGGACCACCACCAAAACGTTCAGCATCATGTGCTTTTTCTGTCCAGCTCATCTTGCGGGTCCCCATATTATGTTGGGGGGGATGCCAAAATCATAACCTCTCCCATCATTCAAAATCTTTTTAAGCTCTGTCATGGCTGGAGCTTTTGCTTTACAGCAGGGAGTTGTTTGTAATAATATTCGAGCAGGCCTTCTAAGCTTGAAAATGTGTAATGCATCAGTCCCTCATGTGGCTGAATACATGGTTACTCTACAATGCTCTCTGCCCTTTTCTTTTCATGTGGTTATGCCCTCAAGGGGATGTCTATAAAGATACATGACTGTGTTTCTTCCAAATGCTATTTTTATTGTGGTGCCCTCTAGGGGATGTTCTGACCATTACAGTCTAATGCCAAGTGTATGAAGGAATGCACAAACACAGTTTATTTCGGATAAAGGTTTAAGGTGCTGCATGACTAAATACTTATAAGGTCCCAAGGGCGAGACCTATTGGCCAAGCCAATGCTTGTTAAAATATTCAGATTACCTGAGAGGGAGCCAGTGAAGGGGATATCTGGCCTGGGGGTGTAACTTCTACTGCTATGCATATGTTGTACCCAGGGTGCTCTTCATCCAGTGCTTAGAAGCCGATTGTGTCCATCGACAGAGCTGTGACTTCACATGTGCCTTCTCTGCCATCAGCAGATCTGCCAATGTTGCCCACCCATAAAACTGATTCACATATGGCTAGACCCAAACTGAGGTGGCATGGTGAGCAAAAAAACAATGGATTGGGGTGCACCAGAGCGATCACCAGTGACTGAGATTAGTTCAAGCACTCTAATCATTACTTGTTTTTTGACACCCATAAAACTGGGCCAGCTAAGGGTCTGTGTACCGGCACCAGACCGGACAGCAATACATCATTCATAAATGTGTTAATACCCAGGGGTCCACTTCAACTGCAACAAGCACATCCATTTCATCCACCCATAGAGTTGTGATCTACCAGTGTCCCCTCCAACCACTGCAGATCTGTCATTACCTCATGGTCTGTCTTCCTGGATGCAGTCCTTAGGCTTGAGATACTTCTCCTTTCTCTCAGAACCAATTCTCTAGCTGAAGCAAAAGGTGCCCCCTAGATGGCCTGCAATACCCAGGAGCCACCACAAGAAGGAGGAATTAATGATGCACTTCCTGTTTCTTTTTTCATTCTTCGGTTCCTACTCTCCCACTGCCTCCTGCAGGTCGCTGAAGACGTGGAGGAGGCAGTAGACTTGCATCCAATCCCCACAACTTCCACTTTGCCATGGGTTCAGTTATGTTTTGGTACATGGAGGTAGTGGAAGCTACTCTGCTGTACTCCCACTTGAGGTAGACTCCACAACCATTGCAACAATCTTAACAACCCTTCACTCTTTGCCACTTTTCAGAAGTTTCTCAGACAGGGTAACGCCGTTAAGTAGTGCCAACACCACAGATAACTGTGTCTGCCCTAGGAGATTTCTGCACTGGGGATGCACAACTTTAAATTGGATCAAAGAGGTGGCGGTGAGGTGGCCTTTAAAAGCAGTGTGGCCAAAAAAGTTTAACTCTGAATCCTTTCAAAGACTCAAGGCCTATGTAATTATGAGTGTAGTTTAAAACACGTACACTAAAGTTCTATGCTTCACACAGTGTTCCACCTGAATGGCATTTGGGTGCCTTTCTGTGACTTTTCTGTTATTGCTTCTGGACATAATACACAATAACAAACATTCACCTGAAACAAGCCAGACATTTTGGATTTGCTGTTCTTGTTAGAAGTATTAGTTAAATTAGTAACAATAATTATATTGTTTGAATAATTAGAATTGAACATGTTTCAATACTGAAAATATGAGAATGGGAATTAAATATTACCAAGGTTTATAGAATGTTTAATGCCCTTCTGTGTATTACAATCACGCCTGTTCTTCTCTTCACATCATTTTAATCTGCAGCCTGTCTGCAGGGGCGGCTCCTTCGCAATGGCAAAAGAGCGTCGCCCTCCTGGCTGAGAGCCAGCAGCTGAAAAATAAAATGATGTTTTGTGATTGTTTTATTTTTCAGCTGCTGGCTCAGGCAGCAGGGAGGGGTGGGCGCAGGTCCGTGGAAGGGGGGAAAAAGGGGAGTGGAGTCAGTGCACTAAGTGCGCATGTCAGTTTGGCTGGCCATCTCAGGCACAGCCGGGTTGGAGAAACAGCACAGACTCCCATGCAGTGTCTGAGCAGCAGAACACACAGCTCAGACCAGTCCTGGCACTGCTCTCATGCCAACCTGGCACAGCCGGGCTGGAGAAACAGTACAGACTCCCATGCAGTGTCTGAGCAGCAGAACAAACCGCTCAGACCAGTTCTGGCGCTGCTCTGATGCTAGGTATAGCATAAGTGCAGCAACAGGAGTGCATGGGGAGCCTGTGCTGGAGTCCCAGGGACTGCTGGGATACTGACACCGTCAAAAGATGAACAAGGGAGCCGGCGTCAGCAGGAAAAGGTAAGTTAATTTTTTAAAAATTATTTTTGTTTATTTATCCCATCCTCCCACCCCCTCTCTTGAGAGTTGTGGCGGCCGCCGCTGCCTGTCTATATCCCACACCTTTCTGAAATACACACACAGCCACCTCATACCACTCCTCTTTCCTTTTATATACCGTCCTTCCACTCTCCCTTTCTCTTCTACCATCATCCCATTACCCACAACAATCATTTACGTGTAAGCACTGAATTTTGTTTTAATCTGACAATATTTCAACTACATTTTTGCTTCTTCACATATTTTCACATACATAAACAGTTAAAATTGGCATGTATTCTGAACACCTGTATGACCCACTAACAGACACTGTGAGAAACTTGCAGTCCATTCAGCTTGGGGTGACCAGAATGTTAAAGTAAAAAGCCAGGATGTTTCATAAAAATAGAAGGAGGACTACAATTTTACTTTAACCGAGTGTGCAGAATCACAGTGTTTATCAGCATAAAATTAAAGCAGAGGCACTAAGAACATAAAGTGCAATTGTTAAGCCCTGTATCATGCCAGTTAATTAAATTGCTTTCATGTAACAGCTTCTAACAACCCCTTCTTTGGAACACATAAAAGGCACCTCTCACTGTTTTCAGTCGATCCTCTGTAAAAACCGGGACATGAGCTAAATTTCCCGAAATCTGCTGGGACAGCGGGCAGAAAACGGGGACTGTCCCTGGCAAATCTGGGACACCTGGTACCCTACTTCAGCCTCAACAGCAGGGCAGGCACTCAGTCATGGTCCATAATAAAAGACCTACCCACAACCTGAAGTCACACAGACACCTACAGGCGGCACAGGTCACAGTGCACACTAAACAAGCTTCATACGTTGCATGGAAAAAAAATACAGAAAAAATACTGGAAAAGCAAATACTGTTATAGAAGTAAATTACATAAAACACGTCTGAGGAAAACGCGCGCTATCTCGCTGGCATGGATTATTACAGCGGATTTTACTGCCACTGCTGAGATCTGTGTTGCAAAATGAACCGGTGAGTTTCCTTGAGGAGGACATACACATAAGGCCTATTAGAGACCGCTGCAAAGTCCGTTTTTAATCCCCACCGTGTCTGAGACCCGGAGAGACCCGTCCCACATAAGCCCAGCTTGGAAGTAACCGTGTTCCTCCACTTCCCTACCAAAGCAGTGGAGCCGCCAAAATATTGAAGGACCAGGTAATATACTATTCTAGTCTATGAATATTTGAGTAAAGCTTTGTTTCCAGTGTCTTTGCCAAACTCCGAGCTACCTGGATGTGTAGAAATACGGGCATGTTTGTGCAGAAATGTGAAATGCGTCTTTGTGCTGAGTGCGAGAGCGTTGAAATGGGAAGCTCGGAATCAAAACAGGATGCACCCTATAGAAAAAGGATGGGCGTGCGCAAAATTCAAATTACAATTTTCTTTTTTAAAGTTTCGGGTCGTTTGCATTACGCCTGTTACGCGAAATTCCTGGAATGACACCGTTCGTTATGTCACTTTGTGTAATTTCAAACAATTTCCTGTAAACATTTCACAGGAGCATTATAATTTACCGCGAACGCATATGAACAACAGATCATAGGAAGCAGTTGTTCATTCGGTTTTTGCTTTTTTGCCACATATTTTTTTTGGCTGTAATCTTGAACGTCATTTAGGGGTCGTGGCTGCGACCTCTGGCTTGCCCCTTGCGACCCCTGGCACTCCCTTTGCGACCCCTGGCCTCCGAGGTGGCACAATCAGTGCCAGGAACACAGGGCCAGTAGTGCTCCACTCCTAGTTTTCAGGCATTTTTTTTAAATTACGCTAATAGTGAATACATTTACAGTATTCACTATTTGTGTAATAAAAAAGGGAGCACAATTAGCTAGAATATGACCTTCCCTTGAAGATGGGGTAAGTAAAAAACATGCTTTTAAATGTATGGTGTGCGCGTGCTTGCAGGTGAGAGTGTGTTTATGTGAGCCAGACTGTGTGAATGTGTGTTTATGTGCAAGCATGTGTGTGTGAGAGTGAGAGTGAAAGGGAAAGGAAGTTCAAAAGGCGTGTGACGTCACTTCCCTCTACCCCTGGCATTATGGTGAATTGACGTCCATGGCTATAATGTGTCCTTGTGTCAAAAATGAACGCGAGGACACGTTTGCATTAAAATGTAGTTTGAAATGATGGATTTGAATTTCGATTATTTGCGGATAATCTTTCCTGATTTTTTCTTAACGACCCAAATGCAAATTATGCACATTTCAAACACCCACGAAG
This sequence comes from Pleurodeles waltl, assembly GCF_031143425.1. NCBI lineage: Eukaryota > Metazoa > Chordata > Amphibia > Caudata > Salamandridae > Pleurodeles > Pleurodeles waltl. The sequence goes on along the minus strand of NC_090451.1, from coordinate 94,342,714 downwards.
AGTGATCTGCAGAGTTCTATGAGCAATCTTTTGGGGGTTAGCAGGCTAAATGTTTTGGCTAGATTAAAATTGATAGGACCCATTCTGCATTAATGTAACCCCTCGCCAGCTGTTAATATGTAATCGGACCTTGGAGCGGAAATGTATAGAAGCTAAACATTTCCGCTCAGGTAGTTGAAAATTAGGAGGGTCGTATTTCCTCTTCCTGAGTTAACTGCTGTGTTTCCCCAGGGAAAAAGGCAGCGCTATTTAAATACCCCTCTAAGCACGTTTGTAACTCGTGGCACGAAGCGGAATCTCGCCAAAACATGAAACTGAAGGCAATATGAACATGTAGGAGAGAAGGAGCGCCGACCAACTGGAAGAATGACAATCTGACCGACTTCTTGAGTGAATGAATGAATAAATGCATTTATGAGGATCTGGGTAGCTGGCTGGAATGTTTTGTCGATCTTTGGTTGTAAATATCTTTCTAGATTTTAACTCGAAAAATGCAACCCTCGGTCCTACACATCTAACAGCCACTAAAGGTCGCAACTGGACCTGTTTGCTTTTATTCCCGCTATTCCCAATGCCTTAGAGGAGATATCCCGATAATTACCAGTGATGTATTTATTTGTGATCATAATATGGCGCATCAAGTTCTTAAGAACTGTGTTGCAGGGTGATTTACTCTGTACTCTCTGTTCAGTACCTTTCTAGTTTTAAAATTGTATTTGTGATTACGTGAAAGTACATATGTGACGAAAGAATAACATCAGTATACGATAAAATATGATTAAGTGAGCATGTGATAAACATTTAGATTTTCAGTACCTCTCTTCCGCAGTTTGCCATGCATGTAGTGAAAACTGGGAGATCTGACAAACACAATGTCTAGTCTAGGCCTGGGCGGAGTTCATGGAGTTGCGCTACGCGGAGCTGCACAATGTGCCCAAAAAACTCTGCTGTGCTATGCGGAGTTCCGCAAGAAGTGGAGTGCGTTAGGTGGTGCCGTTCATGCTGATTTTTAGCGCCAGGTGTTTGTCCCGCGCTGAAAAATCTGCGCAAACGGCTCCCTGTGCAGCGCAAGAGGGCGTTGCTTCTCTTCTGTCGCTCAAGTTGATTTTCTACTCGAACAGCAGCTACCTCAGCTTGAACGGAAGGTTTCTCAACGCGAGCGGCGCAAGCATCTGTGACCGCTCACATTGAGAAATCTCACCAGGAGGTGATCTTGAGTAAGAGTTTCCTTGCTCGCACTCACCAACTCACTGTTGATGAGCACGAGCGAGGAAAAAAACTCCACTCCACTACGCATACCGGCGGTCTTGGTTGTGGTTAGCAAGGGCGGCGCTGAAGTCAGTGCCGCCCTGCTTGGGCCTCTGCACATTCCGATGGTGTTGGTTGGCCCCCATGTGCGACGGCATTGGACTCGGCTCCATGTGCAGCCGAGTCCAATACCGTCACACGTTTTTTCACTGGCCTGACCGGTGGAAACCCTTGTGTCCGCCAGTCAGCCCAGTGGAAAACTTGTAATAGAGCAGGTGGGAATACCGCCAGGTCTGCTGCGTCTCCTCACCACGGGGCTGGCGGTTGGGTTTTCCGACCGCCAAACTCGTAATCAGGCCCTTAATGTCTAGGCTGGCAATACTGCACGTTTAAAAAAGTTGATTCTTCACTCATTCAAGAAACATTAGATATTGTGCCGACATTTAAACATTGTGAAGCTTATTAAGTAAACTGCAATAAATTGGAAAGTCTCCTATTAGCTAAGACAACATCTATCATTCCTTCTGATCTTGGACTTCATCTTGGAGCCCTTTTTTCGATGACCAGGTCCACATCCACATTTATGCAATTAGTGATCCTTCAATAAAGATACACGTGAAAAGATTTTTAGGTTGTTGGAATTTCACAACACTATTCTTACTTTTCTTTTGTCCAGCTCCTCATTATCAACCTAAAATGACTGGCTCGTAAAAGATATGTTCTTATAATCCATAGAAGCCTGCAATGCATGTATAAAAGGCCTTCTACAATGTCCTTGTTACAGTAGAGTAGTGACATCTATAGTCACCAGTACTAAAGAAAGGACCTAGCTTCTCAGTTGAGTTCTAAAGTCACAATCTCCTGGTGCTAGAGTCATCAGTCAAGGCGAAAGACAGGACACAAAGGGGGTCATTCTAAGTCTGGCGGGCAGCGGAGGCCGCCCGCCAGACTTCCCCCACCAAAATACCGCTCCGCGGTCGAAAGACCGCTGAGAGTATTTTGGGATTTGCCCTGGGCTGGCGGGCGACCGCCAAAAGGCCGCCCGCCAGCCCAGGGCAAATTAACCTTCCCACGAGGACGCCGGCTCAGAATTGAGCCGGCGGAGTGGGAAGGTGCGACGGGTGCAGTGGCACCCGTCGCGTATTTCAGTGTCTGCAAAGCAGACACTGAAATACAGAGTGGGGCCCTCTTACGGGGGCCCCTGCAGTGCCCATGCCATTGGCATGGGCACTGCAGGGGCCCTCTTACGGGGGCCCCTGCGGCACCCCCTACCGCCATCCGGTTCCTGGCGGGAGACCCGCCAGAAACAGGATGGCGGTAGGGGGTGTCAGAATCCCCATGGCGGCGGAGCGCGCTCCGCCGCCATGGAGGATTCTCAAGGGCAGCGGAAAACCGGCGGGAGACCGCCGGTTTTCCAAATCTGACCGCGGCCAAAGCGCCGCGGTCAGAATGCCCTGCGGGGCACCGCCGGCCTGTCGGCGGTGCTCCCGCCGACCCTGGCCCCGGCGGTCTCAGACCGCTGGGGTCAGAATCAGGGCCAAAGTTTCTTATCTGCTGCAGTTTAAACAAGGAAGCGGACATCAGCTTTTCCTTATCTGAAATGTTTTCCTAAAAGAAAAAGGTGGTCAGAAAGGAGATGCTTATGACAACATGTCAATTTTTCCCCATGCTATAGGCTATTATGCAAAAGATATAGGGCCTGATTACAACTTTGGAGGAGGTGTTAATCCGTCCCAAAATTGACGGTAAAGTGACGGATATACCACCAGTCGTATTACGAGTCCATTATATCCTATGGAACTCGTAATACGGCTGGTGGTATATCCGTCACATTTGGGTCGGATTAACACCTCCTCCAAAGTTGTAATCAGGCCCATAATATCTGCATTTTTCAGCCCAATCTGGGAAAACTGCATTTGTAACCTGACTTATTTTAAACTGTTTGTAATATATTTTTGCAAAATTATTAACTGCTTTTGGTGTGTGTAATTTTGGAGTACAGATTCTGCCTTTATTCTTCAGATACTCAATGAACATGAAAGAGTAAGAGAACGAGGCCCAGATTTACTAATATTTGGCACAATGCAGCAAGACAACTTACTCCGCTATGGCAAGTGGAGAGAGCAGGAATATGCTATATTTACCAACATGTGGTGCATTACTGCAATCTCTCGCATTGATGCACACATTACAGGCTAGACCCAATGCAGGCACCCTTGTGCCATGGTTCAAGGGTGCCTGCATTACATACAGGATTGTTTTATGCAGAAGGGGGTATCCTCCTGCACAAAAACAATCCACAGAGGCATTGTCCTCTTTCACACATAAAAAGAGGAAATAACAAGAAGAAACAAAGATATTTCACCTCGTTATGCCTCTGTTGGGAAGGCATAGCTTTTTGACGCATTCCCAGGTTTCCTTGTCTTTGTAAATCTGGAAATGCTCCAAAACCCATGGGTGGACACATAGGAATACCCATGCTCCACCATGGAATAGCTTCCCCATGCAGAGTAACGCAAAGCAGTGACTCGCGTTGCCTTGCGTTAGTCTGCATTTACTATGCCATGGTGAGACTTACAAGGTAGCTGTGTGTGGCGTAATTCTGACTTGAGGGCTTGCGTTTCTTGCAACGCAGGTCCTTGATATATCTGGACCCAAAGACTTTGGGCCTGATAATGACATTGGAATGCCACGTGGGGACGCTGCTGTCTTGCCGGCTGCATACCCCCTATTGTATTACAATGTTCCCGCTAGGCTGACTGACGGGAACAGTGCTACTGTATTGGTCTTGTTTCTCTTAAGGGAGCAGAGGCCAATACCGTTGCACACCAGCAACCTTGGAATGCCCACTGTCTGCAAAACACAGTCACATTCTGAGTGTACTGGTCTGGGGGGGACCCTGCACCGCCCATGCCTTAGGCATGAGCAGTGCATAGGCCCTCTGTGGCCTCCAGCACCGGCTTTCCACCAGCCTTCCCTTGGTGGGGTGACCGTCATGGAAAGGCTGGCGGAAAGCTGAGTTGTAATCAGCACGACGGCACTGGCTTCAGCGCCGCCTTGGCTGACCATAACTCAGACTTGCATCTCACAGTCGGGAACCACAATCCTGGCGGTGACAGTGGTCTTTAGGCGGTACTGCTGCCACGGTCGTAATGCAAATACAAGTGCGGCAGCCGGCGGTGGGAATGCAGCGCTCTTGGTGGTCCATCACCGGCTGCCACACTTGTAATAAGGTCCGTAATCAGTTTGTGGAAACGTAAAGTTGTGACCATCTATTATAAGCAATAAAGAACCCTCTTGGTCAATAAAAGGACACCTCAGAGTTCCTTGACCTCAAAGTTCTATGACCATATACTGGAATTCAACCTTCACTGTCATTCACCTATATGGTCACGTAATTCCCCAGGAAAATACGGTATCGTTATTAGTGGTTTCTGCTTTATCCCATATATAATGCTTCATGCACCCATCCTTTCAAATAATCCCCGTGAAATACAATATTTCAGAATGTGGTGATTTATTGCACTAATTGCAATAGATCATCTACTAATCTAAACAAAACTAATTGAAATATAGCGGCCGACTCCCCAAGTGTTCATGTTACAAATGAAGAGCTGGATTCTACACTTTTGTGCTAAAGCCAGTTATCCAGGTGTTGGTGAGATGATTGTCATTCTGTACATTTATTTATACTTCTTGCATCGTTAGCTCCATCACCCACACATTTTCTTGTTGGTCTTGCAGAAGATTCAGCTGTTATTTGGAGTATCGGGGCCTCTGCATTCATCTTTCTGACATTCTTTTGGCCAAATGGGTTATTACTGCGCACTGGAATTCAAACTCACCATCTGACTTTGGTGTGCGATGAAATCAACCAGCCAACATAAGGTAATTGGAGTATTGTTATCAAGAAATTGATTTTTCAATAATAAAAAAAATATATATTCTAGTGTTGCTATGATGAATTTCTAGGTAATGAGCAGAACCCTGGTTTTTCTTTTAATGAGTTAAAATGTGAAATGTATGGTTTCTATTAATGTGCTTTAGCAAAACTTTCACAGTTATCTTTTCGTGTATTTTATGACATTAGGCTTTGAGGTTTTTTCCTCTGACGTAATTTTGTATTTTTTGTATGTAACTTTAATTAAAGAAAATAAACAAGCACATTGGGCTGGAAAGAGACACTCAGTTTAAATTTCCATAATTTGCCTGCCAAGCTGCAGGTCACGATTTTCATATCGGTTTAATTTTATACGCGGAGGCGCTTAAATTCATAGAAACACAATTAAAAACTGAAAAAAATAAACATCTAGAGAACAATCCAAAAATTCCCCAACTGCAAAATGCGTGTAAAGCTGTTCGTGAGTGGACAGATTTGTGTCTGGAGTCAGGTGATTGCCTTATTTTTCCAAAAGGTGGCGGCAAAGGGCAACTTTTAAAAGATTTCAGTCTAATGCACCATTCCACTATTATTTCTCTACAAAGTGAGGCTCACTGTTGTATTTTAGATTAAGTGCGGAAAACTTGTGCGGCAAATAATAGTAACCTTGTGTCATACAATATATATTATATAATACACGTGCTTTTGTAGCCCCTAACTAGTAGTTTAATACTTTATATTTGTCCTACTTTGCCCACAATGCACCTTGAAAATAATCACCAGTGTGCTCCAAATTAAAAGGCTTTGGAGTGTATTTATAAAGCAGTAAAAGTTATATTCAAGTTTACAGGTGTGTTTCTTAAAAAAATAAACTAATGCATATATAGAATATATATGTGTATATATATATATATATATATATATTATATATTGCTTTTTAAGCGTTAAAAGTTGTATTCAATTTTAAATTATTTTTACAAAAAAATAATTATACAAATACTTAATAATTGTCTACAATAATTTAATAAAACATGTAAACTGCTAATAAAAATGTAAATTCATTAAACAGATATGCCTTAGTGAAATGTACTAAGTGACACTTCTATATAATATAAACATGCTTGATCGTGGGTGTATATGAAAAAATATTTTAATAATAATAATAGTCATCAATTTAATTTTATATATTTCATTTATTGAATTATTCATTACACAATTCATTACACGATAGTTTGAGGAGTAAACATATTGTAATATTGAATTGCATTAGCTCCAGTTAATTAATGCTTACTTTAAGTTAATTTACATTTTTATTTGATATTATTTTTAATATTATTTATTGAATAATTATTGAACCTTATTATTTTCACTATACTTCACTCCTTCGAGATCTTCGGCCTTGTGGCAGAGGCCTCTTTCTACAGTTGTATGATGCAACCAGGCATGCTGGAACAAGACTGCTTTAACAACGCAATTGGAACCACGACCGCATTGTTTCCACAAATGCTTTTTCCGGGCATGCCATTACAACGAATTTCATTGTAAAAGCATGCCTACTAAAGGAATGTGTGGAAACGCATGCAAAACTGCCTGAATGGTTCTGTTATGCAACCCCCCCACCAGCCCTGAGGCCCCAAACTACCTCACCCCTAATACCATAATTGCCTGACCCCCCCACCCGCCGTGAGCCCTAAAAAAAAACTATCCCAACCCACCACCCCCGCCCCTATAAACTAAAGTACCCTGACCCCCCACCTGTCCTGAACTGATAAAAAAAACTATCCCTGCCCCATAAAACTAAATTACCCTGACACCTCCACCCATCCTGAGCCCTAAAAAAAAAAACTATCCTGACCCTCCCACCTCTGCCCCTAAAAAGTAAATTACCCTGACCCACCACCCAGAGCGCTAAAAAAAACTACCCTGACCCCACACTCCTAAAAACTAAACTACTCCAACAACCCCACTGTAAGGAAATGCCTCCTTGGCATGGTTACCCCCTGACTTTTTGCCTTTGCTGATGCCAAGTTATGATTTGAAAGTGTGCTGAGGCCTGCTAACCAGGCCCCAGCACCAGTGTTCTTTCCCTAAAACTGTACCTTTGTCTCCACAATTGGCACACCCTGGCATCCAGGTAAGTCCCTTGTAACTGGTACCCCTGGTACCAAGGGCCCTGATGCCAGGGAAGGTCTCTAAGGGCTGCAGCATGTCTTATGCCACCCTGGGGACCCCTCACTCAGCACATGCACACTGCTTGCCAGCTTGTGTGTGCCGGTGGGGAGAAAATGACTAAGTCGACATGGCACTCCCCTCAGGGTGCCATGCCCACCTCACGCTGCCTACAGGTATAGATAAGTCACCCCTCTAGCAGGCCTTACAGCCCTAAGGCAGGGTGCTCTATACCATAGGTGAGGGCATAAGTGCATGAGCACTATGCCCCTACAGTGTCTAAGCAAAACCTTAGACATTGTAAGTGCAGGGTAGCCATAAGAGTATATGGTCTGGGAGTCTGTCATGCACGAACTCCACAGCACCATAATGGCTACACTGAAAACTGTGAAGTTTGGTATCAAACTTCTCAGCACAATAAATGCACACTGATGCCAGTGTACATTTTATTGTAACATACACCCCCGAGGGCACCTTAGAGGTGCCCCCTGAAACCTTAACCGACTACCAGTGTAGGCTGACTAGTTTTAGCAGCCTGCCACACACCAGACATGTTGCTGGCCACATGGAGAGAGTGCCTTTGTCACTCTGTGGCTAGTAACAAAGCCTGTAGTGGGTGGAGGTGCTACTCACCTCCCCCTGCAGGAACTGTAACACCTGGCGGTGAGCCTCAAAGGCTCACCCCCTTTGTTACAGCACCCAGGGCACTCCAGCTAGTGGAGTTGCCCGCCCCCTCCGGCCATGGCCCCACTTTTGGGGGCAAGGCCGGAGGAGATAATGAGAAAAACAAGGAGGAGTCACTGGCCAGTCAGGACAGCCACTAAGGTGTCCTGAGCTGAGGTGACTCTGACTTTTAAAAATCCTCCATCTTGCAGATGGAGGATTCCCCCAATAGGGATAGGGATGTGCCCCCCTACCCTCAGGGAGGAGGCACAAAGAGGGTGTAGCCACCCTCAGGGCTAGTAGCCATTGGCTACTAACCCCCCAGACCTAAACACCCCCCTAAATCGAGTATTTAGGGGCTCCCAGAACACAGCAAGATAGATTCCTGCAACCTAAGAAGAAGGACTGCTGAGCTGAAAACCTGCAGAGAAGACGGAGACACCAACTGCTTTTGCCCCAGCTCTACCGGACTGTCTCCCCACTTCTAAAGACACTGCTCCAGCGACACGTTCCACAGGGTCCAGCGACCTCTGAAGCCTCAGAGGACTACCCTGCATCTAGAAGGACCAAGAACTCCAGAGGACAGCGGCTCTGCTCCACAAAGACTGCAACTTTGCAACAAAGATGCAACTTTGAAACAACACACGTTTCCCGCCGGAAGCGTGAGACTTTGCACTCTGCACCCAACGCCCCCGGCTCGACTTGTGGAGAACAAACACCACAGGGAGGACTCCCCAGCAACTACGAGACCGTGAGTAGCCAGAGTTGACCCCCCTGTGCCCCCACAGCGACGCCTGCAGAGGGAATCCCGAGGCTCCCCCTGACCGCGACTGCCTGCTTCAAAGACCCGACGCCTGGTAAAGACACTGCACCCGCAGCCCCCAGGACCTGAAGGATCCGACCTCCAGTGCAGGAGCGACCCCCAGGTGGCCCTCTCCCTTGCCCAGGTGGTGGCTACCCCGAGGAGCCCCCCCCCTTGCCTGCCTGCATCGCTGAAGAGACCCCTTGGTCTCCCATTGAAACCTATTACGAACCCGACGCCTGTTTGCACACTGCACCCGGACGCCCCCGTGCCGCTGAGGGTGTACTTTTTGTGCTGACTGGTGTCCCCCCCCCGGTGCCCTACCAAACCCCCCTGGTCTGCCTTCCGAAGACGCGGGTACTTACCTGCTGGCAGACTGGAACCGGGGCACCCCCTTCTCCATTGAAGCCTATGCGTTTTGGGCACCACTTTGACCTCTGCACCTGACCGGCCCTGAGCTGCTGGTGTGGTAACTTTGGGGTTTCCCTGAACCCCCAACGGTGGGCTACCTTGGACCCAACTTTGAACCCCACAGGTGGTTTACTTACCTGCAAATCTAACAAACACTTACCTCCCCCAGGAACTGTTGAAAATTGCAGTGTGTCTAGTTTTAAAATAGCTATTTGTCATTTGTGTGAAAACTGTATATGCTATTTTGCTAATTCAAAGTTCCTAAAGTTCCTAAGTGAAATACCTTTCATTTAAAGTATTGTTTGTAAATCTTGAACCTGTGGTTCTTAAAATAAACTAAGAAAATATATTTTTCTATACAAAAACCTATTGGCCTGGAATTGTCTTCGAGTGTGTGTTCCCCATTTATTGCCTGTGTGTGTACAACAAATGCTTAACACTACCCTCTGATAAGCCTACTGCTCGACCACACTACCACAAAATAGAGCATTAGAATTATCTCTTTTTGCCACTATCTTACCTCTAAGGGGAACCCTTGGACTCTGTGCATGCTATTTCTTACTTTTAAATAGTACATACAGAGCCAACTTCCTACACCCACCCCCAAAAAGTAAACTACCCTGACACCCCCACCCACCCTGAGCCCTAAAACCTTACCCAATAAGTAAACTACCTGACTCCCACCCACCCTAAGCCCTAAAAAAAAAGCTATCCTGTCCCCCCACCCCTGCCCCTAAAAACTAAAGTACCCCCTCACCCAGCCTAAGCCTTAAGCCCTAAATCCACCCCACCACTAAAAACTACCCACCAACCCTGCCCCAACCCCACTTACCTTACTGCGTCCTCTTCTGATCCTTCCTCCACTTCTCTCCTCCCTTCTCCCGCCCTTCCTTAAACCTTGCCCAGCGTGCCCTAAATAAAAAAAATACCCAAACCCCCCCCACTCCGGGCAATAAAAAAAAAGCCCAACCCCACACCCTAAGCCCTTTAAAAAAAAAAATACCCAACCTCCCACCCCCGCCTTACACATCATATCCTCACCCGAACTCAATTGTTTATCCATTAATCAATTGCATATACAATTGTTCGATGGATATGTTGCTGTTACTTCCTCATTACCGATACAATTGATTTGATGAAAGTTTGTAGATACGTTGCTTTTAGTTCCTCATGGGTGAACTCAGCCGACACGTGTTTTGTCCTTTGCAGAACTTTCTTAAGGCTATATCAAAGTAGAAATATCTCACCAGTAAATGTTAAGTACTCACACTCAATTGAAAGCGGATAAAATACTTATCCTCGTCAAATAAATGTTGGCAACAAATTAAAATTAAAAAATGGACAAGTAACTGGAGAGTTCACATATTATGCAATTGCAGGCGAGTATGTAGATAATGATTCACAACTGCCAGATCCGTAGTACACAACAATCGAGGTATGGATGCCTAGTATTGATGAGGACCATAAGTCCGTAATGCACTCAGCATTTTTCCAGCATGTCGCATAGCCTAATTTGGTGTTTGGAGTGTGTGTTAGGCTTCCATAACTTGATTGTTCTGTACCACGGATGTGGCAGTCATGAATAACTACCATAGGATTGCATACTACGATAACTCTCCAGTTAGTTGTCTTTTTTTAAATTTGAATTTGTTGCCAAACTTTATATGACCTGGATACATATTTTTTTCGCTTTCAACTCAGCACGACTAACTACCATTTACTGGTGAGATATTTCTACTTCGATATAGCTTTGAGAAAGTCCAGCCAAGGACGAAACACGTGTCGGCTGAGATCACCCATGAGGAATTAACTTCAACATATCTACAAACTTTTAACAAAACCATTGTATCTGTATTTAGGACGTAAAAGCAACATCTCCATTGTACAATTGTATTTGCAATTGATGGTTGGATAAACAATTGAGTTTGGGATAAGGATATTTTGTGTGATTTTCTTGTACCTTTGGGTTCTAGTAAAAGGAAAATACCACATACCTGAATGTCTGAAGTGGATTTGTGGAGCAGTGTTTCTAGATTATTCTAACAATTCAAAAGTAGCTTTTACTGTGGTGTATTAATGGACAAGCAAAAGAACTTGACCTAGGACAAAAATAAACATACTTAAATATTGCGTGCTCCGCTATTATGTATTTTCTGTGAATAACTGGCCTGGGGATTTTTCTAGGTTTCGGTCTTACACATCTTGGTAACAGGTATGTTATAGTGTCAGAGCACCATTTTTGGCTTCATAGTACAATGCCCAAATTGTGAGGGATGTGCAAATGAGAAATCACTTTTGCCTTTTTTCTGTTCCAAGTCATTGAGATCCCAGCTGTAGTAGTGAAAGTGGCAGAAAGCTATTTGCATCTGTCATGGAACTACTGGTCATTATTAGTAAAGCACAAACTCTCCTGCTTGCCTGTTGAGCTTGTGACTACCACCAGCTTTGCTTTTAGTTTGCTGCAACAAACCTGTAAGGAAATGCCTCCTTGGCATGGTTGCCCCCTGACTTTTTGCCTTTGCTGATGCTATGTTTACAATTGAAAGTGTGCTGAGGCCTGCTAACCAGGCCCCAGCACCAGTGTTCTTTCCCTAACCTGTACTTTTGTATCCACAATTGGCAGACCCTGGCATCCAGATAAGTCCCTTGTAACTGGTACTTCTAGTACCAAGGGCCCTGATGCCAAGGAAGGTCTCTAAGGGCTGCAGCATGTCTTATGCCACCCTGGAGACCTCTCACTCAGCACAGACACACTGCTTGCCAGCTTGTGTGTGCTAGTGAGGACAAAACGAGTAAGTCGACATGGCACTCCCCTCAGGGTGCCATGCCAGCCTCTCACTGCCTATGCAGTATAGGTAAGACACCCCTCTAGCAGGCCTTACAGCCCTAAGGCAGGGTGCACTATACCATAGGTGAGGGTACCAGTGCATGAGCATGGTACCCCTACAGTGTCTAAACAAAACCTTAGACATTGTAAGTGCAGGGTAGCCATAAGAGTATATGGTCTGGGAGCCTGTCAAACACGAACTCCACAGCACCATAATGGCTACATTGAAAACTGGGAAGTTTGGTATCAAACTTCTCAGCACAATAAATGCACACTGATGCCAGTGTACATTTTATTATAAAATGCACCCCAGAGGGCACCTTAGAGGTGCCCCCTGAAACTTAACCGACTATCTGTGTAGGCTGACTAGTTTTAGCAGCCTGCCACAAACCGAGACATGTTGCTGGCCCCATGGGGAGAGTGCCTTTGTCACTCTGAGGCCAGTAACAAAGCCTGCACTGGGTGGAGATGCTAACACCTCCCCCAGGCAGGAATTGTCACACCTGGCGGTGAGCCTCAAAGGCTCACCTCCTTTGTGCCAACCCAGCAGGACACTCCAGCTAGTGGAGTTGCCCGCCCCCTCCGGCCAGGCCCCACTTTTGGCGGCAAGGCCGGAGAAAATAATGAGAAAAACAAGGAGGAGTCACTGGCCAGTCAGGACAGCCCCTAAGGTGTCCTGAGCTGAAGTGACTCTAACTTTTAGAAATCCTCCATCTTGCAGATGGAGGATTCCCCCAATAGGGTTAGGATTGTGACCCCCTCCCCTTGGGAGGAGGCACAAAGAGGGTGTACCCACCCTCAGGGCTAGTAGCCATTGGCTACTAACCCCCCAGACCTAAACACGCCCTTAAATTTAGTATTTAAGGGCTACCCTGAACCCTAGAAAATTAGATTCCTGCAACTACAAGAAGAAGGACTGCCTAGCTGAAAACCCCTGCAGCGGAAGACCAGAAGACGACAACTGCCTTGGCTCCAGAAACTCACCGGCCTGTCTCCTGCCTTCCAAAGATCCTGCTCCAGCGACGCCTTCCAAAGGGACCAGCGACCTCGACATCCTCTGAGGACTGCCCCTGCTTCAAAAAGACAAGAAACTCCCGAGGACAGCGGACCTGCTCCAAGAAAAGCTGCAACTTTGTTTCCAGCAGCTTTAAAGAACCCTGCAAGCTCCCCGCAAGAAGCGTGAGACTTGCAACACTGCACCCGGCGACCCCGACTCGGCTGGTGGAGATCCGACACCTCAGGAGGGACCCCAGGACTACTCTGATACTGTGAGTACCAAAACCTGTCCCCCCTGAGCCCCCACAGCGCCGCCTGCAGAGGGAATCCCGAGGCTTCCCCTGACCGCGATTCTTTGAACCTAAAGTCCCGACGCCTGGGAGAGACCCTGCACCCGCAACCCCCAGGACCTGAAGGACCGAACTTTCACTGGAGAAGTGACCCCCAGGAGTCCCTCTCCCTTGCCCAAGTGGAGGTTTCCCCGAGGAACCCCCCCCTTGCCTGCCTGCAGCGCTGAAGAGATCCCGAGATCTCCCATAGACTAACACTACAAACCCGACGCTTGTTTCTACACTGCACCCGGCCGCCCCCGCGCCGCTGAGGGTGAAATTTCTGTGTGGGCTTGTGTCCCCCCCGGTGCCCTACAAAACCCCCCTGGTCTGCCCTCCGAAGACGCGGGTACTTACCTGCAAGCAGACCGGAACCGGGGCACCCCCTTCTCTCCATTCTAGCCTATGTGTTTTGGGCACCACTTGGAACTCTGCACCTGACCGGCCCTGAGCTGCTGGTGTGGTGACTTTGGGGTTGCTCTGAACCCCCAACGGTGGGCTACCTTGGACCAAGAACTAAGCCCTGTAAGTGTCTTACTTACCTGGTTAACCTAACAAATACTTACCTCCCCTAGGAACTGTGAAAATTGCACTGTGTCCACTTTTAAAACAGCTATTTGTGAATAACTTGAAAAGTATACATGCAATTTTGATGATTTGAAGTTCCTAAAGTACTTACCTGCAATACCTTTCGAATGAGATATTACATGTAGAATTTGAACCTGTGGTTCTTAAAATAAACTAAGAAAAGATATTTTTCTATAACAAAACCTATTGGCTGGATTTGTCTCTGAGTGTGTGTACCTCATTTATTGTCTATGTGTATGTACAACAAATGCTTAACACTACTCCTTGGATAAGCCTACTGCTCGACCACACTACCACAAAATAGAGCATTAGTATTATCTATTTCTACCACTATTTTACCTCTAAGGGGAACCCTTGGACTCTGTGCATGCTATTCCTTACTTTGAAATAGCACATACAGAGCCAACTTCCTACATTGGTGGATCAGCGGTGGGGTACAAGACTTTGCATTTGCTGGACTACTCAGCCAATACCTGATCACACGACAAATTCCAAAATTGTCATTAGAAATTCATTTTTGCAATTTGAAATTTTTCAAAATTCTTAAAAGTCCTGCTAGGGCCTTGTGTGTTAAGTCCCTGTTTAGCATTGTCTTTTAGAGTTTAAAAGTTTGTTAAAAGTTAGAAATTAGATTCTAGAAACAGTTTTAGATTCTTTAAAAAGTATTCCAACTCTTAGCAGAATAATGTCTGATACAGAGATGCAGGTGGTGGAACTCGACACCACACCTTACCTCCATCTTAAGATGAGGGAGCTAAGGTCTCTCTGTAATATCAAAAAAATAACCATTGGCTCCAGACCTACCAAAATTCAGCTCCAGGAGCTGTTGGCAGAGTTTGAAAAAGCCAACCCCTCTGATGATGACCTCACAGAGGAAGAAATTAGTGACTTGGAGGCCAATGTCCCTCCTCCAGTCCTAAATAGGGAGAACAGGACCCCTCAAGTCCTGTCTCCAACTGTGTTAGTCAGAAATAGTGAGTCCCTCACAGGAGGGTCCCACATTTCTGAAATCACTGAGGATGCTCTCAGTGAAGATGACCTCCTGTTAGCCAGGATGGCCAAAAGATTGGCTTTAGAGAGACAGCTCCTAGCCATAGAAAGGGAAAGACAAGAGATGGGCCTAGGACCCATCAATGGTGGCAGCAATATAAATAGGGTCAGAGATTCTCCTGACATGTTAAAAATCCCCAAAGGGATTGTGACAAAATATGAAGATGGTGATGACATCACCAAATGGTTCACAGCTTTTGAGAGGGCTTGTGTAACCAGAAAAGTGAACAGATCTCACTGGGGTGCTCTCCTTTGGGAAATGTTCACTGGAAAGTGTAGGGATAGACTCCTCACACTCTCTGGAAAAGATGCAGAATCTTATGACCTCATGAAGGGTACCCTGATTGAGGGCTTTGGATTCTCCACTGAGGAGTACAGGATTAGGTTCAGGGGGGCTCAAAAATCCTCGAGCCAGACCTGGGTTGACTTTGTTGACTACTCAGTGAAAACACTAGGTGGTTGGATTCAAGGCAGTGGTGTAAGTAATTATGATGGGCTGTACAATTTATTTGTGAAAGAACACCTATTGAGTAATTGTTTCAATGATAAACTGCATCAGCATCTGGTAGACCTAGGACCAATTTCTCCCCAAGAATTGGGAAAGAAGGCGGACCATTGGGTCAAGACAAGGGTGTCCAAGACTTCAACAGGGGGTGACCAAAAGAAAGGGGTCACAAAGACTCCCCAGGGGAAGGGTGATGAGACAACCAAAACTAAAAATAGTAAAGAGTCTTCTACAGGCCCCCAAAAACCTGCACAGGAGGGTGGGCCCAGAGCCTCTTCACAAAACAATGGGTACAAGGGTAAAAACTTTGATCCCAAAAAGGCCTGGTGTCATAGCTGTAAACAGCATGGACACCAAACTGGAGACAAGGCCTGTCCCAAGAAAGGTTCCACTCCAAACTCCCATCCAGGTAACACTGGTATGGCTAGTCTCCAAGTGGGATCAACAGTGTGCCCAGAGCAAATCAGGGTCCACACTGAAGCTACTCTAGTTTCTGAGGGTGGGGTGGATTTAGCCACACTAGCTGTCTGGCCGCCTAACATGCAAAAATATAGACAGCAACTCTTAATTAATGGGACTAGAATAGAGGGCCTGAGGGATACAGGTGCCAGTGTCACCATGGTGACAGAGAAACTGGTTTCCCCTGGCCAATACCTGACTGGAAAAACTTACACAGTCACCAACGCTGACAATCAGAGAAAAGTACATCCCATGGCAATGGTTACTTTAGAATGGGGAGGGGTCAATGGCCTGAAACAGGTGGTGGTCTCCTCAAATATCCCAGTGGACTGTCTGCTTGGAAATGACCTGGAGTCCTCAGCATGGGCTGAGGTAGAACTAAAAACCCATGCAGCAATGCTGGGTATCCCTGAACTGGTGTGTGTGAAAACAAGAGCACAGTGCAAGGCACAGGGTGAACAAGTAGAGCTGGAGTCTGGAAGAATGGCCCAGCCTACCAAGAGAACAGGAAAGTCAGTTGGGAAACCAACTGCAACATAGCAAAAGAAAGGGAACCTCTCTTCTCAGGAAGAAGTTCTGCCCTCTGAGGGAACTGAGCCTTTGGAGCTTGAACCTTACCAGGTTGAGCTCTTAGGCCCAGGGGGACCCTCAAGGGAGGAGCTGTGTAAGGGACAAGAAACCTGTCCCTCTCTTGAAGGCCTTAGGCAGCAAGCTGCTGAAGAGTCCAAAGGCAAGAAAAATGGAACACATAGGGTCTATTGGGAAGATGGGCTCCTGTACACTGAGGCCAGAGACCCCAAACCTGGTGCCACTAGGAGAGTGGTAGTGCCTCAGCTGTTCAGGAAGTTCATCCTAACATTGGCCCATGACATTCCCCTTGCTGGACATTTGGGACAAACCAAGACGTGGGAGAGGTTAGTCAACCACTTCTACTGGCCCAATATGTCCAACATGGTTAAGGAGTTTTGCCTCTCCTGCCCCACCTGTCAAGCCAGTGGTAAGACAGGTGGGCATCCAAAGGCCCCCCTCATTCCACTTCCAGTGGTGGGGGTTCCCTTTGAAAGAGTGGGTGTGGACATAGTTGGTCCACTAGAACCTCCCACAGCCTCAGGAAACATGTATATCCTGGTAGTAGTGGATCATGCTACCAGGTATCCTGAAGCTATTCCCCTTAGGTCGACTACTGCCCCTGCAGTAGCCAAGGCCCTCATTGGTATCTTTACCAGAGTGGGTTTCCCTAAGGAGGTGGTGTCTGACAGGGGTACCAACTTCATGTCAGCATACCTAAAGCACATGTGGAATGAGTGTGGAGTGACTTATAAATTCACTACACCATACCATCCACAAACTAATGGCTTGGTTGAGAGATTCAACAAGACATTAAAAGGCATGATCATGGGGCTCCCAGAAAAACTCAAAAGGAGATGGGATGTCCTCTTGCCATGTCTGCTTTTCGCTTACAGAGAGGTACCACAGAAGGGAGTAGGATTCTCACCCTTTGAACTTCTGTTTGGTCATCCTGTAAGGGGACCACTTGCCCTTGTTAAAGAAGGCTGGGAGAGACCTCTCCATGAGCCTAAACAGGACATAGTGGACTATGTACTTGGCCTTCGCTCTAGAATGGCAGAGTAAATGGAAAAGGCAACCAAAAACCTTGAGGCCAGCCAACAGCTCCAGAAGTTTTGGTATGACCAAAAGGCTGCACTGGTTGAGTTCCAACCAGGGCAGAAAGTCTGGGTTCTGGAGCCTGTGGCTCCCAGGGCACTCCAGGACAAATGGAGTGGCCCTTACCCAGTGCTAGAAAGGAAGAGTCAGGTCACCTACCTGGTGGACCTGGGCACAAGCAGGAGCCCCAAGAGGGTGATCCATGTGAACCGCCTTAAGCTCTTCCATGACAGGGCTGATGTGAATCTGTTGATGGTAACAGATGAGGATCAGGAGGCCGAGAGTGAACCTCTCCCTGATCTTCTGTCATCAGACCCAAAAGATGGCACAGTAGATGGAGTGATCTTCTCAGACACCCTCTCTGGCCAACAGCAAGCTGATTGTAGGAGAGTCCTACAACAGTTTCCTGAACTCTTCTCCTTAACCCCTGGTCAGACACACCTGTGTACCCATGATGTGGACACAGGAGACAGCATGCCTGTCAAAAACAAAATCTTTAGACAGTCTGACCATGTTAAGGAAAGCATCAAGGTGGAAGTCCACAAGATGCTGGAATTGGGAGTAATTGAGCGCTCTGACAGCCCCTGGGCTAGCCCAGTGGTCTTAGTCCCCAAACCTCACACCAAAGATGGAAAGAAAGAGATGAGGTTTTGTGTGGACTACAGAGGGCTCAATTCTGTCACCAAGACAGATGCTCATCCAATTCCAAGAGCTGATGAGCTCATAGATAAATTAGGTGCTGCCAAATTCTTAAGTACCTTTGACTTGACAGCAGGGTACTGGCAAATAAAAATGGCACCTGGAGCAAAAGAGAAAACAGCATTCTCCACACCTGATGGGCATTATCAGTTTACTGTTATGCCCTTTGGTTTAAAGAATGCCCCTGCCACCTTCCAAAGGTTGGTGAATCAAGTCCTTGCTGGCTTGGAGTCCTTTAGCACAGCTTATCTTGATGATATTGCTGTCTTTAGCTCCACCTGGCAGGATCACCTGGTCCACCTGAAGAAGGTTTTGAAGGCTCTGCAATCTGCAGGCCTCTCTATCAAGGCATCCAAATGCCAGATAGGGCAGGGAACTGTGGTTTACTTGGGCCACCTTGTAGGTGGAGGCCAAGTTCAGCCACTCCAACCCAAGATCCAGACTATTCTGGACTGGGTAGCTCCAAAAACCCAGACTCAAGTCAGGGCATTCCTTGGCTTGACTGGGTATTACAGGAGGTTTGTGAAGGGATATGGATCCATTGTGACAGCCCTCACTGAACTCACCTCCAAGAAAATGCCCAAGAAAGTGAACTGGACTGTGGAATGCCAACAGGCCTTTGACACCCTGAAACAAGCAATGTGCTCAGCACCAGTTCTAAAAGCTCCAGATTATTCTAAGCAGTTCATTGTGCAGACTGATGCCTCTGAACATGGGATAGGGGCAGTTTTGTCCCAAACAAATGATGATGGCCTTGACCAGCCTGTTGCTTTCATTAGCAGGAGGTTACTCCCCAGGGAGCAGCGTTGGAGTGCCATTGAGAGGGAGGCCTTTGCTGTGGTTTGGTCCCTGAAGAAGCTGAGACCATACCTCTTTGGGACTCACTTCCTAGTTCAAACTGACCACAGACCTCTCAAATGGCTGATGCAAATGAAAGGTGAAAATCCTAAACTGTTGAGGTGGTCCATCTCCCTACAGGGAATGGACTTTATAGTGGAACACAGACCTGGGACTGCCCATGCCAATGCAGATCGCCTTTCCAGGTTCTTCCACTTAGAAAATGAAGACTCTCTTGGGAAAGGTTAGTCTCATCCTCTTTCGTTTGGGGGGGGGTTGTGTAAGGAAATGCCTCCTTGGCATGGTTGCCCCCTGACTTTTTGCCTTTGCTGATGCTATGTTTACAATTGAAAGTGTGCTGAGGCCTGCTAACCAGGCCCCAGCACCAGTGTTCTTTCCCTAACCTGTACTTTTGTATCCACAATTGGCAGTCCCTGGCATCCAGATAAGTCCCTTGTAACTGGTACTTCTAGTACCAAGGGCCCTGATGCCAAGGAAGGTCTCTAAGGGCTGCAGCATGTCTTATGCCACCCTGGAGACCTCTCACTCAGCACAGACACACTGCTTGCCAGCTTGTGTGTGCTAGTGAGGACAAAACGAGTAAGTCGACATGGCACTCCCCTCAGGGTGCCATGCCAGCCTCTCACTGCCTATGCAGTATAGGTAAGACACCCCTCTAGCAGGCCTTACAGCCCTAAGGCAGGGTGCACTATACCATAGGTGAGGGTACCAGTGCATGAGCATGGTACCCCTACAGTGTCTAAACAAAACCTTAGACATTGTAAGTGCAGGGTAGCCATAAGAGTATATGGTCTGGGAGCCTGTCAAACACGAACTCCACAGCACCATAATGGCTACACTGAAAACTGGGAAGTTTGGTATCAAACTTCTCAGCACAATAAATGCACACTGATGCCAGTGTACATTTTATTATAAAATGCACCCCAGAGGGCACCTTAGAGGTGCCCCCTGAAACTTAACCGACTATCTGTGTAGGCTGACTAGTTTTAGCAGCCTGCCACAAACCGAGACATGTTGCTGGCCCCATGGGGAGAGTGCCTTTGTCACTCTGAGGCCAGTAACAAAGCCTGCACTGGGTGGAGATGCTAACACCTCCCCCAGGCAGGAATTGTCACACCTGGCGGTGAGCCTCAAAGGCTCACCTCCTTTGTGCCAACCCAGCAGGACACTCCAGCTAGTGGAGTTGCCCGCCCCCTCCGGCCAGGCCCCACTTTTGGCGGCAAGGCCGGAGAAAATAATGAGAAAAACAAGGAGGAGTCACTGGCCAGTCAGGACAGCCCCTAAGGTGTCCTGAGCTGAAGTGACTCTAACTTTTAGAAATCCTCCATCTTGCAGATGGAGGATTCCCCCAATAGGGTTAGGATTGTGACCCCCTCCCCTTGGGAGGAGGCACAAAGAGGGTGTACCCACCCTCAGGGCTAGTAGCCATTGGCTACTAACCCCCCAGACCTAAACACGCCCTTAAATTTAGTATTTAAGGGCTACCCTGAACCCTAGAAAATTAGATTCCTGCAACTACAAGAAGAAGGACTGCCTAGCTGAAAACCCCTGCAGCGGAAGACCAGAAGACGACAACTGCCTTGGCTCCAGAAACTCACCGGCCTGTCTCCTGCCTTCCAAAGATCCTGCTCCAGCAACGCCTTCCAAAGGGACCAGCGACCTCGACATCCTCTGAGGACTGCCCCTGCTTCAAAAAGACAAGAAACTCCCGAGGACAGCGGACCTGCTCCAAGAAAAGCTGCAACTTTGTTTCCAGCAGCTTTAAAGAACCCTGCAAGCTCCCCGCAAGAAGCGTGAGACTTGCAACACTGCACCCGGCGACCCCGACTCGGCTGGTGGAGATCCGACACCTCAGGAGGGACCCCAGGACTACTCTGATACTGTGAGTACCAAAACCTGTCCCCCCTGAGCCCCCACAGCGCCGCCTGCAGAGGGAATCCCGAGGCTTCCCCTGACCGCGATTCTTTGAACCTAAAGTCCCGACGCCTGGGAGAGACCCTGCACCCGCAACCCCCAGGACCTGAAGGACCGAACTTTCACTGGAGAAGTGACCCCCAGGAGTCCCTCTCCCTTGCCCAAGTGGAGGTTTCCCCGAGGAACCCCCCCCTTGCCTGCCTGCAGCGCTGAAGAGATCCCGAGATCTCCCATAGACTAACACTACAAACCCGACGCTTGTTTCTACACTGCACCCGGCCGCCCCCGCGCCGCTGAGGGTGAAATTTCTGTGTGGGCTTGTGTCCCCCCCGGTGCCCTACAAAACCCCCCTGGTCTGCCCTCCGAAGACGCGGGTACTTACCTGCAAGCAGACCGGAACCGGGGCACCCCCTTCTCTCCATTCTAGCCTATGTGTTTTGGGCACCACTTGGAACTCTGCACCTGACCGGCCCTGAGCTGCTGGTGTGGTGACTATGGGGTTGCTCTGAACCCCCAACGGTGGGCTACCTTGGACCAAGAACTAAGCCCTGTAAGTGTCTTACTTACCTGGTTAACCTAACAAATACTTACCTCCCCTAGGAACTGTGAAAATTGCACTGTGTCCACTTTTAAAACAGCTATTTGTGAATAACTTGAAAAGTATACATGCAATTTTGATGATTTGAAGTTCCTAAAGTACTTACCTGCAATACCTTTCGAATGAGATATTACATGTAGAATTTGAACCTGTGGTTCTTAAAATAAACTAAGAAAATATATTTTTCTATAACAAAACCTATTGGCTGGATTTGTCTCTGAATGTGTGTACCTCATTTATTGTCTATGTGTATGTACAACAAATGCTTAACACTACTCCTTGGATAAGCCTACTGCTCGACCACACTACCACAAAATAGAGCATTAGTATTATCTATTTCTACCACTATTTTACCTCTAAGGGGAACCCTTGGACTCTGTGCATGCTATTCCTTACTTTGAAATAGCACATACAGAGCCAACTTCCTACAAAACCCCAATGCAGGAGCGTAGTACGTCCGTGACTATCGGTCCTGCCATTTCCTGTACCCACACTAGAAGAAAAAACATCATCAGTTGTCCTGCCCAAATAGGTTGGGTAGGGGGAGCAAGGCAACAACCACTGAGACCAAGCACTTTACTAGCAGCATTTCTGCTAACTCAGTGCCTGCTCAGTCCGCGGCAGTGGAAACCATGTTCATACCCCAACCTCTAAACCATGAGTGAGCTTTTGTGGGGCCACATTTTATTTATGGTGGTGTGCCTCTTCAATG
The DNA here is from genome assembly GCF_031143425.1 of Pleurodeles waltl. Lineage (NCBI taxonomy): Eukaryota > Metazoa > Chordata > Amphibia > Caudata > Salamandridae > Pleurodeles > Pleurodeles waltl. Next base: position 94,320,341 of record NC_090451.1, on the reverse strand, counting down.
GAAATCTAGATGACTTCATAAGTGAAATGATAGTGACCACTCAACAAATGTTTGCAGAAACACCCCATCATTTTGTGTTACCTCTGTGATATCAACTGCAACCTTTGATGTGTTCTTGCAGTACTTTCTGTAAATTCTGTTTGGACAATTTTACAGTTTTGACCTCCTGGCATATGGATTTTAGAGATGGTCCCTAATCTAGTTGTCCAGTCATCCATCCATCCATTCAGTCATTCATGCTTTCATTCAGTTTATCATTCGCGTAGTACGTAATGTAGTCAGTTTGGTGTCAGTCGGAAAATCAGTCGACTCTTCATTTCATGTGCCCTTCAGTTTCCTTTAGTCAACTTTTCAGTGTCTCATCCACTCTGTGTTTTGTTCATTAATTTAGTAACTCAGTGTAAGAAGCTGGCTCTGTAGATACTATACCAAAGTAAGTGATAGTGTGCACAGAGTCTAGTGGATCCCAAGAGACTTTACAGATGCCAAAGTAAATAGTACTAATGCTCTCTTTTGTGGTAGTGCGAGTGAGCAGTTAGGCTTATTAGAGGGTAGTGCTAAGCATTTGCTGTTCACACACAGTCAAGAAGTGAGGCACACACTCAATGACTAACTCCAGTCCAATGATTATGTTTAAAAAAAATACTTTTTTACTTTTCTTCTATAACCAAAAGGATCTTTGTAGCAGGTAAGTATAGTTTCAAGAATGTATCACTTTCAAATAACAAATGCACTTTGGTTGTAAATCGACAGCAGATATATGTTTAGTTAAGCAATAAACTTTCAATAACAAAAGTAGTCACTTAGTGCAAAAATCATTTAAGGCGATGCAGTCCTAGGGGAGGAAAAGCACAAGCACAGTTTACAGGTAAGTCCCCAACTTACTGTCCTAGTCTTCAGGGGTCCACAGGGCAAGGTTCAAGTGGACCCCAAGAGTGCGCCACCAGCAGGTCAGGGCCAGCAAGGTGCAGAGGTTAAAGTTGGTGTTGGGCACCCAATGGAGACTGGGGCACTTAGAAAGAAACAGTTTGCAGGTACGTACCCACAGCTTCAGGGCACAGGCCCTCAGGGTTTAGATCAGCACCAGCAGGGCCACAGGTTAACAGCAAACATACACCTTCAGCAGCACGGGGGGCGGGTGCAGGGTGCAAACACAGCGTTGGGCGTACCGTGCAATTCAAAGAGGATCTCCGGGTTCACAAAAGAGGCTGCAGGCTTGGTCCAGGGAATTGGATGAAGTGGATAAGTGACTGGGCAGGTAAGTTGAGATGCCACTGGACATTGGTGGACCATCGGCTGGGTTCCCCAAGGCCAGGGGTATGCGGGTGCAGGGGTACCTTTTGACGTCAGGAAATCTTCACCGGAGCTGGTGGCGGTCACGGGGGTCCTCCTGATTAAGACTGCAAGTGTCGTTGTGTTGGCCAGGAGGGGTCAACCAACGGTGGATTTGAGGTCAGAATTGCCGGGGGACCTTCTCTGGACTAGTGGGCCATCTGGACTCAGGCCGTGGGCATTGTGTGTAGAGTGGGCAGGATTTGCGGTTCTGGAGGGCACTGGAGTCCTTGTTGGAGGTTTCTTTGGAAACAGGGCCACTGTCCTCTGGATTTCTTGGTCCTTAGGAAAGACAAGTAGTCCTCTGAGGGTTAGGAGAGGTCGCTGGGCCTGCAGGATGAGTTGTCTTTTGTAGCAGAAGTCTTGAAGCTGCAGACAGGCGGGTAGGGCTGGGGCCATGTCATTTGTCGTCTGGAGTCTTCACTGCTGGTACGGCTCTTCAGTCCTTCTTCTTTAGGTCACCAGGAATCTGAAGAGCAAGGTTCAGGGGCGCCCTTATATACTAATTTTAGGGGCATTACATGGGGCAGAGGGCAGTAGCCAGTGGCTACTGACCCTGAAGCGGACTACATCCTTCCAGTGCCCGCTCCCATTGGGGAGGGGGCACATTCCTAAACCTATTGGCTATTATCCTCCAAAGCAAGATGGAGGATTCTGAAGAGAGGGATGAACCTCAGCTCTGGGCACCCTAGGGCTGGTCCCAGCTGGGGTGGACACTCCTTCTCTTGTTTACTAATTTTCCCGCCAGACCTGCCGCCAAAAGGTGGGGCTTGGTCTGTGGAGCGGGCACCTCCACTGGCTGGAGTGCCCTGAGGCAGCATAACAAAGGGTAAGAGCCTTTGAGACTCACCGCTAAGTGTTGCTGTTCCTGCAAAGGGGGAGGTGTGAAGCACCTCTACCCAGAGCAGGCTTTGTCCCGGACTCCTGAGAGCACAAAGGCTCTTACCACATGGGGTCAGAAACTTGTCTGGTGGTGGCAGGCTGGCAGAGACCGGTCAGCCACACACTAGAGAGTTGGTCAAATTTCAAGGGGCACCTCGAAGATGCTCTGTCTGAACAGTTTTTAAAAATCCAACACTGGCATCAGTGTGGGTTTATTGAGCTGAGAAGTTTGATTCCAAACTTCCCAGCATTCAGTAAACCTATCATGGAGCTGTGGAGTCAAACTCCCAGCCCATGTACTCAGTATGGCTTCACTTCAATTATAATGTATAAGGATGGACTTAGACACTGTAGGGGCATATTGCTCATGCAGCTATGCCCTCACCTGTAGTATAGTGCACCCTGCCTTAGGGCTGTATGGGCTGCTAGAAGGGTGACTTACCTATGCCACAGGCAGTGTTCTGTGGGTATGGCACCCAGGGAGGGGCGCCAAGTTGAATTTACCTTTTTCTCTACACCAACGCACACAATCTGCAGTGGCAGTGTGGACGTATTTGGTGACGGTTTCCTTAGGGTGGCACAACGTGCTGCAGCCCTTAGAGACCCTTTCTGGCCACAAGGCCCTTGGTACCCCTGGTACCTTTTACAAGGGACTTAGCTGTGTGCCAGAGGTGTGCCAATTGTGGAAGCAATGGCACAGTATAGGGAAAAAACACAAATAATTCAGTCCATTATTTAATCCTGGATTATATCTTAGACACTAAATTAGCCAGTGCTTCACTTATTCAGTGAGTCAAGTCATTATGCATTTATTTTTTGTCCAGTCACCGTGGGTAGTTTGTCATTTAGTCATTTACCCAGTTAGTCAAAAGTTAATTCTGCCATACATTCTAGTACATAATTAAAATGCATATGTTAATTACATACATAATGTTGCGCTGCGGCAGCGTCCTAGGGCCGCTGCCGCGCAACATACAGGGAACGCAGTAGCCCGCGGGCAGACCGCGGGGAAAGCTGCTGCTCGGAGTCAGGGTCGCGGCCACGCCGCGGCCCATTTCTCCGGCCACCTGTTCCAGGGCAGGCGCGGCAGGATAAAAGACCTCAAGTCGGGTCTCGATCCTGCCGTGTTTAGCGCGCTCAGCACGCGCAGCATATTTAATTAACTAAACACACATTAGAGATTCCCCGGGGAACCCTCCTTGCCACCACTTACCTTTTACACGGCCAAATGCCGTATGCATGCACATTATGCATGCTTTTCCCCTTCCCAGCATGCTGTTCACTTCCTCTTTTCCCTGCATGCATTGTTTCCCTTTTCTTAGGAGCATGTTTTCTATGCTAGTTCTGATCTTGTTCCCAAACCAAGATGGTGGTTTTTCTACTTCCTGTTTTCCACTTCCTGTTTAGGGGTATATAAGGGGAATCGATCTTTCTTCTCATTGTGTTGCAACACTCCTGTGGTGGTAGTCACGCTCCGGCTGGTTTCCTCTTGTGGCGCCAGTTGTTCTTGATCTGTTTTTCCGTCTCCAGAATTCCTGAATTCCAGAATCTTAAGTCCTAACGTCCTTGTGTCCTCCTTCTGTTTCAGGGAGTTCCTGTTGGAGGTTTTTTACCCTTTTGGGGTTTTTCCTCTGGGACTCCTTCTGGAGGGCACGGACTGTAGTGGCTTACTATTTTTCAAACAGCACCGTGGATACCGGAAGGGGTCGCCCCTACCTCGGCCAAAGCAGGACCTTTAGGAACCGAGGCCGCTCACCACCTCTCTCCAACCTCGACGGTAAGCCCAGGGTGAATTGTGACAGATTGCAACGCCCAAAACTCCAGTTGCAGTCCGCAACCATGGAGAGTCCAGTGATGAGTACAGAACCAACAAGCCAAACCCTGCTCCTGACTATACAACAACAGGCTCAAGAACTCCAACAGCTACGTACCGAAAACACTGTCTACCGACAAGCCTTCACCTCTAGACCCACTGATGTTCCTACGGTCTCCGCCACTACACCTCGTTTCTCCGGGGATCCTAACAAATTAAGAGAGTTCCTGGATGCCTTGACGGTCTATTTCGCATTTCACCCCTCACAATTTATGCAAGACAAGACCAAGGTGGGGTATTTGATTAGCGCCCTATCTGGCCCAGCCTTAGCATGGGCAACTCCTTTTAATGACAAGCAACGACCCTAGCTTGTCTAATTATTCCAGCTTTATCACTGCATTTAAGCAAATGTTTGAGCGCCGTGGACTCGAGTCTTCAGCAGAAGAAGCTCTCTGCGATATTCAACAAGGAAATCAGGACGTATTACAATACATCACTCGTTTCAGACAATTGGCAGAAGAGACTTCCTGGGTGGAACGTACCTTGGTGACCCTGTTGCGCAGGGATCTCAGAGAGGACATTAAGGACAAACTGGTGCACTCTGCCAGAATAGAGAATCTTAAGGGGTTAATGGATCAGACCTTGACGATAGAATATCGGTTAAATGAGCGAAGAATGGAGAGAAAGAAGAGTCGCTTGCCATCACACTCGGTGACGTCCCGCACCCTTCCTCATCGTTCCGAGGAGGTTCGTCCTGAAACTAAGGGTGCTACCGATGAAGAGCCTATGCAAATCGATACGGCTCGAGGGCCATTATCATCTAGTGAACGAGAAAACAGACGAAGGAAAGGACTTTGTCTGTATTGTGGTGCGGCTGGTCATCTAATTCGCACATGTACTGTCCGTCCAGCCAAGCCTTTGGGAAACGCCAATTCCCGTTCTCAGTGAGAAGGGTGAGGACGGGATATTGTGAAATACCTTCCATTTGTTCCTCAAGGAAGGAAGGAACTGCTCTTTTCCTTTTACCCGTTATCCTCCACTTAACTGATGGCCGGGAAGAAAGAGCTCTGGCCTTGTTGGACTGTGGAGCCAGTGGTATCTACCTAGATGAAGCATGGGCCAGGGAAAGACAGATTTTGCAAATACCTAAGGAAGTACCAGAACAAGGCCACACGGTGGATGGATCACTCTTGGCCTCAGGACCAGTACAGTATACCACCCCTACCTTATGTCTCCAATTCGGGAAACATCAAGAAAACCTTTCTTTTGATTTAATTTCTTCACCACATCACGTTATGGTCCTGGGAATTCCATGGCTCACTCGGCATAACCCTTACATTAACTGGGAAACAAGAACCATTCCTTTATCCTCTCACTTCTGCCAACACCACTGCTACCTAGCAGGAGACTATTGGTCCCCAAAGAGTCTCTTAACAGCACCCCCTAAGGTTGGATGTTCTATTAACGTCCTACAGGGAGTACCCAGACATTATCAAGAATATGTCGAAGTATTCCAGAAAACAGAAAGACCTGAACTGCCACCCCATAGAGAATACGATTGCACCATTCCTTTGGAACCAGATGCTGTGGTTCCTTTTGGGCGAATGTACTCTCTAACAGAACCTGAGAAGAAGATTCTTAAAGAATACCTAGAGGAGAACATACAGAGTAGATTGATTGCTCCCTCCTCTTCACCTGCAGGGGCTCCTCTCTTCTTTGTGCCTAAGAAGACGAAAGACTTGAGTCCCTGTATTGATTTTAGAGGATTAAACAAGATCACTACTAAGGATCGGTACCCGCTACCTCTTATTAAGGACATCTTAGAAGCTGTCAGAGGGGCAAAGAGATTCACCAAGTTGGATCTTAGAGGAGCATACCATCTTTTAAGGATAAAGGAAGGGGATGAGTGGAAGACCGCCTTCAGAACACCTTTCGGTCACTATGAATACCGAGTAATGCCATTTGGGCTCACCAATGCCCCCTCAATTTTTCAAAGATTCATGGACTCTATTTTTTCCGATCTTCTACAGCAAACAGTGGTTGTTTATCTAGGCGACATTTTAATATTTTCTGTCCACCCAGAACAACACACTAAACATGTTCTCCAAGAGAACTCTAGAACTCATGTTCTAGAGAGTCTCAGACAACACCATTTATTCTGCAAACCAGAAAAATGCAAGTTTGATCGAACAGAGGTAAAATACTTGGGATATTGCATTAACCAAACTGGGGTTGCCATGGATTCAGATAAGGTTCAAGCTATACTGGATTGGCCGTCTCCCTCTTCCATCAAAGAAACTCAGTGTTTTTTGGGATTGGCCAATTTCTATCGACAATTTATAGCGGACTTTGCCCAGAGAACCAGTTACATTACTCAAACCCTTAAAAAAGACAATCTAAAGAAGGGTTTTTGTTGGACACAAGACGCAGAGTTGGCTTTTCAAGAATTAAAGAAAGCCTTCATTCAAGCTCCCATTTTACGGCACCCAGACACCAACAAACAATTCATCGTTGTCGCAGACGCCTCCAAAAGAGCCATAGGGGCGGCCTTACTACAGAAACAAGACGATGATGAGTTAGAGCACCCTGTATTCTACCTTTCACACATATTATCCGATTCAGAGCGGAACTATTCAGTGTTAGAACGAGAGTTACTCGCCTTGAAGACCGCGTGCACGGAATGGAGACACTTCCTGATGGGCTCGAAAGAACCCTTTGAAGCCCAGACAGATCACCGAAACTTACAATGCTTGAGAAACTTTCAGTGTCAGAATAGCCGGCAGGCTCGATGGGCTTTCTTTTTCAGTCAATATGATTTTTACATCACATACATCCCTGGTTCTCAGAATATTTTGGCCGATGCTTTGTCTCGGCGTTACCCTGATGTAGGAAAGTACCATCTTGCCTGGCATGTTACCCCCATTTTTCACTGTATATATGTTGTTTTAGTTGTATGTGTCACTGGGACCCTGGTATCCCAGGGCCCCAGTGCTCATAAGTGTGTCTGAATGTGTTACCTGTGTAGTGACTAACTGTCTCACTGAGGCTCTGCTAATCAGAACCTCAGCGGTTATGCTCTCTCATTTCTTTCAAATTGTCACTAACAGGCTAGTGACCAATTTTACCAATTTACATTGGCTTACTGTAACACCCTTATAATTCCCTAGTATATGGTACTGAGGTACCCAGGGTATTGGGGTTCCAGGAGATCCCTATGGGCTGCAGCATTTCTTTTGCCACCCATAGGGAGCTCTGACAATTTTTACACAGGCCTGCCACTGCAGCCTGAGTGAAATAACGTCCACGTTATTTCACAGCCATTTTACACTGCACTTAAGTAACTTATAAGTCACCTATATGTCTAACCTTTACCTGGTAAAGGTTAGGTGCAAAGTTACTTAGTGTGAGGGCACCCTGGCACTAGCCAAGGTGCCCCCACATTGTTCAGGGCCAATTCCCCGGACTTTGTGAGTGCGGGGACACCATTACACGCGTGCACTACATATAGGTCACTACCTATATGTAGCTTCACAATGGTAACTCCGAATATGGCCATGTAACATGTCTATGATCATGGAATTGACCCCTCTATGCCATCCTGGCATAGTTGGCACAATCCCATGATCCCAGTGGTCTGTAGCACAGACCCTGGTACTGCCAAACTGCCCTTCCTGGGGTTTCACTGCAGCTGCTGCTGCTGCCAACCCCTCAGACAGGCATCTGCCCTCCTGGGGTCCAGCCAGGCCTGGCCCAGGATGGCAGAACAAAGGACTTCCTCTGAGAGAGGGTGTTACACCCTCTCCCTTTGGAAAATGGTGTGAAGGCAGGGGAGGAGTAGCCTCCCCCAGCCTCTGGAAATGCTTTCATGGGCACTTTTGGTGCCCATTTCTGCATAAGCCAGTCTACACCGGTTCAGGGACCCCTTAGCCCTGCTCTGGCGCGAAACTGGACAAAGGAAAGGGGAGTGACCACTCCCCTGACCTGTACCTCCCCTGGGAGGTGCCCAGAGCTCCTCCAGTGTGCTCCAGACCTCTGCCATCTTGGAAACAGAGGTGCTGCTGGCACACTGGACTGCTCTGAGTGGCCAGTGCCACCAGGTGACGTCAGAGACTCCTTCTGATAGGCTCCTTCAGGTGTTGCTAGCCTATCCTCTCTCCTAGGTAGCCAAACCCTCTTTTCTGGCTATTTAGGGTCTCTGTCTCTGGGGAAACTTTAGATAACGAATGCAAGAGCTCATCCGAGTTCCTCTGCATCTCTCTCTTCACCTTCTGCCAAGGAATCGACTGCTGACCGCGCTGGAAGCCTGCAAAACTGCAACATAGTAGCAAAGACGACTACTGCAACTCTGTAAAGCTGATCCTGCCGCCTTCTCAACTGTTTTCCTGGTGGTGCATGCTGTGGGGGTAGTCTGCCTCCTCTCTGCACTAGAAGCTCTGAAGAAATCTCCTGTGGGTCGACGGAATCTTCCCCCTGCAACCGCAGGCACCAAAAAGCTGCATTACCGGTCCCTTGGGTCTCCTCTCAGCACGACGAGCGAGGTCCCTCGAATCCAGCAACTCTGTCCAAGTGACTCCCACAGTCCAGTGACTCTTCAGTCCAAGTTTGGTGGAGGTAAGTCCTTGCCTCACCTCGCTAGACTGCATTGCTGGGAACCGCGACTTTTGCAGCTACTCCGGCCTCCGTGCACTTCCGGCGGAAATCCTTTGTGCACAGTCCAGCCTGGGTCCACGGCACTCTAACCTGCATTGCACGACCTCCAAAGTTGTTCTCCGGCGACGTGGGACTTCTTTGTGCGACTTCGGGTGAGCACCGTTTCACGCATCCTCGTAGTGCCTGTTTCTGGCACTTCTCCGGGTGCTACCTGCTGCTAAGAGGGCTCCTTGTCTTGCTCGACATCCCCTCCACCTCCTGGTCCAATTTGCGACCTCCTGGTCCCTCCTGGGCCACAGCAGCATCCAAAAACGCTAACCACATGATTTGCAGCTAGCAAGGCTTGTTGGCGTTCTTTCGGCGGGAAAACACTTCTGCACGACTCTCCACGGCGAAAGGGATCCGTCCTCCAAAGGGGAAGTCTCTAGCCCTTTTCATTCCTGCAGAAACCTCAGCTTCTTCTGTCCAGTCGAAGCTTCTTTGCACCCACAGCTGGCATTTCCTGGGCATATGCCCATCTCCGACTTGCTTGTGACTTTTGGACTTGGTCCCCTTGTTCCACAGGTACCCTAGATTGGAAATCCATCGTTGTTGCATTGTTGGTTTGTGTCTTTCCTGCATTATTCCTCTATCACGACTTCTTTGTCCTTGGGGGAACTTTAGTGCACTTTGCACTCACTTTTCAGGGTCTTGGGGTGGGCTATTTTTCTAACCCTCACTATTTTCTAATAGCCCAGCGACCCTCTACAAGGTCACATAGGTTTGGGGTCCATTCGTGGTTCGCATTCCACTTTTGGAGTATATGGTTTGTGTTGCCCCTATCCCTACGTGTCCCCATTGCATCCTATTGTAACTATACATTGTTTGCACTGTTTTCTAAGACTATGCTGCATATTTTTGGTATTGTGTACATATATCTTGTGTATATTTCCTATCCTCTCACTGAGGGTACACTCTAAGATACTTTGGCATACTGTCATAAAAATAAAGTACCTTTATTTTTAGTATAACTGTGTATTGTGTTTTCTTATGATATTGTGCATATGACACTAGGTGGTACTGTAGTAGCTTCACACGTCTCCTAGTTCAGCCTAAGCTGCTCTGCTAAGCAACCATTATCTATCAGCCTAAGCTGCTAGACACCCTATACACTAATAAGGGATAACTGGGCCTGGTGCAAGGCGCATGTACCCCTTGGTACTCACTACAAGCCAGTCCAGCCTCCTACACCTGAGTGTAGCGATTCTCCTGTACAGAACCTATTTGAAAGTAACAAGATCATTGCTTTAGTTCAGACATTTCTAGACCAGGTCAAGTCCGAATATTCCCGACTGGAAACTACAGAGATGAACAAGTTGCGCCCGCAACTTCATATAGATCAAGGATACTATTACCATAACAAAGCCCTGTTCTTACCCACTAAGTTAGTACAGACAGAAGCCCTACGTATGTGCCACGATTCCCCCATCGCAGGTCATCGCGGAATGAAAGCTACCCAAGAGCTTCTGCTTCGCTCCTTCTGGTGGCCCACTCTCAAGGCGGATACTAAAGACTATGGGCCTGATTCTAACTTTGGAGGACGGTGTTAAACCGTCCCAAAAGTGGCGGATATACCACCTACCGTATTACGAGTCCATTATATCCTATGGAACTCGTAATACGGTAGGTGGTATATCCGCCACTTTTGGGACGGTTTAACACCGTCCTCCAAAGTTAGAATCAGGCCCTATGTGTCATCCTGTCCCATATGTGCACAAGCCAAGACACCTCGTACTAAACCAGTAGGATTACTTCGCCCATTACCTGTTCCCCCAGGTCCATGGCACCATATCTCCACTGATTTTATGTGCTCTTTACCCTCTTCAGTTGGAAATCGAGTAATAATGGTGACCGTTGATTCCTTCACTAAGATGGCACATTTCACGGCGTTAAGAAAACTACCAACGGCAAAGGAACGAAGCCAAATCTTTACGCAAGAGATCTTTCGGCTTCATGGACTACCTCAGGTCATTATCTCAGATCGGGGTCCTCAATATATCTCCCGGTTCTGGAAACAATTCTGTAAGACCCTGGGAATAGAAGTGGCCTTATCATCAGGGTTCCATCCTCAAACTAATGGACAGACGGAACGACTATATCAAGGCCTCGGACAATATTTACGCAGCTTCTGCAATGCTACGCAGAGTAATTGATCTACCTATTTACCACTTGCAGAATTCTCCTACAACAACTCAATACATAGTGCCTCGAAAGTCTCCCCTTTCTATGGGTCTTACGGGTTCCATCCTAAGGCTTTTCCAACTCCCCTGAAAGATACTTCCAATCTTCCTGCCATCTCCTCCTTTGTTCGGCAACTACGGGGTGTCCAACGTGTTATCCATTCTAACCTTGTGGCCACTAAATCACACATGAAAAGGATGGCTGATAAGAAACGTTGTGAGGCTCCACAGTATCAGGTCCACAATAAGGTTTGGTTTTCCTCTAGATTTTTGCCTCTCCGACTTACCCAGAACAAATTTAAACCTCGTTATTATGGTCCATTCCTGATCCTCCAGAAGATCAATCCGGTGTCTGGGCGTCTCCGTTTGCCACAGACTTGGAAAATACATCCTGTGTTCCATGTCTCACAACTCAAACCTTACCTTCCTGATCCTTTTCAAAGACAATTCTCCTGTCCTCCTCCTCTGCTGATTGATAATGTACCTGAATACGAGGTCCAGGAAATCTGTGACTCTCGGTTTTTCCATGGGCGCCTTCAATACCTTGTTCATTGGAAAGGCTACCCTCTGAGTGAGTGTTCCTGGGAAGATGCCCTTTCAGTTCATGCCCCTCTTTTGGTCCGTTGTTTTTTCCGACTTTTTCCTCACAAGCCTGGGGCCTCGGGGGGGGACCTACTGTTGCACCGCGGCAGCGTCCTAGGGCCGCTGCCGCGCAACATACAGGGAACGCGGCAGCCCACGGGCAGACCGCGGGAAAGCCGCGGCTCGGAGTCAGGGTCGCGGCACACGCCGCGGCCCATTTCTCCGGCCGCCTGTTCCAGGGCAGGCGCGGCAGGATAAAAGACCCCGAGTCGGGTCTCGATCCTGCCGTGTTTAGCGCGCTCAGCGCGCGCAGCATATTTAATTAACTAAACACACATTAGGGATTCCCCGGGGAACCCTCCTTGCCACCACTTACCTTTTACACGGCCAAAAGCCGTATGCATGCACATGGCTCATTTTTATGCATGCTTTTCCCCTTCCCAGCATGCTGTTCACTTCCTCTTTTCCCTGCATGCATTTTTTCCCTTTTCTTAGGAGCATGTTTTCTATGCTAGTTCTGATCTTGTTCCCAAACCAAGATGGTGGTTTTTCTACTTCCTGTTTTCCACTTCCTGTTTAGGGGTATATAAGGGGAATCGATCTTTCTTCTCATTGCGTTGCAACACTCTTGTGGTGGTAGTCACGCTCCGGCTGGTTTCCTCTTGTGGCGCCAGTTGTTCTTGATCTGTTTTTCCGTCTCCAGAATTCCTGAATTCCAGAATCTTAAGTCCTAATGTTCTTGTGTCCTCCTTCTGTTTCAGGGAGTTCCTGTTGGAGGTTTTTTACCCTTTTGGGGTTTTTCCTCTGGGACTCCTTCTGGAGGGCACGGACTGTAGTGGCTTACTATTGTCAAACAGCACCGTGGCTACCGGAAGGGGTCGCCCCTACCTCGGCCAAAGCAGGACCTGCAGGAACCGAGGCCGCTCACCACCTCTCTCCAACCTCGACGGTAAGCCCAGGGTGAATCGTGACACATAAATGAGGCTTTAGGTTAGTCCTCTTCATCCATTGGTCTGTTCAAGTGTTATTCACATTTTGCTTCTGCCCATTAGAGCATGTGGCAATGATCAACCCAGTAGCATAACAAGATGTGAGGGCCCCCACCACATGAAGGCCCCCCCCCTTCAGTCAAAAGCAATCAGGCCAGGGTACTGCAATGAGGGAGCCACCTGGACCACAGCCCCCCATTCATCAACCTGGCTAGCTTGAATCCAGTGGCATAGTGAGTCCAGGACCCACGTCTGGGCATACCCGGCACACTTAGGGTGATAAAAGCAAACAAACACAAATGATGGACGTAATGCGGAACCAATCAAACTTTCACCTGCAGTCACAGATCTGAGTTTAATCCATCAGTTCTTTTGCTCACCACACAAACCCAGTTTGGACCCAGCCATATGCAAATCTGTCTTGACCCTGTTCCCCAAGGGATCAGTTCAGCCCGAACTGCCAGGTCAGGTCCTCCCTGGACCGGAAACAAGCATCCTGGGACCGGTTTCAGGGTATCACCCTTCATCAGCCAGGCTAGCTTGAAACCAGTGGCATGGTGAGCCCGGGACCCACATCTGGGCATACCCGGTGCACTTAGGGCAACAAAAGCAAACAGACACAAATGGTGGATGGAATGCAGAACCAATCAAAACTTTACCCCATCACAGATCAGGGTTTAATCCTCAATTCTTTTGCTCACCACGCCACCCCAGTTTGGACCCAGCCATATGCAAATCCGTTTTGACCCTGTTCCCCACAGGAACAGTCCAGCCCGAACTGCCAGGCCAAGTCGTCCCTGGACCGGAAACAAGCATCCTGGGACCACCCTTCATCAGCCAGGCTAGTTTGAATCCAGTGGCATAGTGAACCTGGGACTCACATCTGGGCATACTCGGCGTACTTAGGGCGACAAAAGCAAACAAACACAAATGATGGATGGAATGTGGAACCAATCGAACTTTCACCCCAGTCACAGATCTGGGTTTAATCCATCAATTCCTTTGCTCACCACGCTACCCCAGTTTGGACCCAGCCATATGCAAATCAGTCTTGACCCTGTTCCCCAAGGGAACAGTCCAGCCCGAACTGCCAGGTCAGGTCCTCCCTGGACTGGAAACAAGCATCCTGGGACCTGTTTCAGGGTATCACCCTTCATCAGCCAGGCTAGCTTGAATCCATTAGCATAGTGAGCCCGGAACCCACATCTGGGCATACCCAGCTCACTCACAATTGTGAGGCATCTGATACATAAAATTGAAAATAGGTGGGTATTTACCAGAGCGGCTAGAATTATGCGATTCTGAAGCTGCTGCTTTTTTCGTATAATTATGGATTTGCTGCATTTGTCACACAATCCACCATCTGCTGCATAATCAGCAAATTTTAACAAAAAAATTGTTCCAAGGTGAAACAGATCAAAAGTTACTAAAAATTTTGCAAGATGTTTTCACACGTAGTGGAAGGCCCCCACATAGGTTAACTGGTCATCTTTCAGTTGCTTATTTCTGCATTTGGTGCTCACTCTGGTACTAATGAGGTGAAATCTTTGCCCAGACAGTATTACCTTGTGTACCAATTATAAAATAATGAAGTAATACTATCAAAGAATGTGCTGCATTGTGCTGCATAATTTGCTTTTTTTCTGCTGCATAATCTAGTCAAACTTGCTGCATAATTTAGTGCTCACCTGCAGCATAAATCTAGTGGCCCTAGTATTTACACAGGAAGTCTCAGGTAACACCACAAACATCTCATTGCCAGCGATCTCACATCTAACCACTACATATAAAAATAGCTTTTATTAATGTTTATCTATGTACAACTCTGTATTATGAAGACACCCTCACTTACAGTTGGTGTCACCCCTGCTTTGGGGATTAATTCAGACAGATGGCAATCAGTTAGTAACTCAGTATTCGGATGCATTTTATTTAGGCCAAGCCTCACTTTTGGGCGACCAATGGATGTGAGGGCAACCTTCCTTTGTGAGAGCAATCTTGCAGATATGGGCAATTGTTGGGTAGTGGGTGGCTGTTGGGTGGGCTTCCATGTTTAAGAACCCTGTGCAATAGTCAGAGGCCACTTGTTCCTAATCCCACAAATGCCTCTGGTCTCTTCTCCATCATGACCCAGTAGTATTTTCATCCACCACCCCTTCCTATAATTTGGGCTTTAAGGATCCATGGTTTCTTCATGTTCTAACAGTATCATGGTCTGCTTTTTACAAATTATGTTCCTGCTTGTTTGGCCTTATTTAGGGTAAATGGAATAAGGGCAGCCCATTCAATAAAAGGGCACCAGAGATGGAGTCTTCTGTGCAAGTACCCTACCCTTCAATTGACTCACTGGTTAGGTAATTTAAGGACCAGATTTAGAGTTTGGTGCACGGGTTACTCTGTCACAAACCTGACGGATATCCCATCCTCTGTATTACAAGTGCATAATATCCTATCACATAGACAAAGGTGGACGATGTCTCAATCATGTGTACCCAGCAAACTCTAAACCAGGCCCCCAGTCAAAGAGAGGTCTTTGCAGAATCCAAATTACTATTTTGTGAGTATTCAGAAATAATGTATCCTGTGCTTCGAGGTAAGGTATACAGCAGACTCTTGAAAGCAGGTCTGGTGATGCTGATTTTTAAAAAAGGAACTGTACACCAACCACCAGGCTATCACTGACTGCACTACTTAATGCTGTGGGAAAAATATATGCCAAATATTTATTATTACGACTTCATATCTGGGCTCACAGTACTCAATTACTCAATGAGATTTGTATATACTCTATTTGGAGTGAATTGCTCGATTAGGAACTAGCGGGGTGGGGTTAGAAATGTGTTTAAAAAAATGCACAGTCTTGAATGATTTAAAGCAGGGACACTCCCTGGAGCACTTTGTTCATAGCTGATGTTCAAACAGAGTTTGTCAGATCTAGGTCTTATTCACTTGGGCTAGGTGACGGAAAAATAAGTGTGTTGTGTATGTTGACGATATGATACCTTTGGACCTTACTCGGATACACAGTAATGACAATCAAGTATGGGTGGCATTCCGCCCATGGAATTTGTGGAATTTGGCAACTCTGCATTACTCTTACAACACGGAGCTCCGGGCAAATTCTGCCAAGCAGCGTGTTGCAGAATTTATATCCTGCAAGGCTGTAGAAATGCAAGCTGGTGAGGGTGAATAAGATTTGGGAGCCCCTAGCGTGATTTTGTAATATGGGCGATTGCAGGTGGTCACGGTCAGGGGGCTGACTTTTTGAGTAGATTTGCATCCACTCGAGTGGATTTTCTATTTGAGTGGCAGCAAAATCAACTCAAATGGTCGGGTGTTCTTGCACACCAAATGGTGGCGTTCATGCTGATTTTTCAACTCTACTTTCGTTACCAGAACTAAATTGCAGTGTGAGCAGAGCAATGTGCATATACTCCACCCGCTGGTGGAACTCCATGCTATCTCATAAAGTTTTAATGTGACTCCACAAAATTCTGTGGAATTAAACTCCTCAAGTTCCTCCCACCCCTGCAACCAAAGTAATAGTTTGCATTGATAACAGCCAGCTTTTAATGTCACTCCTGGAGGCGAGGTGTGTAGTGATGGACTGAATGTGTACTGGCAAAGTTCCTCAGGTCGTGAGGGGGAAGCTCAAACTGAATTGGCCAGTAATTCATACCTTCAATTCATTTGTCATTCATTCATGGGTCAGTCAACTATTCAGTCCTTCATTCAGTTGTTGAATGGGGTCAGCCACTCGGTCAATTAGCCACTGAGTTAGCCCTTCTTTTGCATAAAGCATATACATTAAGTGGAAATTTCATGTGATGTATTTGAAAGACAAGAACACAGTCACAGATGTTTGTATGACACACTTCTGTAATACCCATAGTTCTCACTCACATTTGCCTTGCTGTGTGATGTCACCGGCAGAGAACCCACATTTGCATGGAAGCAGGGCCACATGCAAATAGGAAAAGGCTTTTGCCTGTCTGATCTTGTCATATTAGTAACATCATGTTGCACACTAAGAGGCTTGGAGAGGTTCACTAAGAATGTGGTGCACATTTATTGACAAGTTCGAGTCTGTGTTGAACAGATAGTACATTTTTAGGGTGTTCAGCGCTGGTCAGACCGGGATCCACAACAAGTGTATATTTTGGTATTTGCTTAAGCATTAAAAAAGTACATTCGGTAACCTTGAATGTTTAGGTGCTATCACGACATGTGTACATATAGAATATTTAATCATTTTTATTGCATCATATGAAGCAGCAAATTTGCATGGAGCATGTGACGGGCATCCAAGGGGGTCGTTTTTCAATCCAAACATGTAAGCACTCTGAATAGGGACACAAGGAACATATCTTTTTAGTTAAGAGGAATATATATATATATATATATTTATATATATATATATATATATATATATATATATATATATATATATATATATATATAGATGTATTAAGAAATATAGAAATTCACTGAAAAAACTAAGATTACAAGGACATTATAGTTAGGTTCTGAATTTACACGCACAAAACCATAGAGATTCACCTATTATGGTTAGAGTTATTTCAAGTAACTGTAACTTGCGACTTAAGGTAACTATAACTTGCACATATGGCCCAGGAATGTGGCTCCCCTTTTATTATTTAAAGCAAGCCACAGGGAGGTGGTGGTTGCTGGGGCACTAAAGAGCCATAGGAGAGGAATACGCACGGCCCCCCTCCATGATGTCAATCAAGAACTGGGGAGGTGGTTATCCCGGTGCTTAAAAGAGGTCCCCACTCCTTTTTTTTTTAAATCCCACATGCCCCCAGGACCTGGCCCGCCTGGTGACTAAACAGTAAAGAAGTGCAGGAGAGCACGCTTGTTTTTTTTCCAATTTTGCCATGGTTTTTGGGGGACCCCAATACCAGGGATAAAGGGTCTAGGTATTTCTACCCTACCCCAGTTTCTTTTTTTATGTTTTTTGTTTGAGACCCTGCTGAATCTGAGTCCCAAAATGCCTGTCAACACTTCCTGGTTGAAGTGTTGGCAGGCAATCAGATCTCAGCATGAGTTCTCTGGGGTCCTCAGAGGCACCACGTCCCTAGATATACAAATTTGTTTTTTATTACTCTAAAACTACTGAACAGATTTATACCAAGTAACAAAAAGGGCCTTTCTGGAGCAAGAGTTACCTTTCTGACAAATTTGGTGTCATTCAGTCCATTGGTTCGGGCTGTAGTCATATTCAAAATCCCTACTGGAAATTGCATGGAAAAAAGCATTTTGGGATCCCCTCCCCCCACCTTTTCACATTCCCTGCTTGGTAAATCACCCCAAAACTTTCAAGAGACCAGCTGAAGTGAGTGGCAAACTAATTTTGAAAATTTGTGAAGATTCGTCAAACAGCACCAAAGTTATTAGCAAAACAAAAAACACTTTTCTTATAGAAACTACTTACAGTTAAGACCATGTTTCCATAGGAAAATCATTTTTTGACTTGCCTATATCTTTGGCACCATTTAATGAATCTTCACAAAAATATACCAAAAAAGTATGCTGGTGATTCTTGATGTGCATGGAAAGTTTTGGCTTGATCCATCAAGCTGGGGCAGAGAAAAGGGGGGTGGGGTCAAAAAAGTTGTGTTACCCATGTTAATTCCCAGAGGACCTTTGAACACAAATGCAGCCTGAACCACTGGACTAAATGACACCAAATTTGGCAGATAGCTAGCTTTCGTACACAGATTACCCTTTTGCTTTTTTGGTGGAAATCTGTTCAGTAGTTTCTGAGATATTAAAAGGTACATAAATTTAGATATCTGATGTCGCAAACTCTTCACAACGACTTCGCTAAGAATAAGAGCTCGTGCATGGAGCTAAAGAGCTCTGATTGGCATCACTTCAAACCAGGTTGGTAGATATATTGGAACTTGGCTTCTGCTGAGTCCCAGAAAAAATGTAAAGAAAAAGAAAAGGGGCCAGGGTAGGGACACCCTGACCCCTTTGCTCTGGTGGTGCGGTCACAGATAGACCCCCAGAGCAAAAAAGCATTTTTCTTTCATTTTCACCACGGATCTGGCAAATGAAAGAAAAAAAAAAAACACAAGCTTATTTCTGTGAAGCCCCCGGAAGGCCAAGTCCCGGGACATTAAAATTATGAATGTGGGGGGACCGCCCGACACCCCCCCACAGCCCAGGGAACACCGCCATCTCCCCAGGACTAACTACTGATTGAATGTGGGCGGGGGGGGCACCCAGGCCCCCCACAGCCTTGGGGACCACCACCTCCCTGGGGCACCAATGTAAAATCAAGCTGGGGGCTGCCCGGCCCCCCACAACCCCTGAGACCACCACCTCCTCGGGCATGTATGTAACATGAATGTGAGAGGGCCGCCCATCCCCCTCACAACCCCAGGGACCACCGCCTCCCCAGGGCTAATTACTAATTGAATGTGGGGGGTGCCTGACCCCCACACCATAGGGACTGCTATCTTCCCAGGGCACTAATGTAAAATCAATGTGGGGGGGCATCGACCCCCACCGCAGCCCCGAGGACCACAACCTCCCCAGGGCTAATTTAAAAACAGATAGGACCAGGCAGCACCCCTCCCCCAATTTTTTTTTTAATAATTAGGTTGTTCCCGGGGGATGGGGTCTCCAGGGCAAGGATCAGCCTGGGGACGGGTGCTGAGCCCTCCCCCTCCTCCATAAAATATAAATATTCAGGCTGCACCCCAGGGGATGAGGTCCCCAGGGCTGAGATCAGCCTGGGAAGTGGGGCCGCACGGCCTGCGTCCCCTCACCAAAAAAAAAATGTAGGCCGAGCCTTGGGGGTGTGTTGTCCCTGGGGCCGAAATCAGCTGGGGGCATGCTAACCTGCGGTCGATTACTGATGTGCATGGCCTATGGCTGTAAACGGCATGGGGTAGGGGGGTTGGGTGTATTGGCTGCAGGGACTGGCCCCAGGCCCTGCAGTGAACCTCTACAGCACACGGCCGAAGGTCTTGCGTGGGGTTGGGTGGTTATAGGGGTTGGCGGCCGGCCCTGCGACCCAACCACCACTGCGTATGGCCAAAGACCATGCACAGGGCAGGGTTAGGCGGTTTTAGGGGTTGGCTGCAGGACCTGGCCACAGGCCAGACCCGGCGACCAACCGCCGCTTCGCATGACCAAAGACCGTGTGCAGGCATGGTTGGATTAACATGAAGTAATGAAAATTACTTTATGTTAAAAAAACATAGAAATTCACAGAGAAAACCGAAGGTTACAGGGACGTTATAGTTAGGAAATATAATTTTTTTTTTAAATAGAAATTCACTTTAAAAAACAAAGGTTACAGGGATGTTATAGTTAGGCTCACATTTTAAACATACAAAACCATTGAAATTCACCTGTTAGAGTTATCTCAAGGAACTGTAACTTGTGCCCTAAGGTAACTATAACTCTCACCCTCGCCATGCACTGCTAATTAACCCACAAATTACAGCACTCATGACGCCTTTGATAACATTATTGATAATATCAATGTATTATTTGCAGTAAAATGTTCACAAAAAAATTGTGCATGGCAGGGGCGTGAGTTATAGTTACCTTAGGGCAAGAGTTATAGTTCTTTGAGATAACGCTAACAGGTGAATTTCTGTTGGTTTGTATGTCTAAAATGTGAGCCTAACTATAACATCCCTGTAGCCTTTGGTTTTTTTAACTGCAAAGATATATATATATATATATATATATATATATATATATATATATATATATATATATATATATATATATATATATATACACACTCCGCTCCAGCCAGCACTTCACTCTAGACAGGAAAAATGAGCCACACCAGCAGGGTCAGTTTACTGTCAGAAACAGGGAAGCACAACACGTTTCGACTTTTCTGCGGTCTTGATCATGAGACATGTGGTTACACTTAGCCATATTTAAAGGACTAAACCCATCATAAACATAAACAAATATTACGTCTACCAACAAGTGTGCTCATGCAAAAGATAAATCAGGATGCTAAGAATTCAAAACAATAGTGCATTACTTCACAAATTAAATAACTTTAAATCCCTGATCAACTTCATAGTACTTAACTTTTGAACTACCAAGATCGCGTGAAACTGACTGAATCATGGTCATGCTATGTTTTGTCAGAATAGTGTGTCAAAAATACTAAGGATCAAAATATGGAGAAGGTAAGTGAAAAATAAGTGAGTAAAGATTTACTATTCTCAACTCCACATCTACGCACCTTGAAGATATATTTATCATCAAGGTTCATATATGGGGGGTTAAGTATATTAAAAAACTTTGCATACCTATAAAATCTTACCGTCACGATATTCTTGTCCTCGATATTCCTGACATGATTTTTTGCATACACAATATTTTGGATGCAATATGTTGTCCTAATACTTCTGGATGCGATATTTTGGCAGGATGATATTTAAAAGTCAATATTCTGAAACCCGACCCAGAGTGTGAAAGTAGGGCCACAGAGAACATGTCAAGCAGCCAAGAAGCAGTACAGAGGCAGTTTTTGGAAACAAAAAAGTTCATGGCACCCAATTCCAAAGCCTTTTCCCTGAGCAAAGAGCGTGTTGGGTCATGTGTTGTGTCACTTGCACTGACAGTCGTCGGTTGGTATTACAGCAGGGACCAAGGGACGCTGGTGTTAACCAGTAGAGGTGGAGCATGTGTGCATGGTTGTATATTCTATAGAAAATTATATTTCCACCTGTTATATCTGCATATGGAACATGCAACAGGCAAAGCCTCCATTTCTGGCAAAATATGGACCATCCTGGGAGGCCATACATATTTTGATACCCAACATTCTAGGGGTCTTTCGATGGGCCAATTGGTGGCAACAAAGCAATCCGGAGTTAGGGTGGCGCATAAGACCCACTCAGAGATGGTCCTCTGCCCTAGTGTCCTACAATAGACCACGAAGGTGGTCTGTCAGTGAGCTATGCACCCGTCCTTTGAGGTGGAACTTCATGCTCAACAAGAAAGGATGTAGACTGGGGCTGCACAATGGGAAATTCGGTGCCTCTCATGCCACAAAAGGTGAGTTAGACTCCTTAAAACAGACCTCTAGACTATTGGTCAGTCATCAGTGAGAGGTTCATGGGCACCGAAGACAAGTGCGGGCTATATCTGGCCGGACGTGTTGATATCCAACCGGTGCCAGAATGTTTGACAGTGACAGGCATGTTTACAACCTGGTGATCTCTGGCTGTGATGTCATAGACACTGAAGGACATTGTAACACTCTTTTTAATATCATATAGTATCCGTTTTTCTCTGCTTGCGAAGTAAAGGACAATAATGGTCACAATGTTAACCTCCTGGAGGTCTCTGTTTGTGATATAAAGGGCAGAAAAGGACAAAGTGTTAACATCCTGGAGGTCCCTGTTTGTGAGGTAAAGGGCAGTGAAGGTCACAGTGTTAACATACTGGAGTTCTCCGCTTGTGACGTAAAGGGCACTGAAGGTCACATTGTTAACATCCTGGAGTTCTCTGCTTGTGATGTAAAAGACAATGTTGGTCACAATGAAACATCCTGTAGTTCTCTGCTTGTGACGTAAAGGACAGTGAAGATCACAGTGTTAACATCTTGGAATTCTCTGCTTCTGACATAAAGGGCAGTGAAAGTCACAGTGTTAACATCCTGGAGTTCTCTGCTTGTAAAGTAAAGGGCAGTAAAGGTCACAGTGTTAACATCCTGGACTTCTCCGCTTGTTATGTAAAGGGCAGTGAAGGTCATAGTGTTAATATCCTGGAGAACTCTGCCTGTGATGTTAAAGGCAGTAAAGGTCACAGTGGTAACATCCTGGAGGTCTCTGCTTGTGACGTAAAGGGATTCTGCTTGTGATGTAAAGGGCCCTGAAGGTCATAGTGTTAATATCCTGGAGAACTCTGCCTGTGATGTTAAAGGCAGTAAAGGTCACAGAAGTAACATCCTGGAGGTCTCTGCTTGTGACGTAAAGGGCAATGAAGGTCACAGTGTTAACATCCTGGAAGTTTTTGCTTGTGACATAAAAGGTAGTGAAGGTCAAATTTTTTACATCCTGGAGGATTCCACTTGTGAGGTAAAAGACAGTTACGGTCACTGTGTTAACATCCTCAGGTCTCCGTTTCTGATGCAAATGACAGTCAGTCCTCTGCTTGAACATCCTATATTTCTCTGCTTGTGATGTAAAGGACAGTGAAGGTCACAGTGTTAACATCATGTACGTCTTTCCTTGTGAGGAAAAGGACAGTGAAGGCCACAGTGTAAACACCCTGGAGTTCTCTGCTTGTGATGTAAAAGACAGTGAAGGTCACAATAATAACATCCTGTAGGTTCTCTGCTTGTGATCTAAAGTACAGTGAAGGTCACAGTGTTAACATCACGGAGGCCTTTGTTTGTGATGTAAAGGACAGTGAAGGTCACAGTGTTAACATCCTGGAGTTCTCAGCTTATGGTGTAAATGAAAGTGAAGGTCAAAGTGTTAACATCCTGGAATTCTCCGCTTTTGATCTTAAGGACAGTGAAGGTCAGACTGTTAACATCCAGGAGTTCTCCGCTTGTGAAGTTGACAGTAAAGTTCACACCAGTGTTAACATCCCGGAGTTCTCCACTTTTGACATAAAGAACACTAAAGTCCACAGCAGTGTCAACATCCCAGAGTTTTCTGCTTGTGACATAAAAGGCAGTGAAGATCACAGCAGTGTTAACATCCTGGACTTCTCCACTTGTGATGTAAAAGGCCAGTAAAGGTCACAGCAGTGTTAACATCCTGGAGGACTCTGCTTGTGATGTAAAGGGCAGTGAAGAGGGCAGTGAAGGCCGCAGTGTTAACATCCTGGAGAACTCTGCTTGTGACATAAATTACAGTGAAGGCCAGAGCAGTGTTAACATCCTGGGCTTCCCTGCTTGTGATGTAAAGGGCAGTGAAAGTCAGAGTGTTAACATCCTGGAGTCCTCTGCTTCTGACGTAAATGGCAGTGAAGCTCACAGCAGCGTTAATATCATGGAAGTTTCCTCTTGTGACGTAAGGGGCAGTGAAGGCCACAGTGTTAACATCCTGGAGAACTCTGCTTGTGACATAAATTACAGTGAAGGCCACAGCAGTGTTAACATCCTGGACTTCCCTGCTTGTGATGTAAAGGGCACTGAAGGTCCTATTGTTAATATCCTGGAGTTCTCTGCTTGTGTTGTAAAGGATAGTGAAGGTCACAATGTTAACATCCTGGATGTTTCTGCTTGTGATGTAAAGGGCAGTGAAGGTCAGTGTGTTCACATCCAGGAGTTCTCCGCTTGTGACATTGACAGTGAAGGTCACACCAGTGTTAACATCCTGGAGTTCACCACTTGTGATGTAAAGGACAGTGAGGGCCACAGCAGTGTTACGATCCCAGAGTTTTCTGCTTGTGACATAAAAGGCAGTGAAGGTCACAGCAGTGTTAACATCCTGGACTTCTCCACTTGTGATGTAAAGGGCAGTGAAGGTCAGAGCAGTGTTAACATCCTGCGGTTTTCTGCTTGTGAAGTAAAGGGCAGTGAAGGTCACAGCGGTGTTAATATCCTGGAAGCCTCTGCTTGTGATGTAAAGGGCAGTGAAGGTCACAGTGTTAACATCCTGGAGTTCTCTGCTTGTGATGTAAAAGACAATGTTGGTCACAATGAAACATCCTGTAGTTCTCTGCTTGTGACGTAAAGGACAGTGAAGATCACAGTGTTAACATCTTGGAATTCTCTGCTTCTGACATAAAGGGCAGTGAAAGTCACAGTGTTAACATCCTGGAGTTCTCTGCTTGTAAAGTAAAGGGCAGTAAAGGTCACAGTGTTAACATCCTGGACTTCTCCGCTTGTTATGTAAAGGGCAGTGAAGGTCATAGTGTTAATATCCTGGAGAACTCTGCCTGTGATGTTAAAGGCAGTAAAGGTCACAGTGGTAACATCCTGGAGGTCTCTGCTTGTGACGTAAAGGGATTCTGCTTGTGATGTAAAGGGCCCTGAAGGTCATAGTGTTAATATCCTGGAGAACTCTGCCTGTGATGTTAAAGGCAGTAAAGGTCACAGAAGTAACATCCTGGAGGTCTCTGCTTGTGACGTAAAGGGCAATGAAGGTCACAGTGTTAACATCCTGGAAGTTTTTGCTTGTGACATAAAAGGTAGTGAAGGTCAAATTTTTTACATCCTGGAGGATTCCACTTGTGAGGTAAAAGACAGTTACGGTCACTGTGTTAACATCCTCAGGTCTCCGTTTCTGATGCAAATGACAGTCAGTCCTCTGCTTGAACATCCTATATTTCTCTGCTTGTGATGTAAAGGACAGTGAAGGTCACAGTGTTAACATCATGTACGTCTTTCCTTGTGAGGAAAAGGACAGTGAAGGCCACAGTGTAAACACCCTGGAGTTCTCTGCTTGTGATGTAAAAGACAGTGAAGGTCACAATAATAACATCCTGTAGGTTCTCTGCTTGTGATCTAAAGTACAGTGAAGGTCACAGTGTTAACATCACGGAGGCCTTTGTTTGTGATGTAAAGGACAGTGAAGGTCACAGTGTTAACATCCTGGAGTTCTCAGCTTATGGTGTAAATGAAAGTGAAGGTCAAAGTGTTAACATCCTGGAATTCTCCGCTTTTGATCTTAAGGACAGTGAAGGTCAGACTGTTAACATCCAGGAGTTCTCCGCTTGTGAAGTTGACAGTAAAGTTCACACCAGTGTTAACATCCCGGAGTTCTCCACTTTTGACATAAAGAACACTAAAGTCCACAGCAGTGTCAACATCCCAGAGTTTTCTGCTTGTGACATAAAAGGCAGTGAAGATCACAGCAGTGTTAACATCCTGGACTTCTCCACTTGTGATGTAAAAGGCCAGTAAAGGTCACAGCAGTGTTAACATCCTGGAGGACTCTTCTTGTGATGTAAAGGGCAGTGAAGAGGGCAGTGAAGGCCGCAGTGTTAACATCCTGGAGAACTCTGCTTGTGACATAAATTACAGTGAAGGCCAGAGCAGTGTTAACATCCTGGGCTTCCCTGCTTGTGATGTAAAGGGCAGTGAAAGTCAGAGTGTTAACATCCTGGAGTCCTCTGCTTCTGACGTAAATGGCAGTGAAGCTCACAGCAGCGTTAATATCATGGAAGTTTCCTCTTGTGACGTAAAGGGCAGTGAAGGCCACAGTGTTAACATCCTGGAGAACTCTGCTTGTGACATAAATTACAGTGAAGGCCACAGCAGTGTTAACATCCTGGACTTCCCTGCTTGTGATGTAAAGGGCACTGAAGGTCCTATTGTTAATATCCTGGAGTTCTCTGCTTGTGTTGTAAAGGATAGTGAAGGTCACAATGTTAACATCCTGGATGTTTCTGCTTGTGATGTAAAGGGCAGTGAAGGTCAGTGTGTTCACATCCAGGAGTTCTCCGCTTGTGACATTGACAGTGAAGGTCACACCAGTGTTAACATCCTGGAGTTCACCACTTGTGATGTAAAGGACAGTGAGGGCCACAGCAGTGTTACGATCCCAGAGTTTTCTGCTTGTGACATAAAAGGCAGTGAAGGTCACAGCAGTGTTAACATCCTGGACTTCTCCACTTGTGATGTAAAGGGCAGTGAAGGTCAGAGCAGTGTTAACATCCTGCGGTTTTCTGCTTGTGAAGTAAAGGGCAGTGAAGGTCACAGCGGTGTTAATATCCTGGAAGCCTCTGCTTGTGATGTAAAGGGCAGTGAAGGTCACAGTGTTAACATCCTGGAGGACTCTGCTTGAGACGTAAACGGCAGTGAATGTCACAGTGTTAACATCCTTGAATTCTCTGCTTGTGATTTAAAGGACAGTGAGGGTCACAGTGTTAACATACTGGAAGTCTTTGCTTGTGACGTAAAGGACAGTGAAGGTCACAGTGTTAACATCCTTGAATTTTCTGCTTGTGATTTAAAGGACAGTGAAGGTCGAGGGGTCAACATCCTGGAGGTCACTGCTTCTGACCTAAAGTACAGTGAAGGTCATTGTGAAAACATCCTGGAGTCCTCTGCTTGTGATGTAAAGGGCAGTGAATGTCACAATCTTAACATTCTGGATTTCTCTGCTTGTGATCTAAAATACAGTGAAGGCCGCAGTGTTAACATCTTGAAGGTCTATGCTTCTGATGTAAAAGACAGTGAATGTCACAGTGTTAACATTCTGGTTTTCCCCTCTCATGACGTCATAGGCAGTAATAGCATGATAACACGTGGTTATTCTCTGCCTGTGATATAAAGGACAGTGAAGGTCACAGTGTTAGCATCTCGGTGTCCTCTGCTTTTGACGTCATAAACCTTGATGGAGGAGAAAACATTCTGTGTTTGTGCTTACGATGTAAAGGACGGTGAACGTCATGATTTTAGCATCCTGAGGTTCAGTATGGGTGATATAAAGGGTGATGAAGGTCATGGCATTAGCATCCTGATGCTCTCAGCTCGGGTGCTCCGCCTGTGACGTCATAGACAGTGAAGGGCCTGATGATATTTGGTCGTCCTCTGGTTGTGACTATGTTAACATCCCAGTGTTTTCTGATCGTGATTCAGAGGACAGTGAGGGTCATAGTGTGACCCTCCTGGTGTGCTGTGCTTCTAAGAAAAATGACAGCGAGGGTCACACTGTTGATCTCTCGATGGTGTGTCCTCGAGAGGTAAATGACTTCTTCATTAAAGTTAAAAGGAGCAAGTACATAACAGAAGTAGTCAAATGGACCAGCGGTAGAGTTGTGATTTATTTAATAGTTAAATAAATAAGGGATATTAGCAAAGTGGATGAGGTATATGTGGAATGCAACTTAAAGTAGACAGTCATGTTAGCTATGGCATGGCAGAGAAGAGAGATATGTTAGCTACTGGGTGACAGAGAAGAGAGATATGTTAGCTATGGGAGGGAAACGTCCTTTATGCCGAAGGTTTGTTAACGAAGTCGTGGTTAACGAAAGCGGGAACAACGCTTTCTTTAACCACGACTCCGTTATTTTGTGCCTAACTACCCATGTTCTGAACAATGAACAGGCTGGTTAAGGTACAAAGAAGGGAGTCGGCTAAGGAGGACGACGCAGGTGACGACGGGACGACTAAGGTAAGTGGGGTGTTTTTGGTTTTGGGGAGGGGGTGGGGGTTCAGGGGGTTTTAGAATTTGGGGTGGGGTTGGGGGGTGGGGCGTTTTTGGTTTTGGGGAGGGGGTGGGGTCAGGGGGTTTTAGGTTTTGGGGTGGGGTGGGGTGTTTTTGGTTTTGGGGAGGGGGTGGGGGGTCAGGGGGTTTTAGGTTTTCGGGTGGGGTTGGGGGGGTGGGGCGTTTTTGGTTTTGGGGAGGGGGGTCAGGGGGTTTTAGGTTTTGGGGTGGGGTTGGGGGGTTGGGCGTTTTAGGTTTTGGGGAGGGGGAGGGGGTGGGGGGTCAGGGGGTTTTGGGGTGGGGTGTTTTAGGTTTTGGGATGGGGTTGGGGGTGTGGGGCGTTTTTGGTTTTGGGGAGGGGGTGGGGGCCAGGGGGTTTTAGGTTTTGGGGTGGGGCGTTTTAGGTTTTGGGGAGGGGGTGGGGGTATGGGGGAATTTAGGTTTTGGGGTGGGGTTGGGGGTGGGGCGTTTTTGGTTTTGGGGAGGGGGTGGGGGGGTCAGGGGGTTTTAGGTTTTGGGGTGGGGTTGGGGCATTTTAGGTTTTGGGGAGGGGGTCAGGGGGTTTTAGGTTTTGGGGTGGGGTTGGGGGGTGGGGCGTTTTTGGTTTTGGGGAGGGGGTCAGGGGGTTTTAGGTTTTGGGGTGGGGTGTTTTAGGTTTTGGGGAGGGGGTGGAGGGTCAGGAGGTTTTAGGTTTTGTGGTGGGGTTGGGGGGTGGTGCATTTTTGGTTTTGGGGAGGGGGTGGGGGGTCAGGGGGTTTTAGGTTTTGGGGTGGGGTTGGTGGGGTGGGGCGTTTTAGGTTTTGGGGAGGGGATGGGGGGTCAGGGGGTTTTAGGTTTTGGGGTGAGGTTGGGGGGTGGGGCGTTTTTGGTTTTGGAGAGGGGGTGGGGGTCAGGGGGTTTTAGGTTTTGCGGTGGGGCGTTTTAGGTTTTGGGGAGGGGCTGGGGGGTCAGGGGGTTTTAGGTTTTGGGGTGGGGTGGGGGGGTTGGGGCGTTTTAGGTTTTGGGGAGGGGGTGGGGCGTCAGGGGGTTTTAGGTTTTGGGGTGGGGTTGGGGTGGGGCGTTTTTGGGGAGGGGGTGGGGGTCAGGGGGTTTTAGGTTTTGGGGTGGGGCGTTTTTGGTTTTGGGGAGGGGGTGGGGGGGTTTTAGGTTTTGGGGTGGGGTTGGGGCGTTTTAGGTTTTGGGGAGGGGGTCAGGGGGTTTTAGGTTTTGGGGTGGGGTTGGGGGTGGGGCGTTTTAGGTTTTGGGGAGGGGGTGGAGGGTCAGGAGGTTTTAGGTTTTGGGGTGGGGTTGGGGGGTGGGGCGTTTTTGGTTTTGGGGAGGGGGTGGGGGGTCGGGGTTTTAGGTTTTGGGGTGGGGTTGGTGGGGTGGGGCGTTTTTGGTTTTGGGGAGGGGAGGGGGCTGGGGGGTGGGGCGTTTTAGGTTTTGGGGTGAGGTTGGGGGGTTGGGGCGTTTTTGGTTTTGGGGAGAGGGTGGGGGTCAGGGGGTTTTAGGTTTTGCGGTGGGGCGTTTTAGGTTTTGGGGAGGGGTGGGGGGTCAGGGGGTTTTAGGTTTTGGGGTGGGGTGTTTTTGGTTTTAGGGAGGGGGTGGGGGGTCAGGGGTTTTTAGGTTTTGGGGTGGGGCGTTTTTGGTTTTGGGGAGGGGGTGGGGGGTCAGGGGGTTTTAGGTTTTGGGGTGGGGTGGGGCGTTTTTGGTTTTGGGGAGGGGTGGGGGTTCAGGGGGTTTTAGGTTTTGGGGTGGGGCGTTTTTGGTTTTGGGGAGGGGGTGGGGGGGTCAGGGGGTTTTAGGTTTTGGGGTGGGGTTGGGGCGGTGGGGCGTATTTGGTTTTGGGGTGGGGTGGGGCGTTTTTGGTTTTGGGGAGGGGTGGGGGGGTCGGGGGTTTTAGGTTTTGAGGTGGGGTTGGGGGGGTGGGGTGAGGGATGCAGGATCAATGGTGCCTATTACTAATGCTTTTATGAGGAATGCCTTTACAACGAAATATCGTTGTTAAGGCATTCGTGGTAAAGGCATTAGTAATAACAACGAGGTCGGTGTTCCGACCTCGTTGTTAAGGCACTAGTTGTTTCGGACGTCGGTGTTCCGTCGTACAACCGCTATGGGATGATAGGGAAGACATATGTTAGCTGCGGGGTGACAGAGAAGACCGATATGTTAGCTAGAGGATGACAGAGATTAGAATTATGTTAGCTATGGGGTGGCAGGGCAGACAGGTATTTTAGCTATGGCATGGCAGAGAAGACAGATATGTTAGCTACGGGATGGCAGAGAAGAGAGATAACGTGCTGAAAGACCTGCTCATAACCACCAAACATCACAGGAAGGCGTAGCAGGAGCATGAAAGTGTTCAATGGACCCTACAGCCCACACCCTGAGTAAGAAGGGAACACTGGCAAATGTGCCCTCATCTAGGCATACTTCTTGGTTCCCCTCCAGAGAGGAATTAAAAAGCAGCTGCTGGTCTCTGAGACAGGAAAACAGTTCAATTTGTTGACTTGTTTCACTTACGGTATAGTTCATGTTGGAAGTCCAGAAGCAAATAGTTAGATCAGGAAGGGAAATTGGCAGCGGGCAACTCAAAGTAATGGAGACCGCGTAAGATTTGCTGAGAGGACCAGTGACACTTTGGTAAACCGTTGCTGAGAAGCTGCAGAGCGCAACATCGCATATGTTTATCAGAAGGCCTCAGAAATTCATGCAAGAAAGCTGCAATTAAAGCTCGGAAATGTTCTTTTTGTGGGGGCGTGATTAGGTGTTAGTTAAGTAATCCGGGGTCCACGCATCATATTTCGTAGACGATTTTGTCACCAATACGCAGTTCATTAAATCTTTCAGCACCCATAGTGCAAACGCTTAAATGCCAGCATTGAATGATAGTTGACAACTGGGTCCATGTCACACGTGTTCCCTTCTCCGAGCCCCAGCCTTTAGGTTAAGACCTCTTTGCAGTCTGGGACTTGTAGGTTCCCTTTTCCCATTCTGATATGGGTTTAAAAAAGCCAAATATGGCTGAGAGTCTCACTCATTACATGGAGCAGCTAGATGGCTACGATGAGTGATCAATTAGACAACCTCTCGAGATTCACAGGTGGGATGGAAAGCTAATCTAGTGGAGGTTTTACCTAAGAATCTCGTGCTCGTACTCCTAATGTTTTAATGGAAGACTACAAATCCCAGGATGCAAAGAAAAGTGACCGGCTGAGCTACAGGGAGACTTGGGAACTCCCTAAACGCCTCTGGTGTCTATGTATTCCCGAAAATCTAGGTGGTAGGGATGGAGGATGCTGCGAGTGGCAATAGATTTAAAGAAGAAGAGACACGCATGGGTATTCACTTTCTATTTTTATTAATTGAGTTTGGAATGGACGCAACCACAGCGTGATTTACGAAAGGGGAAGTATTTTGATCAGGCCTTCTCCCTACGGGTGTGTTCCCCGGTTTTATAAACTGTAGGCGGGGGCGACACTTCCCCCGTCCCCTCAATCATAGGAGCATGTGCCAGTCCAGCCCAGGAGAGAGCCACCTGCTGCCCCCACCCCATCGACAAGACCCCCTGGCCTTCTCGGCCAATCAACGCGCTCTGCGGCGGCCATTAACCACCTGACAGCTTAGGCCGGCTAATGAGGAGCTGAGTGAGGCCAAGCCACAAACCCGACGGAAAGATGAATTTGCAATCAAGTAATCATTTATCAATCACTTGATCACATCTTTCCCGACCTTTGAACTTCAGCGCAGCTGAAATATCTGATTGCAGTACATCCGAAAAAAAATTATCTGCAAACACACAAAAAATCAGTTTTGGAAAGTTTAACTGTTCCCTCGTACCTTAGCATTTACGCACACAAGTATTTCTGAAAGGTAAAAAGCCCCAAATAGAAAATGTTATAAATTAACGGTATTTGTCTGAAATTTTGGATGTCATTGAGAAAGCAATTTTATTTGGAAATAGTCCAAGAAGTTTCTCGTTTTATTTCAAATGATTTTACTATTTTATGAAAAGAAGTAAAATTTACTTTTAAAGACAGTAAAACGTTTTGGAAACAGTGCACGTTGTCGGATTACACGAGCAAAGCCGTGCACCATATCTTTGCCATCGCATTTCTAACATGGCAGGTGGCAGGCTACGCATTTTAGAACATGTGTTTTTCCCCATTAGGACGACAAACAGGCTTAGAGGGATTTTTCTTTTTTGGGTTATATGTGCTCTTGTGCCTCGCACCTCACGCCCGCCCCACACACATTAACAGCTTTGTGTAATGTGTTGTTGCACAGCCCCCTCCCTCCCCCAACACCACCACCCCATGTCATCCTCCCTAATGGATCCGATGCCTGCTTACATATGTCCCGGGTGCGCCCAGGCCTCTTCCCCCTTCGTTTGTTGAATGGCCTCCAATTCAGGAAAAGGCAGTAACCCCTTGTGTGCCCAATTAATACCTGTAAAAGGAGGAAGTTAGCCACATGGGGAGAGCAAACTGTCCGGGCTCGGCCCCTCACAATGGGCTAAAGTCGCGTTTACCGAGGAAAAATGTTCGGCCAAGCTGCGCCCCCCAGGTGCGCAAACGCGCCCCGAGCTCTGTCCACACAGGGAAGCCAGCCCGTGTTTGGGATGAGATATGTACACACTGGCACGGAGAGGCTCACCCCACTCCTTCCTCGGAGCTTGTGTACTGGGGGATAATCGATGATGGGGTCTTGCCGTCCGTTTTCACACCTTGTTAGCACCCCAATTAGTTCTCTTTGCCTTAGCTGATTGCTGCTTTGCATAAGGCACTTAATGCCATCTCGCATCCGAGCCTACAGTCCAGGTGCCCCCCAAGCCTCCCCTATAAAGGGGGGTCCCCAGAGTCCAGCAGCCACTTGCTCAAGGAAGCCTTTGTGTGGAGACATCTTCTGTGGACACCACCGAGGACCAGGAAAAATGTGGATTATTCTGCTGGTGCTGGCCCTGGTGCCCTCCTGCACCCCCAGACCGACCAGCAGCACCGAGGATGAGTCTGCTCCAGAGGAAGGCTCTGAGGAGATGAGGTCTGAGGCCCTCAAGAGGCTCCTGGAGGTCTTTGGCATTGAGGACCCACCACACTCCCCCCAACACACCAAGCAACCTCCACAGTACATGGTGGACCTCTTCAACACGGTGGCAGACGCGGACGGCGTCACCAAGGACCCACATCTGCTGGAGGGCAACACTGTGCGCAGCTTCTTCGATAAAAGTAAGGATGCCTCTCGACCACTTCAATTCAATGTAGATATTTTCATTTTCTGACTACTTTCTGACCACTGTATTGAACTCAGGAACTTTACATGGAGCCTCCGTTTTTCTATTTTCTTTGGTGGTTAAAGGTGTAATTCCTCTCATTGGCCCTTGGTTCTAATTTCAACATTCCTATTTGTCATGGAAACTAAGCCAAGAAATCTCCTAGTCTGAATGTTGCAATTTAATGCCCTGTTGTTATATAGTTTGACTGTCCCGAAGGCCTAACCAAAATTCTTGCATTAGAAATTAGACCACTTGGGTCCTTCTGGTCGGATGACCTAAGTATAATAGTTAAACGAGAAGCAATGGTTGTAGATCCAGTGTATTGAAAGGTTAGCCTAAGTGCCGGGTCGTGGTGCCTCGAAGAGACGGGGAGCAAGGGGATACTTACATATCAGGAGTCAGTCTCATGTCAGCCCTTGTCTGACACGTGACTAACGCTGCACCTGAGACACAGGACCTTGTGCCAGACAGAAGCGTCAGTATTCAGTGATTCTGCAGTAAAGCTGAGGGACAGACGCCCGCATCCGTGGCTGACTGTACCCCAGCCCCTCTGGCTTCTCAGAGGTATAGACCCTTCTAATTTCCTGATTGGTCAGCCCATCTCGGACAGAAACAGCGCCAAGAGGAGATATCCCGGAGGTGTGTGTGTGGGGGGGGGGGGGGGGGGGGTTGGGAGGGGATGGCAGCACGACCATGGATGGCACTGTACCTACTTAAGAAAGTATGGCTTCTTGCTTGCACTTCGCCACTACTACGATAACACTGATATTATGCCAGTTAGCGTTGCCAATCCATGCTACTCGCGGTTGATTATCTGACTGTGATGTCAAATGAAACCAGCCCAGCCCCACGACGAGAACGGGAGAGGGTGTAATTCCAGATACACATAAAACTTCTACCTTGCGTATGCCATGTTCGGAACCGAATTTATTGGTTTTGGGTGGCCCAGTGGCGTAACAAAGGCCCTGCAGCCCCCGAGCTCCAGAGGGCCCCCTCAGCACATTAACTGGCCTGAGCGAGTCCGGAGGGGCCACCCCCAAGTCTTTGCGTGTGCGGGGCGGGGAGAGGGAGAGGGGTGCTCCAGTTTCGTTACGCCCTGGGGTGTCCTTGGAATCCAAGTCGTTCTTTTCGATATAAAATGTGTACAAGGGCACCACGCCCCCGATTACAAGTCCGAGCGAAGCTGGAACTTGAATCATTCCATTAACAAGTTTTCCTTCCCTTAGTTCACAGCGACCAGATGCATTTCCTGTTCAATTTGTCGACGGTGGCGAAGAACGAGAAAGTCCTCACGGCGGAACTACACCTTTTCAAGCTGAGGTCCAGGCACCCCGAGCTGGCTCACTTCCGGAAGCATCATTTCTGCCAGGTGAGCAAGCCGTGCCTCAATGGAGGGGTTTTAAAACGAGGGTCCTCAAAACCGATAACAATAACAAGTTACACGCGCCTCAATCCGTACTTGCGAGTCAGAGAGAGACAATGTGTGCAATTTTCAAACTCCAACAACCTTGGATATGTATAAATGCAGCCATTGGGCCTGTTATATTGACCATACGTTTTGTACTTTCTAGGTGAACGTGTACCAGGTGTTGGATAAAAAGAATCTGGACTCCCCCCATGGAAAAAAGCTGCTGTCTTCCAGGCTCATCCCCATGCAGGCCTCGGGTTGGGAGGTCTTCTCCATCACTCAAGCTGTAAGTTCCTTGTTGCTGTTTGCGCATGCGCAATGTTTGGGAACCGGCAGCGATTCAGCACTTTGAGTTTTCGTGGTTGTTATGGTTACCGTTTATCGCGTAAAACGGGACATAAGAACGTAGTTCTCTAAACAGATCAGTCAGCATTTTTGTATGTTTACACCCATTATCTAGGGGGAAAATACAGTTCGCCTTGCCCAGTGCGGCTCCACCGCACATCCCGGAAAACAACGCTTTTAGAATTTCCTTAAGTGATGATGGTTAGTGCGGGGTTGAGGTTTACGTTGTCCTAATTGACTAGGTGAGCCATTTAACATGGACATCCAACTGAAAGCAGCGTAATAAAATAATGCTTTTCAGCAGTCACTAGAAATGATAATTCTAGCCTCTAGCCAGCTCGGGCTCCCGTGGCTTGCTCGTGGTGTAGTTTAGTCAGCCTTTTGCTTTGTGTAGAACTCAAATGATGATAGTGCTTATAGCTAAAGATGCTGTTGTATGTAGTAGCTACTGCAAGACGAAGCTTTGTGTGTACCTCATCAGCAGGGTGCTTTACGTTGTAGTTTAATCATATGTCCATTTACTCAGATAATGACGTACATTGTGGGTTGCAGGTTCGATCATGGACTGACGACGACAAGAACAACCTGGGCCTACTGGTGACAATGAAGACGCTTGGCGGCGTTCAGGTGGACCCCAGTGCCGTACGCTTTGCCTCTGGCAGGGACCACCACCAAAGCAAGCAGCCCATGCTGGTCCTCTTCACCGACGATGGGCGGAGAGGCACCGTCCCCATTCACAGCGTACAAGGTGAGCGGCAGCACAGCCTGGGAGAGCCCATTTGCATCATTTAGTTGCTTCTGTTCATACACGGTCACAATCAGGCAGGGAGCTGGGGTGCTCATTTAGGGGTGAGGTACCATAAAGGGGATCATTTACAGCTTTCCCTTAATACTTACTCAGGACAAAGTATTTGAGTTTACATCCAAGCAGGGACATGCTGGCATATAAGACACCTGGATGGTTTCTAAACAGGCTGGTATCTGTGATAGGACAACAGTGTTAGGGCAGAACAATTAAATGATCGCACATCAGACAGAGACTGCCCTGTGACCAAGTATTACTCTGCCCTATTGGCCTGTCAGAGACACTAGATACTTAGTAAATCTCCCACATGTGTGCAAAATTCAGTTGTCAACGTACATGGTTACCTAACCTATCTGACACATTGGGATTCAGAAAATTTAGTTATACCCGCCTAATGCTAAAATAAAAATGGCAAGCGGACCTGCAGACATCCTTAGACATCAAATTGTCAACTGCAACATTGCATCTGGAATCTGGTGCGTTGTAACACTGGGCATGAGCAGATGATAAAAAGAGTCCTTGTACTGTTGGATTCATGAGACACTATTTGTAATAATTATACTTGAATTCCTCTAGGGTGATTGCCCAATGTGGAGGTTCACCTATCGATGCTAGGATGGGTAGATTGGCTTAAAACAATTGCAGATAAATTGTTAGGGACCAAGGGCCAATCTCAGATTGGAGCTCATACTGTATGGACTTTTCTACCATAGTCGGGGTCCCTGGTAGTTAAATTATATGGATGCTACCAAACCTCTAGTGTTGCTACCTAGGGGCATTAAGTGAAAACTGGTCATTGGATTAGGGCTCTGGTCTTGATGCTCATCTGCTTCGTCAATGTCTGCTCTGCTGTCTCTTGACTGTCAGTTTTGCTAGATCAGTTACACAACTAACTTATATTTCCCCTTCTTCTTTAGATGCACATGTGGAATCTGCAGCCCTGCCTAATGAGCCCAGTGCTCCCGCCAACAACCGCAGCCGCAATGCTCGCTCTTTAGATGAGGAAGATGGCCGACTTCCATGTCAGCGGCACCCACTGTATGTAGATTTTGAGGAGATCGGCTGGTCAGGTTGGATCATCTCTCCAAGGGGCTACAATGCCTACCACTGCAAGGGTTCTTGCCTCTTCCCACTGGGTCAAAACATGCGGCCAACAAACCATGCCACTGTGCAGTCCATCATCAATGCACTGAAGCTGACACGTGGGGTCCACAGTCCGTGCTGTGTCCCTGACAAACTTTTCTCCATTAACTTGCTCTACTTCGACGACGACGAGAATGTGGTGCTCAAACAGTACGATGACATGGTTGCAGGAAGCTGTGGGTGCCACTAGTGGTCAAAAAGTGTGGCTTAGACAAAAGACTGGCTAGTTAAAGAAATAAAAGCACACCCTGGCATATAAACACAGTGGATAGCTCCTGGACCTTTTAACCGACTGGAGGGTGGGACAGAACTGTCCCACAGTGAAATGGACAAATGCCCATCTGATCCCATGTGGCTCAAACTGCACCACACTCAACTTCTAAAATAGTTTAAAATGTTCACTGAACTTCAGGGTCCACCAAGAACTATAACTTGACAAACACAATGTGGCATTGTCACAGTCATTGGGTATTGCGCCTGGGCAGATTCAGCGATTTTTGCACTTTGACATTAATTTCCAGTTCCAGGAAAATCTATTCAAGGCACTTTCTTCGCAAAATATCTGAACTGTTGTCCACAAAGTCTTAATTTGTTTGTACTCAAATTTCAGATTTTTTGCCCAGAATTTTTGCAGTACCGACTTCCAAGAAATCACAAATGTTCATATGCTGTATATAAAGTGTTTTGCTGCACAGAATGGATTCACTCTCCCCGGGATTGCTGCCCGCTTAGAATTGCCTGAATTCCACTAATGTGGCAACTAAACAGAAATTAGGTTTTATTTTTATGCAACAAAGTAGCATCATATTGATACTGTGTTCAGCTTTGATGGTAATGTCTGTGCAGGTCCTTGATGTGATGTGGTTCTGTTGAGATGGAAACAGTTATACCAGAGGCGGACTGGCCTACCTCACAATTGGGCGCATTCCATATAAGGTGATGACCCTGAGAGGTCAGGAGCACTAGTTCTTATTATAGACATGCGAATAGCCCGAACCATCTTTATCAGATTTTCTGAGGCGCAGGCCTCTGAGAGATTCTGCCATTTTGCTGTAGTCCAGTTGCTTCAAAACAAACTTCAAATTCGGTATTATTAAAACTATTTGTGTTCAGTTTCATATCACATTAGTCAATAAAACCCTGGCTGAACAAAGGAATATGGCTTACAGATGTAAGCATGTGGCACATGCATTTTGAGCGCATATTTGTGTAACCATCTTCAATATACTAACTATGCACCTCTCTTGCGGTTTGTTGCAGCAGAACGTCCTGAAAGTCACTGTATAGGTTTGTACTATATGTACATAGCAAAAATATTAATATATATGTTTATAATGTAAATTTACAGTGTATATTTGTAAATATGTAAATGTAATTTTGTACTGAATTTTGATCAGTTATTAAAATAATTGAAAAATATCTCTGCAGTTGTTACTGGAAATGAACAAGAGTTGTGTGGCTGGACACTTTCCATTTAGCAACAAGGGTGCTGGTTACATGTTTTTCATGTTACAAAGTATTGTGACCATAAGACAGTACCATTTTTTGTTAAAGGAACCAGTAAATTATAAAATGTATGTCACTGAAAGCTACTCAATTTATGTCCATTAGACAACAAAATACTGTAGCAGTATTACGAGAATGTGAACCAGGATTCTGCAAACTATACAGTCATACAGATTGAAACTGAAGAAAATGGGCAAGACACACATCTCCACAGGAATAGATGTGTAGTTTCTCAGCTGTAAACCAAAAGAGAATATTTGAAGTAGCAAGTTACATCTTCGAATTACACAATTACAGTGCACATATTTAAACATAAAAACAATAGGAGATATTGCTAAAATTGCACACTTTCAGTTGATTGTGTGGCTGGATCTGAACCCACAACCCCAAGTTCCCAAGCCTGCAGCTTAGACTTTAGATCACACTCCCTTCGAGCAATCCTCTTGAATCTGTAATTCATGAAGATCCACTAATTTAGCTTAGAAACAAAAATAACACTCCTTTATTGTGACTGTCATAAGTGCGGCAGATCTCTTTGACTAATTCCTACATTTGTGATATGCTCTCAGATCAAGTTCAAAATGTGTGATACACAGCTAAATGCAGCCTTGAAAAATGTTTTGGTACCAGCAGTTCTTGAGTTTTTCCCCCAATATATTTTTTGTGTGTCTTGTGTTAGCCGAGACCTTTTGATTTGACTAAAATAACATATGTAATATACCTACTTACAGGGGCTTTTAACCAGCCCTCTTCATCCACTGGTCTATTGTTGCGTCATCCACATAGTTCTGCCCACTTCAGCATTCACCAAGGGGTAGTGGGTCAACCCACTTCAGCAAATCAAAACAGGCTTTGACAAAGCAATACAGCTAGCAACCAATACCACGCCTATTGACTTTGGCAATGCTTGTTGTAAAGGTGGAACAAACGTATTAATCTTCCAAAGTCAATTCTGTAATATCATTATCTCCCCCAGAGGACGCTGTTTTCGCTTCGGATCCTCCACCCACCTCAGCTCTAGGAACAGTTGTGTTGTCACCATGTTACCAGGATTTTCCCGTTTCAGGTATGAAGAGTCCGGCATTGTTAAATGTTGCTGGCAATAAGGGCCGGTGAGCTGAACAGTCACTGCCGAATCATGCAGTGAGCTTTAGGTCACACGTTTCGACCCTGACACACCTGCCTCAGTCTTGCAGCATTTGTACACTCTTAAAATGAATGCTATAACACTGGGTAACAGGAACGCCAGTTATTTACAACACATATAAATGGCAGAAGTGTGAAATCATGTGTCATATGAAAATAAGTTATTATTGTTAAACTACCCCGGGGTGTTTGTGCAATCTCTGCCGCTTACTGCCAGGTCTAAATTGAAATAAAAATTGACTAAAGTATATTTTAACCGGTATGAATATATTCAAAGCTCACCCAACACTGGGTGCAGAATATTTCTCTACAGCTAAGCTAATTAAATGTCACAGGCAAAGCAAAGGTCTTGCCTTTTAAAAGCAATAGCCACACATTTGGCTTTTCAAACACAGAGAAGGTGATGGGAGGAATGTTTACAATGGGTCTAACCACTGGCAATCATTCGGGGTATGATCTCAACTCATTAATCTTTTGGATGAAAATGTCACGTCAGTTTGGACCCTGCCATATGCAAATCAGCCTTGACCCTGCTCCTCATGGGAACCGTCCAATCCAAATTACCAGGTCAGGTCCTCACAAACCAGAACACAAGCAACTATAAGTATAGCTTGGCTCCAGTGGCTCAGTGAGCACAGGACCCATGTCTGGACATACCCTTACAACTTAGAGTGGTATATCAAACACATAAAAAGTGATGGGAGGAATGCTTGCATTTTGTCTAACCACTAGCAAACTTTTGGCTTTGCCAATGCTTGTTGCCAATGCAGCAATAAATAGAAAACATAGCTAAATGCCTGAAGCAGCCTTGTGATGTATGCAGACATGCTTCATTACAACACAATGGCCATTTAAGGCTTTTAAAATGCACATTCCATAATGGAATAAGCTCAACCTGGAGCAGTACATATAAAAAATAAAAAAAAATAAAAAAAATAACTGATTGTTTATAATACTTGTGTGTCAAAACTTGACATGCTCATGCTGCTTTCAGCACACACAGTACTTTAAACATTTTAGAAATGCCCTCTTATGTTTTGATAAGTGCAAATGTCCTTCCCAATTGTTTCGTGCTGTTGTTATGATTTTAATTGTAAAAGGTTTAATTAATGGACCAATACAAATATTCATTCATTAAAAAAAAAACACTCACACAACAAAAGTGCGCAATAGAACTCTCCAAAGGAATTACGAGGCAGCATATTGTGCCTTCCAGCTCACAACCAAGTTGTCAGGTGAGAAAAATGTTTATTGCCCAGATACACAAACTGAGAAAAGAAATGCCTATTGTCACAGAAACAGAACAGTATCAGGAGTGACTTTAGGCTGCATTCTGCAGACTGGCTGCCGGAAATTGGGTGTTGCTCTACCCTGAACCTGATCCACTCACCCCAGGCCTACTGTGTCCAGCATGGTTGTGTAGAGCATTAACCTTGGTAAGAGGTTACAGTTTATCAAAAGGCAAATTGGGAGGTTATAACCTGCCAGATACCAATGTTAATGGAGGAAATTTATTAGACAAAACAAGTGAAGTATTGATTTTTTTCATTTACACAAAGATGCATATCAAGATTTTATTTGTGTGTCAATAATCATAAAATAAATCTAATAGCAAAATAAATATCAATCCTCACCTATATCACAAAGTCAGACCACGGACATAGCAGCAGGCGATAGAGATAGGATGCAATCTATGTAAAAACAGTAGAGATTCCAATCACCCTTAAAAATCATAGCTTGGTGTAATGAGACTATGCCTATTTAAAATACCAACATGTTTCGCCATTGAAAATGAGTACACAATGGCTTTTATCAGGACAATAGATAAAAATAGGAGAAACAACGCAGTGTTTTTTGTTAAAGGTTGCAGCATTCAGCATGACATGGAGACTGTGAATGCCTAAAAGTGAGGACAGAGGTCTGTGGAATCTTTTGCAGCACATGGGCAAGTTTAACATAAATGTAAAAAAGCAATCAATTCCAGATAATGTTCAAAGAAAGCTACATTGCATTCCTTAGATCGAAGACAAAGTATGTCGAGTTTTGAGTAAGCTAGAAAATCTGTGGAACTGAAAACAGGCAAACCTACTAGGGGAAAGCCTCTGTGGTAATAAACAGGAGTGTGTCAGCAGTGCACATTTCTTTTGGAAATATCATGAAGGACAGCAGTCCATCTGAATTTCACACGGTAATCCGATTAATGTGAAGAGCGTGGTATATCTGCCTCCTGGTGTGGTGTTGGCGCCCATGCACCTTCTACGGCTGAAGCAGATGCAGCAACAGCAAAATGACACATCCACGTCGACAGAAACAGGGCAGAAGTTTAAGGTTGGAAGGCCACTTTTGCAGCAAAAACTGTATTCGGATCAATTAGAAGTGAGAGAGTGAAAGGGGTGCAAAAATAAAGGGGGTCTCCAGTTGAAACCCCCTATCTGTTGTAGGTCATAAAAAAATAACTTCTTTAAAAAGCCTGACATCAGAATTCAGCACCCTTCTAAGTGGGCACAGAGGTTTGAAGCAAGGGAGAATTTGGCCACCATATAATTCTAAACTCTAGTTCTAAAAAATAACCTAGAGGAATCTGGACTAGCACCTCAATGCATTAAGGTTGGTCAGTTTCACTTCCAGTAGATCTGGAATCAACACACCTCCAATTGCTGGTCCTGCAAATACTGGGCAGCAGATACCAAAAGAAATATTTGAAAGCTCTGTCTCATTCAGGGATGATACTTTTGCCTTGCACAAGAAATTCGCTAAAGAAAACACTATTACTCCAGCAGTGTCGTGTGGTGCTGGACCAGGCACTATTCTGACTGGAACTCAAAAGAAGAGGCAAAGGGTAGGAAGTCCACCAGATTCCCTGCTGCTGATGATTGAGGTTTGTTGTTAGACTTTAGACAAAATAATTGATAAAGTCATCATATCCAGGATTCAGAGTCCCTTGGGTGAATCATCCCTTCAATGGTGATTGGACTACTTCTGTCTTAAAATGAGGTGGAGACCTTTAGTCTCCCGATCCATCAAGGAAGCCCTATATTGGTCATCACTACAGAAGCGACTTCTATTGGATGTTAAACATTAAGGCGCGATGGTGGATCATTGGAGAACGTCTGCAGTTCTGTGGAATGAATAGGGGCAGAAGGGATGTAAAAATAAAATAAAATGATGGGTCTGCTAGTCAGGTAGGGAGCAAACAAGCACAAGGCAATGCGTTGTATCCCTTCAGGGCAGAGGGGGTGACATATTAGGTCAAAGGCCACAGAAGAATTCATTAGCACAAGTGCTGCAGCTCCATTAGAGGCTACTGTACCCTTGACATAACTATGTTTCCCTAGTAAGTGCATAGTCTGTGCTTCTACCTGGATGAAATCCTGTTTGGGTGTCAGAGAGAGAGAGGAATAGTTTCTTCTATGTAGGCTGGTAGTTGTAGGCAGGTCTTGTTTTTCATATTTTGCTTAAGAGAGATTCCTCAGAGATTGTGGTGTTACTTAGATGGGAGCACTGAACCGGTCATAACTTTGGGTTAGATTGAGGTAAATGTGAGTTTCTCCTTCATTAAGTAAACCCCTGACATGGAGTGGTACACCCGTGGTGACATGAACTCCCCAGAGGTGTAGTGACACCTTACTCAGAGAGTTCCCGGCAGTTTTTCCACTGTAGTCAGAGTACGAGGATCATTTAGAGAGATTCAAATGCAGCCACCCCCTGGCCTCATTCGTAGGAATATTTACCCCGACTAAGGACTGCCATCTCCAAGCATTTGGCGCACGTCTGGTCCTAAAGTCTCCTCTGTCCCTGTATTACTCCAGGATTTTGAGTTGCAATCTGGGACTTGCAGTTCCCTAAATCCCATTGTAAATGAAGGACTGAAAGCAGGAGCGTAGTTTCTGGAGGGGAGGGGTTGTTTGGGGGTGTTACACCCTCTAAAACATGAATTCTATAGGAAATAGTTGGGTGCAAGTACTTTTTACTCAGGTATAATGAAGTA
The DNA here is from genome assembly GCF_031143425.1 of Pleurodeles waltl. Taxonomy (NCBI): domain Eukaryota; kingdom Metazoa; phylum Chordata; class Amphibia; order Caudata; family Salamandridae; genus Pleurodeles; species Pleurodeles waltl. The sequence continues at coordinate 94,277,157 of NC_090451.1, read as the reverse complement.
TCTGTCGTTTTCACCTGGGTATTTTACATTCCCACTCTGACACACATACTGTCTCTGTTTTGAAGGCATTAAAAAATGTTGAGTTTTAAGTGCCCCTAACAATCCATCCTCTTCTCTCTCTCTTGCCACTGCCCTTTTAGACCCCCTCAAGTCGTGCTTCTCATATAATGTGTTCTAATGTGATATCTCAGCGTGATTGTAGGGACATTTGAAGCTCACACGCCCCCAACCTTAGTAACCAAGCTACGCCCCTGACTACAAGTACCAAATGCAAGAAAATCACTGGACTGGGTGAGCTAATCATGTAAGGACAAGGGAAACTTGAGAACGGTGTTCCCTTTTGCATCCAGCTCTTCGCTCCTGTAAAAAGACCCTTGTGTCGGACCCTGGTTCTGAAGATCAACGGGTAAAGCGCCCCCGCCAAAGTGGGGGGGCGCGGCCCGTTAGGAGCCGGGGGCTACGTGGCCCCTGCACTCCCCTCTAGTGCGCACCCAGGGTGCACAGTTCACAGGGCGGACTTCCGCCCCCGGGCCTCGTGAGGCCCGGGGGCGGAAGTCTTCCCCCAAGGAGGAACGTCGGGTCCACGTTTGGCCCCAACCGGTTATGGCCGCCGCGGGCTGGTGGGGGGGCTATTTAACGGCCCCCCCGAGAAGGCAAGTCCTTCTTCTCCAGATCGCGGTGGCCGGACGGAAGCGGGGTCCCGCGATTGAGCAACGCGTTTCGCTGGAGGCGCTGCTCCACCTTCTTCGGTATTTCTTGGTGTTCGGTGAGGCGCTCCTCTCCCTCCGTCGTCCGCGTGGAGCTGGGTCGGCGCGCCTGGTGCCTTTGCCGCTAGTTTGATCCCGCAGGCCGGCTGGGATTAATCTGAGAGGACCGACGGGTGAACCCTGCTATTGTAAGTATTGCCGGAAAGGGGGGATTTGTTAACTCGCGCTAGCGCTCCTGCTGTCCTTCGCATCCTGAGTCCCGACGTTTGGGGGGCTCTGCCTCGCATGATTGAACGGCCGTTTTTTTCCAAATTACATTGGCTTCGCGCGCTGGGTGTAATGTAAATTCAGACTGCATGTGGTTACACTGAACCAGTGATGTTTATCTTTACGCGCTAGGGTGCCTGTTGTCCTGATTTTGTCGGGAGTGTTGTGCCTTGCGCGATAGAGTGCCAGTTGAAAATATTTCATTTGTTTTGGCGCTTGCTTCTTGCAGCCACGTGCCCCGGGTCAGCTTTTTTTAGCCCTTCTGCTTTAAGTGGGGGCATATTGTAAACACTGAGGCGCTTCCTTTTTCTTTTTGTGAGGGTGAGCTTTCTTGACCTTTTACTGTGCTTCCAATGTTTTGGTTGTGTTTATGACCTGGTTTGGGGTAACTGTGTGATGTCATTGATTTTGCTAATGTTGCATTGATTCAATGTTAAGGTAATGTTATTTTAAAAACTGTGGTGACAACTGGGGTGTATACAGTTTCCTCTTGATTGCCTGGCTAGTCTTAGCTGGGTTGAGCTGTCTTACGTGCACTACTTATCATTGAGTTAACTGTGTTTGTATTCATTTGTTGCAGGATCATCCCAAAAAAAAAAATATATATATATAGATAGGTATTTTCTAGACATTGTCAGATTAGGGGGGATCCTTGCATCTTACATTCAATCATGGCTCCTAAGAAGGCATGCGCCCCTAAAAGGAGTGGGAATGATCCAGAACTATCACAGTTGTTGAGATTGGTCCTAGAAAAACTAGGCAGAGAGGAGGCAGGCGAGGTCTTGGGGGCACCCGTTCGTGAGGCTAGTGGGGATGGGAGCAGCCGCCCTAAGCGGTCCCACGTGGCTCCAAGCGCGGCTTTTCCTCCAGTCAAGCGCGCGAGGAAGGGAAGAACGCAGCCTCCAGTCCCTTCCCCTCTGCCCCTCATTATAGCTGCTCCTACTGCTGCAGCTAGTCCACCTGTGCATATTGAACTACCAGAACCACCCGCACCAGTTGCCGCACCTTCCCCAGTGACCCAGGGCACAACACCAGTACTAGGGTTAGAAGGGGTCTTGGCGGATATCCGCAAATCCTTGGCCTCTTTGGCACCCGCGGCACAGGCAGGGGCCCCTCCCGCCCCCTTAACGGGGGTGGCCTTGCCCGCAGCAGTACCTACAGCAATGCCTGTGCCCCCCCTTGCCTCTAAGGCTCTCGAGCATCCTGCATCGGTACAGGACCCATCCAGGCAAACATTGCTTGAAGTATCCAGGTTGTTAGCCAGCATTAGTGCTCCACCTATCAACTCGCCCCCCCCCCCACAGCGCCGTGGGTGGCGGATGATTCCCTACAGAACACACTAAATGAGCTGAAGCGGCAGGTGGATGCGCTATCGGCTGCACATACAACGAACCTACAGGCATCTGTGCTCAGCCAGAGTGTCACCCTGACACCTGGCGCTGTTGTCGCATCGCCTCCCATAGTTCAAAATGTCCAGCCTGGGCCCAGCAAGGTTCCGGTTCAGGATAACTCTACAAAGGAAGGGACTTCAGATGCGGTGCTTTCCAGACCAGGTAAGCTGACAGCACACGTGGCTGCAGAGGTTAAGGAGAAGATCTGGAAAGGGGAATTTGTGGATATATTTTCATTAATTAGGGCAAAAAGGAGGGAGGCCGAGTCAAAAGAGAAAGAACCCAAGTCTACATTCTTTGGGGAGAGGAAACCCCGAGTAGAAGAGAGCATTACTAATTGGTTATTGGGTTTTAATGTATTCATGTCAGTCTGGTTGGAGAAAAAACCAGAGTTGGCCTCCTCTTTGATATACTATGCAAACAAAATATTGAAGGCCCAGCACACTTATGGGGGGTATGCTTGGTTAGAATACGACAGGGACTTCCGCTGGGCTAGGGTGGAAAATCCATCCATCGGTTGGGATCAAACTGAGGTTGAAGTATGTCTGGAATGCGTTACCAACAAGGTTTCTGGGAGGCAGCCCTTTCGGAATCAGGCCCATAGCGAGAAGAAGGGCTCTTGCTGGGCATTCAACCGAAACGGATGTTCACGTCCCGCAGGGTCGTGCAAGTTCAGGCACAACTGTTCCTTCTGTGGGCACCCATCCCACCCGGAAACTAAGTGTATCAAGAAGTCAAAAGAGAGGGGCAGGGATTCAAGTAAGCCAGCAAATTGACCACCCTCTGCCTTCTCCTATTAGACGAAACACATTGCTCCCATGGTTACAGGCTTACCCTGCATTAGACGCAGCAAAGTTACTTTTGCACGGGTTTTCCCACGGGTTCAGGATCCCCGCCTCAAATGTCACACCTTTAAATCACTGTAAAAACTTAGTCTCAGCATCACAGAACTCTTGCGTGGTGGCCAGGAAGCTGGCAAAGGAGCGGGCCCTGGGGAGGCTGGCGGGCCCCTTTGCAAGACCACCTTTATCTGGCTTTGTGTGCTCCCCTTTGGGAGTGGTGCCCAAGAGGGAACCAGGGCAGTTCAGGCTGATTCACAATTTGTCTGCCCCACGAGGGTCATCTGTTAACGATGCTATTGACCCTCAGCTTTGCTCCGTCCGATATGCATCGGTCGACAACGCATTGGTAAAGTTAAGGGCACTGGGCCAAGGGGCCCTGTTAGCTAAGACCGACATTGAGTCAGCGTTCCGTCTTCTCCCAGTCCACCCCGATGATTATCATCTCTTGGGTTTTCAGTTCCATGGGGAATACTTCTATGATAAATGCATGCCCATGGGTTGTAGTATATCATGTAGCTATTTTGAACAATTCAGCACATTTCTCCAATGGGCTTTCTCACTTCGCACTGGTCACCGCGATGTCATTCATTATTTGGATGATTTCCTAATCTTGGGTCCACCTGGGTCTGACAAATGCGGGTGGGCACTTCAGGCCTTGACCACTATGTTTGAGGAATTCGGGGTTCCTTTGGCCCCCGATAAGACGGCCGGTCCCACTACATACATCACTTTCCTGGGAATTGAAATTGATTCGGTGGCCGGGGAGTGTCGCTTGCCTCAGGAGAAGTTGTCGGCTTTCAAGGAATCCATTCATGTAATATTGTCTCAGGAGAAGGTTACCTTACACCAGCTTCAGGTGCTGGTAGGCCAACTAAATTTCGCATTGAGAATCATTCCCATGGCCCGCCCCTTTTCCCGATCCATCGCTCGTTCAATGTCCGGGCTGGTTGAAAAACATCACCACACCCGGCTATCCGTGGAGGTGAGGGGAGACCTAAGGTTGTGGGAGTCTTTTCTGGAAAATTTCAATGGTGCGGTCATTTGGCCTATAAAGGCAATTTCCAGCCCAACACTGGGTTTGTATACGGATTCGGCTGGTAGCGTAGGTTTTGGAGCAATTTTGGGCCCCCGGTGGTGCAGAGCTGACTTGCCCCTAGATTGGGTTGGCAAGGGATGGACCAAGAACATAGCCTTCCTGGAGTTATTCCCTATTGTAGTAGCAGTTAACATCTGGGCAGAGATATTGAAGAACAGGGTGGTAATCTTTTGGTCTGACAACATGGCAGTAGTAGAAGTCATTAACCGCCAAGGGGCTTCATGCCCGCTGGTCCTACGCCTATTGAAGCACCTGATCTTAACATGCTTGCAACACAACATTACTTTCAGGGCTAAACATGTGCCGGGGGTTCATAACAACGCTGCTGATGCTCTGTCTCGCTCATTAATGCAGGATTTTCTGCTGTATCACCCCCAGGCGATGGAGAAGATGTCGGAGTTCCCAGAGTCTCTGTGGAGAATTGGTGCCTCGCCCTCCCAGATTTAGTAGCAGCATCTCTAGCACCACGTACTAAGAAAGCTTACGAGAATGATTTTCATAATTACAGGCGTTTCTTATTGTCACAGCAGATCTCTGAACCATTCACTGAGTTCGCGGTTTGTGCGTTCATGTCGCATCTAAAAACCCAGGGGCGCCCAGTATCGTGCGCAAAGGCCTATTTGTCGGCAATACGTTTTTTCGCAAAGATCAGACATCTCGAGGCACCCTTGAATACATTTATTATAAATAGGGCTTTAACAGGTTGGGCCAGGGTGGCTCGTGTTCAAGCAGATTCTATGCGCCCCATTACCGCACCCCTGCTCGGGAACATACTGGGCGCACTTCCAGACATCTGCTCGTCCCCCGCGGAGGCTGCGTTATTCTCCGCGGCTTTCGCGGTGGCCTTTTACGGGGCCTTCCGAATCAGTGAATTGGTGAGCGCAGCCAAGGGCGACCATGCGGGGGGGCTACAATGGGGCGACATTACGTCCGGCGCTGGGTTCCTTTCGATAGTCTTGCGCAAATCAAAAACAGACCAGCTTCAGAGGGGGGTGCGTATCTCACTCCGGGCCGCACCCGGTTCACCATTATGCCCAGTACGGCTTACAAATAATTACCTCCAGGTCCGCCCCGGGCTGGATCGTCCGATTTGTTCTTACACCTCAACGGGGTTTGCTTATCGCGTTACCAATTCTTGATGATCTTCAAGCTGGCCTTGAGATCTTTAGGCGTGGAACAATCAGGTTACTCCTCCCATTCATTTAGAATAGGGGCAGCCACACTAGCGGCAGGTGCTGGATTGCCGTCCACCACAGTAAAAGGCATCGGCCGGTGGTCATCGGAGTGTTACAAACGGTACATTAGGCCGGAATTGGTTTAAAGGTAGCACTATGCTTGTATATGAATGCCTCACGCTCTTTTCTTTTCATTTCAGTACAATGTCTCAACGTGTAGTATGGGTTCTGGGGCATTCATTTGTTCGTCGGGCGGCGTACCGGGTGCAACAGCTCCGTGGGTCGAATCCGGCGATGGTTCAAGGTGTGGCGTTCCGCTGGTGTGGAATCGGCGGTGCGGGCGTCACTCAGTTACAACAGTTGGTCAATATGGCGAAGGGATGCGCGGGACTTCAGTCACCGGATCTTGTCATTATTCACATAGGAGGCAACGACCTGGTGCGATTGGGCCGCAAGACTCTAAGAGAAACGGTATTTTTAGAGATTACTAAATTGGCAAAGCAATTTCCAAATGCCGCGATTGCATGGTCCCACATGGTACCACGTCGTAAATGGGGTGCTGGGATCAAGTCAAGGACTATCAACGTTTCAGTGCGACGGCTGAACGCTGAGATGGCAAAGCTGTGCCCAGGCCCAGGGCGACTGTGGAACATCCCCCACAAACTATTAAAGGGCTCACACATGTTCCACAAGGACCAGGTGCATCTATCTGATACAGGGACTGAGCAATTAATTTGCGACATGTGGGCTTTTGCGCGTGGTTTGTTTTATGGTGGGGAGGGCGAAGGACCTTTTGGGCGCTGGTCGCCCTCGTGGCGGAAATTGAGATGTGACTAGAAGCAACAGGGGGGGTCCCCAAGGTGGGGCCCCCGGGAGGACACCTGGGATAGGATCCTGAAGTTCTGAGCCAACCAACGGATGTACACACCAGATCAAGGGGTAAGGGAGCTCAGATCGCTGGGGGGTACATGGGGCTCCAGCCCTTTGCCCTCCCGTTACACCCTGAGTCTGATTGGTGTTTGGAGGAGGGGGCGGAACCCGAAGCATGAGGACAAGGTACAGTGATATAGGCAGGGTAACCGCCCCTCCTAGGGATACAGGTGATAGATGGGTCACCTGTGTGGTCCAATGGTGGTTCAGGACAGGAAGGGATTGTAAGGAAATGCCTCCTTGGCATGGTTGCCCCCTGACTTTTTGCCTTTGCTGATGCTATGTTTACAATTGAAAGTGTGCTGAGGCCTGCTAACCAGGCCCCAGCACCAGTGTTCTTTCCCTAACCTGTACTTTTGTATCCACAATTGGCAGACCCTGGCATCCAGATAAGTCCCTTGTAACTGGTACTTCTAGTACCAAGGGCCCTGATGCCAAGGAAGGTCTCTAAGGGCTGCAGCATGTCTTATGCCACCCTGGAGACCTCTCACTCAGCACAGACACCCTGCTTGCCAGCTTGTGTGTGCTAGTGAAGACAAAACGAGTAAGTCGACATGGCACTCCCCTCAGGGTGCCATGCCAGCCTCTCACTGCCTATGCAGTATAGGTAAGACACCCCTCTAGCAGGCCTTACAGCCCTAAGGCAGGGTGCACTATACCATAGGTGAGGGTACCAGTGCATGAGCATGGTACCCCTACAGTGTCTAAACAAAACCTTAGACATTGTAAGTGCAGGGTAGCCATAAGAGTATATGGTCTGGGAGTTTGTCAAACACGAACTCCACAGCACCATAATGGCTACACTGAAAACTGGGAAGTTTGGTATCAAACTTCTCAGCACAATAAATGCACACTGATGCCAGTGTACATTTTATTGTAAAATACACCCCAGAGGGCACCTTAGAGGTGCCCCCTGAAACTTAACCGACTATCTGTGTAGGCTGACTAGTTTTAGCAGCCTGCCACAAACCGAGACATGTTGCTGGCCCCATGGGGAGAGTGCCTTTGTCACTCTGAGGCCAGTAACAAAGCCTGCACTGGGTGGAGATGCTAACACCTCTCCCAGGCAGGAATTGTCACACCTGGCGGTGAGCCTCAAAGGCTCACCTCCTTTGTGCCAACCCAGCAGGACACTCCAGCTAGTGGAGTTGCCCGCCCCCTCCGGCCAGGCCCCACTTTTGGCGGCAAGGCCGGAGAAAATAATGAGAAAAACAAGGAGGAGTCACTGGCCAGTCAGGACAGCCCCTAAGGTGTCCTGAGCTGAGGTGACTCTAACTTTTAGAGATCCTCCATCTTGCAGATGGAGGATTCCCCCAATAGGGTTAGGATTGTGACCCCCTCCCCTTGGGAGGAGGCACAAAGAGGGTGTACCCACCCTCAGGGCTAGTAGCCATTGGCTACTAACCCCCCAGACCTAAACACGCCCTTAAATTTAGTATTTAAGGGCTACCCTGAACCCTAGAAAATTAGATTCCTGCAACTACAAGAAGAAGGACTGCCTAGCTGAAAACCCCTGCAGCGGAAGACCAGAAGACGACAACTGCCTTGGCTCCAGAAACTCACCGGCCTGTCTCCTGCCTTCCAAAGATCCTGCTCCAGCGACGCCTTCCAAAGGGACCAGCGACCTCGACATCCTCTGAGGACTGCCCCTGCTTCGAAAAGACAAGAAACTCCCGAGGACAGCGGACCTGCTCCAAGAAAAGCTGCAACTTTGTTTCCAGCAGCTTTAAAGAACCCTGCAAGCTCCCCGCAAGAAGCGTGAGACTTGCAACACTGCACCCGGCGACCCCGACTCGGCTGGTGGCGATCCAACACCTCAGGAGGGACCCCAGGACTACTCTGATACTGTGAGTACCAAAACCTGTCCCCCCTGAGCCCCCACAGCGCCGCCTGCAGAGGGAATCCCGAGGCTCCCCCTGACCGCGACTCTTTGAACCTAAAGTCCCGACGCCTGGGAGAGACCCTGCACCCGCAGCCCCCAGGACCTGAAGGACCGGACTTTCTCTGGAGAAGTGACCCCCAGGAGTCCCTCTCCCTTGCCCAAGTGGAGGTTTCCCCGAGGAATCCCCCCCTTGCCTGCCTGCAGCGCTGAAGAGATCCCGAGATCTCTCATAGACTAACATTGAAAACCCGACGCTTGTTTCTACACTGCACCCGGCCGCCCCCGCGCTGCTGAGGGTGAAATTTCTGTGTGGACTTGTGTCCCCCCCGGTGCCCTACAAAACCCCCCTGGTCTGCCCTCCGAAGACGCGGGTACTTACCTGCAAGCAGACCGGAACCGGGGCACCCCCTTCTCTCCATTCTAGCCTATGTGTTTTGGGCACCACTTTGAACTTTGCACCTGACCGGCCCTGCGCTGCTGGTGTGGTGACTTTGGGGTTGCTCTGAACCCCCAACGGTGGGCTACCTTGGACCAAGAACTGAACCCTGTAAGTGTCCTACTTACCTGGTAAAACTAACAAAAACTTACCTCCCCCAGGAACTGTGAAAATTGCACTAAGTGTCCACTTTTAAAACAGCTATTTGTCAATAACTTGAAAAGTATACATGCAATTTTGATGATTTGAAGTTCCTAAAGTACTTACCTGCAATACCTTTCGAATGAGATATTACATGTAGAATTTGAACCTGTGGTTCTTAAAATAAACTAAGAAAAGATATTTTTCTATATAAAAACCTATTGGCTGGATTTGTCTCTGAGTGTGTGTACCTCATTTATTGTCTTGTGTATGTACAACAAATGCTTAACACTACTCATTGGATAAGCCTACTGCTCGACCACACTACCACAAAATAGAGCATTAGTATTATCTATTTTTACCACTATTTTACCTCTAAGGGGAACCCTTGGACTCTGTGCATGCTATTCCTTACTTTGAAATAGCACATACAGAGCCAACTTCCTACAGGGATCCTGTCAGAATTTATTTATGGTCACAAAAATTGCTCATGACGTGGAGTTTGAGATGTGTAGATATTGTTATGCTTGAAAAGTTATGAGATGTTTGATGTTTGAATAAAACACTTCCAACGTTTAATAGTTGTCAATTGTATATTTCTGGTGGGGAGAGGGGATCACATGGAGGCCTCCGGGTCCTATTTTCACTGATCATCTTTCTTTAACGGTGACCACTCAGCTCCTGGTTATTACAGACGCTGTTTCAGTCTTCAACTTTTCTCCTAAAATGATTGTTTTCAGGGTGTTAGCCTAATTAGTACACCAGAAGCAAAACAAGACTATAACTCCCAGAATGCATTAGGTGATCATACAAAAGTTCAGTACTTGAAAAAGGGCCCACAATGGCCCAGAAACACAGATATCAGTTTATAAGAGCTTGTGTTCTATCAGTAATTTACAATACATATTTGAGGGTCAAGGCACAACACTTCACTAGACATTGCTTACTGGGTAGAATGTCACTAGTCCCATAAATTGCCAGGCACCTTATTTCATACAAACAAGCAGCAAAAGGGTAATCAGTATTTCTAAAGAAGACTGAGGTGGAGTGTCAGGCAAACATAACGCTTCAATTCAAAGCCATTTCTCATACCTTTAACACCAAAGCATTATAACTTTCAAGATCAGAACATTTACTTTACTTGCAGAAAAACTGTGATTTCTAAATGCGCAAAGCAAAGGTGCGCCTTGTTTTAAAACCTCATTTTGACTCATTCTCAAGATCATCTCCCTAACAGGTGAAAAATATGCATGTCACTTACAATGGGTAAAATTAATTATTTGTATACGTTTCCATCACATTTCAGATTCAGACAATGGTGATCAAAGAGTCGGGCGTCCTCTTCAGGGCATATATAATAAGTAAAACATGATCATAAACCTCTTGGAACCCTGCATGTGATTTATATACAAAAATGTGCACTGCATAGCATGGATTTATCTGTAAATAAAATACACTTTGTTACATTTTTACCTCATCTATAGCCCTGATTAGGAGTTGGTCAGAGTAGCCTAACCTGTACATAAATCCTTAAGTACGTGTTGGCTGCAATTACGATTTGTTAGCTATTTAGCACAACAATAAATATTGTAGGCGTTAAATACCTCAGCCTTCATTAAATTTCAGTAGATCAATCAGTTTGTAAAGCGTGGATACTCACCTGTGAGGGTCTTAAGGTGTTGGGGGGGGTAGGGAGGGGCCTCATCCGAATAGCCATGTCTTGAGGTTCTTCCTGAAGATGGTGAGTGACGGGCTTTGTCTCAGGTGCAGGGGGAGGTTGTTCCAGCTCTTTGCTGCAATGTAGGTGAAGGTTCGTCCTCCGGGCGGTGGTTTTATGGATGCGAGGGATTGTGGCCAGGACCATCTGGGCGGAGCGCAGGGATCTGGCGGGGTGTGGAAAGAGACGCGGTGGTTCAGTAGGCCGGTCCTGTGTTGTGTATGGCCTTGTACGTATGGATGAGTAGCTTGTGGGTAGCTTGAAGATCAAACTTGCCGAAATTTACCAGGGCAAAATATTCCACTATTTATTGTGCCATCCGGATTTTGCTGTGTTAAACACTAAAATGTGCAGGTCATTCCCCATCAAACTCGTAATAGGTGGTATTTATCCAATCATTAAATAACTCATGTATGAGGTGCGATAAATAGCACCTATGTTGGTAATCAGGGCCACACACGGTAAAGGGGCTCAAGATGGATGTAACAGCCCTGCCTATGATGACGTGACACAGATGAGCATTGCATACCAATTGTGTCCATTTATTTTCATTAGGACTGGATTCCTCCACCCAGCACTGGATAATTAGTGCGTAAAATGAAAACATAAGTTGTTTTATAGCCATGGTCAGTTTCTTTATTCCAGGCTCTTTTCCACGGCTATCATGCATGTGAGTAAGGCATCAGTAGTTTGATGAACAAGATTCCTAGGTCTAGAAAGTCGTTTCCCTCCCCTCTGGATCCTATGCACATTAAAATAATTCGTAGGATCAGTGCGTCATTGGCCCTAGTGCAAGGAGAGAAATGGGCCCACGGCCTTAGTTTGTACTGTGAAATATAGCAATGCTCAGGCCTCGGGCCCGGTACCACTGCCCCTGTTGCACCGATGGGGGCTACGTCCCTCTATTGATGAAACACACCTGGAGCCGTTACAATGCCAGAGGCCTCCGGCTGCCTCTTTAAAGGGCGGGCCAGGCTGGTAGCAGTTCCCGAAACCGAAAGCAGTGCCAGGAAGACGGGGAGGAAGCGAGGAGTGTGCCCGGGCTCGGCGGGAGCTTCACCGGAGGGTTTAGTGAGGTTCTCTACAAACATCCCGGGGGCGCGAACAGCGAGGACCTCCGGAGGGGGCCCAGCCATGGCGGACCGGCCTGGGGGCGGCTGCCTCCGCCTGCTTAAGACCTTCTGCCTCCTGTTCTGGGTGAGGAGCTGCGCCGGCGCTTCTGACGAGGCGGGGTTACTTTCTGGGGTCACATGCGCCTCCACCAGCAGTATCTTCACATATTCTGCCACCCAACAGGTCACCTGGCGCCGACACTAACCGGCCGCTGCCCTGCTTTACAACCGGCTCCTCTAACCGGTCCTGATTACAGCCTGCCCTGCTCCCCACCGGCACATCTCACCTTTCAGCGTACAACCCGCCCTCTCACCTGCCCCGTTACCTGCCCCTCTCACCTACCCTGCTTGCAACAATCGCACCCTGTTACCTGCCCCTCTCACCTGCCACGCTCAGCCTCTCACCTACCCTGCTTACAGCTTGCCCCTCTCACCTGCCCTGCTTCCAACAATCGGCACATCTCACCTGCCACTCTCAGCCTCTCACCTGCCCTGCTTACAGCTTGCCCCTCTCACCTGCCCTGCTTCCAACAATCGGCACATCTCACCTGCCACTCTCAGCCTCTCACCTGCCCTGCTTCCAACAATCGGCACATCTCACCTGCCCTGCTTACAGCTTGCCCCTCTCACCTGCCCTGCTTCCAACAATCGGCCCCTCTCCCCTCCCCGGCTTACAGCCTGCCCCTCTCACCTGCCCTGCTTCCAACAATCGGCACATCTCACCTGCCCTGCTTACAGCCTACCCCTCTCACCTGCCCTGTTTACAACAATTTGCCCTCTCACCTGCCCTACCTATAACCTGTCCTCGGACCTTCCCTGGTTACAACCTGCCACTCTCACCTGCCCTGCATACAACCACCTTCCCTCCCCTGCCCTGTTTACGGCACCCCCTCTCACCTGCTTTGCTTACAACTATGATTACAACCGGCCACTCTCACGTGTTCTGCTTACAACCTGCCCTGCTTATAGCCACCTTCGCTCACCTGCCCTGCTTAAAACAAGCGCCATCTTTGCCTACCACTGTCCCACCACCTGCCCTGTTTACTGACGGCCACTGCCCTCTTACAACCGCCTCCTCTCGGGATATCCGCGGTTGCAGTCCGGCCTCTCAGACAACGGCCCTTGATTTCCCCCCGTTCCCCCTGCACCGCACCACCCAGGGGTGTACCTACCATTGGTGCAGCAGGTGCAGTGGCCACCGAATGGCACATTGAACCCTGGTAATTGCTGAGTTTTTCTGCCGCACCAGCAGTCAAAGGGTCCGTTTTCCTGGTTTGCCCCACAGCCCATGGCATCCTCTCTGCGGTACTTTCACCAGACTTAACCTCGCCTCAAGCTGAACAACGTAACAATGACACCCCATCTTTACATCGGAAGCTCGTTCTGCTGCACAGCAACAAGTGTTGCCACATTTTTAGTTCTTAGATCCGTTTGATCTAGAAATATATATATATTTTTTACATTTATTTAAATCCTACAAATTTGAATCCGTTTAAGGATTGTGTGGTTAAAAAAAATCATAATTCCAGTGGCCGCTGCATATGGGTAAGCAACAAACCAGCAGACGACAGATGTACCCCATGTAGCCCAATATTTACACAAATGAAACGTATGTATAGGAATCTTGGAACCAGTCAGTATGTTCCATTGCATTCAGAGGTCACCACCCTATGGAGAGGGCAATAGTCACTGTTACCGCCTATAGTGCAATAGGCTATTCGCTCCCTCACCTTTAACCTCACAAAATACAGCCAGGCAAACCCGCCCTGCTCCGTTTCTCCTGCTGTCACTCTCACTAAACATAGATTGCCGGAAACAGTAGTTTGAAGCAGCATTCTGATTGGGTGGTCCAATCGCGCCATTTTATGTCACGTGCTAAAGTTGAGCTTGGGCCGTAAGGCCTCGTTGTCGCTCTCTCAAGAAGCCAGAGTTGTGCTTCGAGGGAGTAGCGAAAACTGCTGTGATTAGTTAGGATTGCGTTATGTTATGTTTTCCACATGGAGCTCTCTGGAGATGTGGAATAATACCCCCAACTGGCAATTCATGGGCTATGCATCAGATGATGGATATTGTGGCTGATCCAAAATAATGCGGGGAACGCCACGGAAACAAAAATAGCGTAATTAAACAAGCCCCGCCTTGATTTTATGTAATCTTATAAACACTTAACAATATCAGCGACTCCTAAGGTTTTCTCTGGGCCCGGTTCACGGTGGGTCGTTTCCCAGGTTGTGCAATCACCAGAAGGCTCGTGGACAGCTGTGCCTGCAGCAGTTATATGACCGGCACGTGACAGCAGCTCTCTCCGTCTGCTCGGAGCAGCACGTCATGCGCGCAGAGCTTCGGTCACGCTGTGTGTCAACCTGAGCTAGGTGCGTATTACTCGCCCCCCTGGGAGACACACACTTCCAGTGATGTTCGTTCTTTCTGTCTAAAGCTGAAGCTTCTCCAAGCCGGCCTTTCACAGTACTCTGAGGACTGGACGGAACTGTCCCAAGAGTGGACAGGGTTTCTTGTATGCAGTTGATCCATATCCCACCTCAAGAGTGGACAGGGTGTGGTGTGTACAACCAGTGCATCTCAATAGTGGACAGGGTGTGGTGTGTACCACCAACGCATCTCAATAGTGGACAGGGTGTGGTGTGTACCACCAACGCATCTCAATAGTGGACAGGGTGTTGTGTTTACAACTAGTGCATCTCAGGAGTGGACAGGGTACAGAGTGTACAACCAATAGGTCTCAGTAATGGACAGCGTGTGGTGTGTACAACCAACGCATCTCAATAGTGGACAGGGTGTGGTGTGTACAACCAATACATCTCAGGAGTGGACAGGGTACAGAGTGTACAACCAATAGGTCTCAGTAATGGACAGCGTGTGGTGTGTACAACCAACGCATCTCAATAGTGGACAGGGTGTGGTGTGTACAACCAACGCATCTCAGGAGTGGACAGGGTGTGGTGTGTACAACCAATACATCTCAGGAGTGGACAGGGCGTGGTGTGTACAACCAGTGCATCTCAGGAGTGGACAGGGTACAGAGTGTACAACCAATAGGTCTCAGTAATGGACAGCGTGTGGTGTGTACAACCAACGCATCTCAATAGTGGACAGGGTGTGGTGTGTACAACCAACGCATCTCGGGAGTGGACAGGGTGTGGGGTGTACAACCAATACATCTCAGGAGTGGACAGGGTGTGGTGTGTACAACCAGTGCATCTGAGGAGTGGCCAGAGTACAGAGTGTACAACCAATAGGTCTCAGGAATGGACAGGGTGTGGTGTGGGTACAACCAGTGCATCTCAAGATTGGAGAGGGTGTGGTGTGTACAACCAACACATCTCAATAGTGGACAGGGTGTGATGTGTACAACCAATACATTTCAGGAGTGGACAGGGTGTGGTGTGTACAACCAGTACATCTCAGGAGTGGAGAAGATCTGGTGTGTACAACCAGTACATTTCAGGAGTTGATAGGGTGTGGTGTGTACAATGGACTTCTCCCAAGCATGGATAGTGTTCAGTGGTTGCTAGGGATCTGTCCAGGTACTAACCAGGTTTGATGAGTGCAGTTGATCCATCACAAGAAGGGGCTGGCTCTGTATACAAACAGATCAGTTGAAAACGTACACTGCATTTGGTGTGTGCAGTGGATTCCTCCCAAGCATGGATGGCATTTGGTGTTTGCAGCGGATCTCTCCCTGGTGTACACACGATTTGATGTGTGTAGTAGACCAGGCTTATGAATAGAAAGAGTTTGTTTAATGGCTCATTGCCTAAAGCAATAACCCACAGTATCATCACTTAATACAGGTGTTCCTCCAGCCAGGATCTAACCCAGGAGTTTAGTTCCCCCTGGCTGGAGCTTGACAGGATCCCAGATGGTTAGCTGTGCACTGCTCCCTGATCTTAAATATATAATGCATTACTGTAGAGAGCTGGAGAGCAAGCTATCCCCCGGCTGAAGGAAAGATGAATATATTTATGTAGGCTTGATTAAAGTCTTCCTGATACCAGGGACAAATGCTATTTTCTATGATGCTCTATCATCATTCTCCCACTCTCACCATCCAGCCTAACAGACTCTCTGGAATAATGTTCTAGATTAGGAGATCTTCTGGTCTGCATCCCCTCTCCCTTGAACTACTCCAGGGAATTAATACACCTTCCATACAGAGCAGGTGGAATCTCAAAATGAGGCAAAGGTCAGTCTTATGACCTTGTGTGAGGGCAAACACTCAAATACCTTTATATGTTCACGCAAGAAGAGTGCAATCCTTCACACCTTTGTAAACTGTCGCAAAGTTCTCAGATGTGTGCAAAATGTGAGGTGGCCCAAACTCCCTCACGATTGACACTCATCTGCACCCATCGGGATGGGCTAGCTAGTTGTGGCCTTCCTTTCGGGGTGAGTCTTGGTTCCAATAGCTTATCTGCTTTCAGCTATTCATCCATCCTTCCAACCAAGAACCCCAATGAGGAGACCACCTGGGATTGAGGACTTGCTAATGAACTTCTGCACTCCCTTATTACTCTGGGAATCTAACTGTGGCACTGCTAAAGAGCTTGCAAGAGCACACCCACTACACTTAGTATCTAGAAACACCCTAAAACCTACATCAAATATATGTTTACATTTGACTGTCAGATCTGATTTGTCTTATCTATTTGTGAAACCAACAGAAGCATTAACAATTTTGTCCTATTTTTCAAACATCTGAAGAACATTTTTCAAAGTATTACACACGCCTTATTAATTAGTACAACATCAAGTGTATATTTTGTAAAAAAAAAAAAAATTATCTGTATTTTCTTCTAGGGCTCTGGCAGTTTCCTCTGCTATGCTGGTGTTAGTTTGTTTCTGACTTGCAGGTACTTTCAGTACTTCTTCCAAGACCCATACTTCATCTTGCCCAGCGCTCTGGCTATAGCAGCTGCTGGCGTCCTCTTCTTCACTGGATTATTGGGGTGCTGCATCACGACAAAAGACGCTCGATGCCAGCAAGGAACTGTGAGTACGGGCTTTAATTGTTATACTTGAAATTTTGTAAATTAAGAGAGGACATCTGAGTCCAGGGTAAGTGTGTTTTATGTTTGATGTCGGTAACTTCACCCATCTAACCTCCTAATGCCTGGTTATCATCACGGCCACAATAATTATGCCAGAGTGAAAGACCAAATTATGCTGCAGTGTTGCTTATGTTAAGGGTAAAGACAAGGTAAGTTATGCAGAACATGTTGGAATTTCATGAAAACTAATCCATACATTTTGGGACATTGTCTAATATCTTAAAATTTAAGCTTCCTAATGCAAAAGGTTTTCCAGTTTTCGCCTAATAAATGTACTAATTTCATCCCGCAGATATTGTCTGCAATGTTACTGCCTAACAATCAGTGTTGTCTTGCATACGAATTCTAGCCTATAAGCATGGACCTTGAATCAGGCAGAAGGAACATAATGGCATGAAATAGGGACAGCATTGCCTCATGAGAAAGCATGACATTTTGCAGCTACATCCTCATGTAAAAGGAGTAAATCACTTATAGGGTATACAGGGTATTTTCTTAAATCTCCGGATGGTGAAATATGTGGAGTGTAAGACAATTCATAATTGTGACCCTGGTTATGGTGAGACAATCATGATTGTTTTCCTTGAAAACTGGCCAGATCGAATTGTTAAAAGCTAGCTGGCACCTTCCGACTGCTGACCCAAACCATGAGCAGTTAAACATAAACAAAAGGCTGCTCAAAATGTATACATATATGGATGAATGTAATACTTTCTTAGAACGTCAACAAATGCCTCTCGAGTCCGTATATATTATTCTTTTTTTTATAAACAATATTCTTCAAATACACCGGATTGCATTCTATATTTTATACATTTCAACAAATCCAAAGCAGAAACATATTAAAAAATAATAGATACAGGCGGTCACCCCCGCCCCCAAGAGAAAAAATATACTAAACATATCAGGTAAAAAATCATTCACACCAAATCAAGCCAACATTTGTTTGTTTTTAGAGAATTGCAGACTATTTGTTCTATACATAAGGAGTGGCGATCACTACTGCCCCCCCCCCCTAAAATTTGGAAAATTGGAGATGCCCTGATGAAGGAGGTTCCATAACGGAAGTAACACCGAAACACGCGTTGGCACGGCAAATCTAAGGCTCTTCTAGTCATTACTTTGACTCCTTGGGCAAAACATGTATTGGTACACGAATTGAAAATAATGGATTATCAAATGACTGCAAGGGTAATCTGATCCCTTTAACTAAATGTACTAACCTGGTTTAAATTTTTGAAGGAATATATAGAATTGCAGTGTATTAGGCTATGGACTGTTATATGTCTATATCATTGTTTTTTATGGTCGTATGTGTGAGTCTTGGCTTGATTGGGTGTGAATGATTTTTAACTTCTCTTTGGGGGGGATAGGGAGGTCACTGCCTGTATCTATTTTTTAATATGTTTCTGCTTTGTATTTCAATTTGTTGAAATGTATAGAATACAATCCTGCATTTTGAAGAATAATAAAGAAGATTATTGTTTATAAAAAAAAAGGAATGATATATACGGACTGGAGAGGCATTTATTGAAGTTCTAAGAAAGTAATACATTCATCTATGTATGTTTACATTGTGAGTAGCCTCTTTTTTTTAAGTGTATTCTTCCCTGGAGGGGCTACTATAAAGTTTCAGGGACCCTCTGGTATTCAACTTTTACCCAAGCATGAGCAGACCATGGTGTGACTGATATAGAACAGTACAATATTCCACTGTAACATCATCCAAACACATGAGTCACTTCATTTTTGGTAACCAAGGCTTTCATGCTGCCGCATCACATTAGAACTGTGTGGGGAAGCCTGAGTGCACCGAAAACTACATCCGCCTATTATATAACGTTAGAAACAACTTTACATTCTTTCCCATGTTGATGAAAAATTGGTCTTGTTAGTGCGTCTGACCTCATTTGGTTTCTTATCGTTAATTGAAAAGGGGACACGTTAGAGGTTCGATGGACCTTTTGACTGCGCTTAGAGTAATTCCCACCATAGGACTCCATTTCAATACTAATCAATAGAATCCATAATCTTGGGAGTCAGTAAGTTCCACGCACCGTGACCCCTTTGGCCATGAATAACCACACCTTTATGTAAACGTTTTAAAATGTTTATTTCCCTATATTAACAATGTTAACATCACGTAACGTAATCTCAAAATCAGATGATAAACATACAGAAACCACACAGGTTGACCAAATCTTCTGGTTGTCCAGCAAGTAACAGGTCAGCGGGCCATGATAAGTCCTGTGTGACCGTAGCGTATTACTGACTGGAACTCGGAAACCTTGACGAATGCGCTATGTGTACGTGTACAGCTGCGATCGAGGGCCAGGAAACCCATTCAGGAAGCCTCATTTGAAAGGGGAGAGTCTCTCTTTTCAAACGAGGCCTTCCCAAATGTCTGAAAGGCTAGTTTGGGCCTGTTTTCCCCACCAGAGCAGGAAGCGGCCTTCCGGCCGCTTCCTGCTCTACTCAGGGGGGGGAAAACAGATAGTGACGTCGGGGTGCCTCGCGGTGTGCTGACTTCACAAAGGGGGGAGACACGGAAGATCTTCCATGTCTCCCAGGGTTTTTTAAATAAAAATCAAAGATTTTTAAACCCCCTCCCAGTGGTGTCGGCCACTGGTCATGACCCGCACTTTATAGGGTAAAATTCTCAGGAACTGTTCAGCTCCTCAGACAGAATAAACAAGCTCCTCTCTGGAGGATGTCAAAGTGTGGGGGTGGGGGGGGGGAAGCCTCTCTTCTCAGTGCAGCTGGGCTAAGTTAAAGGCATCCAGAACACTTTCCACGTTGCCATTGGTCAAATAATCGTACGTTTACATTTAGTCCAATGAAAGTAGAACTTCAAATCTAAGATATAACTAAACTACCTTTCACATGTCGATGATTGGCTCCTTCTCCTGTTCCCATCGTCGGGTAACAATTTTGTATCTCTCTGTCCTCCAGTCAGTGCATCCATTGTTAGCTCCTGGGAACATCGCTTTCACACACTCTAAACCCTACAATGTATCTATAGCTAATATAGCGTATTCTAGCAAGCAGTTCTCATGGGAAAGAAAATAATTTACTAGCATTTGGTCAACACAGTAGAAAAATACAAATCCCTTTCTCTACACAACCATTTTGTGTGAATCATTTAAACAGCGCAACTTAACATGAGCGTGCCAGTAGGCCCAAGACCTCGTCAACTTAGGGCCTATAATAATAAAGCAAATACATAATGCATGATCATTAATATAACATACTACATTAATCTAAACATGAGCACGACATTTCATATTAATAAGGATACTTTGTGATTACCGGCTGCCACTCAAGTAGGCACGTTTTCAAAGTCGTGCATTATTTTTTATATAAAGTCCTTTTCTATGCAGATTCATAATTCGGAATACATGAATATTTATTAGTAAAATTCAAAGTTAAGTCTTGCATTCCAAATCCGGATCAGAGTGCCAAGATGATGACATGTATAAGTTAGTATCTGTTGTGTCACAATTTTATTTTATCTTTTTAGGGTGTGACACCCAGTTGATTTCCTGACCCTCAGTGGAAAACTTTGACCTTTTATGAGTTAACAAAAACTTTCAGGGTTGCCTCGCCCATCCAACTGATATAAGCTCTTGTGAAATAGAGTATCAGGAGTCCACACTCTCATCCATAAAGAGCCAGACAGCTCGCTTCACTCCAATTGCCAGTTTCTTTGATAGTCTTGCATGCATTGGAGTTTATGGCACCACTGGAGACCTCTTATTTGCTGATCTAACAGATGATAATGGTCCTGTTAATTTATCATTTAGCACATAGAAGCTACAGCATTGTATCTTTTTCATTCCTAAAGGGCGGATCACACACAATATCAGTATAGAAGCAGACCTCAAGGTATTGTGAAATGTTGCAGATGGTAGAATAATTCTTCTCTAGCTATTACATAACCAACAAAAATATGTGCCAATTCGGGGCATAAAGATTCCTTTAAAAAAAAAAAAAAAAACATTATTTTAAATCTTGAATAACTGGCCTTGGACGTCTGCTCTACACTCCACTACATTTATTGCACAAACAATGATCATGTAAACCTGTTAGCTTGTGAAATATGTAACTTCATCAAATATTGGTAAAGTGTGTCTTACAGAGCAGTTTACTGCCCTAATTTGTTTTCTTCACGGAAAAGTATTTTGGCACCTTTTGGAGAAAACGCTTTATATAAACTCAAGTTACATATGAGGTTACTGGATGCCCTCCTATCCTGAAAACACACATTCTCTTACTTTTTTGTTTTTGTATTTCCACATGTTTTTAGAATTTTGGAATGACAATCAAATATAAACCTTGCCATTAACCATAAAATTCTAAGTGTGAGGATTTTTTATAATGTGACGAAAAAAAAATCTCACTTTGTCATGACAAACTGGAGAGGAGGGGGACACTTTATTGGTTTCCCTTTTTACCTGCCCCGAGTAAAAGTCTACATTTTTGGACTTCCCTTGAAGAGTATGTGGGTTGAGCACAGCCATACTTATTTATTTTTAAACACCTGTGGGTTAAATATTCAGTCTGGAAACACCTTGAATCTGGCCATCGGAGAGTAAAGGGAAACCTATGTTAACTTTAATGCATTCTCTTAATATGAGCACTCTAAGTTTGCATGTGCAGGTTAGAGTTCTTGAATGTGAAATGTTGTTGGGTTCACTGTCAATTACATACTAAAGAGAGCTCAAAGTAACTTGCACCAAAATATGTGAGTTGCCCAAGTCGCGAGTCAAAAAGAATTACCAAGAGTTGTCAAAATATGGGTTGTATTTTTTTTAAAAGTATTTGGCTACCCCTGGATTTTATCAAAATGCTAAGCTTCATCAAAATGTAAATGTGTCTGAGAGGCCTGGGGGTATAACATTTTCGGGGAAAATTAAAATAATTTTTGGCAAATTCGTCTCCTATTTACTCATTTTTTTGGGCAGTATCTTTAAACTGCATAAGTCTCTTTTGGTTAACTCATCTAAAGAATGTAGATCTTTAGAAATGTTTGTTTGAAGTGAAAGTTTTGGCTTTTCACTATGAATGTGAAGTTTGACAGAAAAAACATTTTGTGTGTGGGGGGTGTGTGTTTTTAATATTTTTTTAAATCTGTTTTTATATAATGTGTTACATAGGTCTAATTATTGTCGAGGGGTGATTTCAGGCTGTTTGATGTCCTGTATCTTAAGTAACCTGGAATGTCATCCAATAGCTAAAGCGAATATAGTTGTCATTATCCATGATGATTTTTTAAGTAAAAACAGTATCATATTGTTGCTAAAGTGATTTAATTTGAAAGGACATTAGTCTGATTAACTCTTCATTTTACAGTTTATGTACTTCATTGTCATCCTCTTTTGTCTGGAAGCGTCTGCTGCAATCTTGGGATACATCTATTCAAACAGAGTAAGTATTTACAAATTCAATAATCTAGGTTTTGTTTGGGTATTAATTATTATTAGTGTGACATTAAGTGAAAAATTAACATAATCCACTCTACTGAATATCGTAACGTTCCCCGTTATTTTCTGTCTTATTTTTTTTCTTTTTAAAAAAAAAAATATTTGTCAAGCTATTGCTCCATTATTGGTAACTAATGCAAGGGAACATCGTAATGGTCAATATTTAGAAAAAGATAAAATTGTACATAGTGTTTTGGAAAGCACATTGCCAGCAAGTGTAGGAAAATCATTTCACATTGAAACTACATTCTTCAAAGTAAGTTTTAAATACAAAATCGTTACATATTTCCTTATGGCAAAATAACGTGTATCAAAATTCATTTGCATATAGAAGCATTACAAACAGTGGAAGTTAGTGCTGTGTGTTTTTATTTTTTATTAAAAATATATATATATATAATCACAGATTTATGAATTTATATCGTGGAATGATCTAAAATAATTTTTTTTTTTAAATGCCACAGAAGGACAAGGGAGCCACTGTGAATTGTTTGTTTACTCTCTAACCGATACCATGTTCTTTAAACCAAAATCAATTTTATTCATCATATGTAATGCATATACAATAGCCCCTAAAATCCGATTTCAAGATGTCAAGGAAATGAGAAAAGTGAACTTTGCTACACAAGTTAGTCTTCATAGATATTGAACAATCTATGATCTATGTAAGATTAATATAGCTACATTTGTTATCAGGAATCTGCACACAACCACCCACACAAAGAATCTAGATTTGACTAGTGCAAAATGCATAAACTATATAAAAAAAACAGCTAAAACTGGTGTTTTTCATTTTCATTACTACAGAATCTGGGAATATTCTTTCTGTCTCCAGCCCCCCAAAAATGTTAGAATAATTAAGAGATTGCAGATTTAAGTGAGCTGGAAGGGTGGGGTTGACTGTTTCATTGTATTGTAAGTAAAATATATATATATATATATATTATATAATTTGGGATCTGTGTGTTTTATTGACCTTGCAAAGAAATGTGTGGTCTTGTTCCTGGAAACTGTGTGGCGAAAGGTTTATCAATACAGCATTCGGGCAGGTCTCCCCATCAAAATATGATTTTTCTTTAGCTTTATATGTCATCCTCTGTATACTTATTCTTAAACCGTATGTATCCAGTAGAAGTCCTTTTTGAAGAGATGCCTTCCCTTCTATATTTAAGGATGTTCACGATGTGTGTGGTGTGTGTGGTGTTTTTTTTTTTTTTTCTCTTCATCTTATATTGCATATTGTTAGAAATTGGGTATCTGGTTGGCAGAAGTATGCATCATGTCAAAGCAGGAGCCAAAATCCTAATTGGGGTAATTCACAAACACACCCTAGGTTAATCTGGGCTCACCCTCTGTTAGATACCAAGTACAAGTGGTTAGAAAAATAGAACTTAATTTAATAAATAAAGCAATACCAAAATGACAAAAGATCCAATAAGTAGAACTTGAGATATGATGTGTGTGTGGTTTTTTTTTTTTTTTTTTTTTTTTTAAAGAATAAACGGTGAAATGGCACTTAGAAGCAATAAGTGCCAACCGGAGATATCTGGTCATGCCGGACTGGGACAAAGTCAAACATTCAGGCTGACTGTGATGGAGCGCAGGCCAGCTACAGGGATACAGGGACACAGGGACTCCATTGGGCTGGCTGAAAAAAAAGTACCTTAATCTTGGTTGCGTCAGTGTTGAAGATGCAGGGAGCATCAGTGTTGATCTCATGCAGTGAAGGCAATGCTTAGATCCTTCCCACGCAGTAGCAAAGATGCGTCTATTTTCTCCACGCAGCAGCAGTGCATTGGGTCCGAATGTGATGTGCCAATGTCGATCCACGCTGGGGAGGTGATGGTCTACTCTGATCCCTGCAATGGAGCCGATGCGCTGGTTCCAGCCCACGTAACAGGGCGATGCGCAGGTTCCCATCTGCGCAGTGGCGGCAATGGGTTGGTTCTGACTGAAGCAGCACTTTATACCACTTCCAAGGCCCCAGGGCTGGATTGGAACCATTTGGCAGGGCAAGACCCACAGTTGGCAGAATCTAGGTGCTGTAGCAGGTGAGGTTTTAGTCTTTTGTGTCCCTGACACTTCAGAAATCGGGAGCCAGGCCCTTTGAGTCACTTTAGTTCCGTGGTGGAGAGATGCAAGTCCTTCTCACTCCCAGCCAAGGAGTGCAGCAGGTCAGCAGAGCAGTTGTTCAGTAGAGCAGCAGTCGAACAAAGTGGCAGCCCTCATAGCAACAAGGTAGTCCTTCTTCCTGGCAGAGTATCCACAGATCCAAAAGTGTGCTGAGTTGGTGATGTCTTAGCTCCAGTACTTATGCCTAGTTGTTCCTTTGAAGTAGGGGAGACTTCAAAGAGATGCCTTTGAAGTGAATAGAGATTCTGCCCTAGCTCCAGACTCACTACAGGGGAGGGGGGGTTGTTATGCAGCCCTTTCGGTGGGGACAGGACATAGCCCATTCAGGTGAAGGTGCAAGGGCTTCCCTCCCCTCCCATCCTGTCCAGGATGGCCATCAGGTTGTGGATGGCCCATCAGTCAAACCTAAGCTCTCTTTGTGCATTCCTTCTAGACAGCCACACACAAAGCCCAGCTTTCACTCACCACAGACATGTATTCAGAGACAGACCGAAGATGGCAAATGGTTAAAGTGAGAAATGCCAACTTTCTGAAAGGGGCATTTTCAGAATTACAATTTAAAATCTGACATCACCATCAGTTGTCATTTTGAATTGTGATTAGAGACCCCAAACTTGGGAGTCGAAGCCCTTACAAATTGAAAATCAAGATTATAAAAATATGGTGATCCCAGTGTTTCTCTATGGGAGCGATAGGCTTTGCAGTAGTGAAAAACGAATTTAAGAGTTTTTCCACTACTAGGGCATGTGAAACCTAAAAGTACATATCTTTCTTTTAAATACACTGCAACCTGCCCAGGGCCTACATTAGTGGTGATCTATATGTATTAAAAAGGAAGGTTTGGGCCTGGCAAGAGGGTTAACTTGCCAGGTCGACATGGCAGTTTAAAACACCACACATGGGCTCTGCAATGGCAGACCTAAGACCTGTTTGAAGTGTTACAGAAATAGGTGGCACAATTGGTGCTGCCTGTCCACTAGTACCGTTTAATTTACAGGCCCTGGTAGTGCACTTTACTAGGTAGTTATAAGTAAATTGAATAAGCCAATTGTGGATAAGCCACGGTTACTGTGTTTTAAGCAGAGAGCACATGCACTTTAGCACTGGTTAGTAGTGGTGGCCAGAGTCCTAAAGCCAGCAAAACCGAGATGAGCAAAACAGGAGCTCTAAAGGCAAAAAGTCAGGGAAAACCTCACCACAGGATCGGCTTCTCTGCTATGGTAGAGGAGCGTCGCTCCCCCAACCCACCAGCAGTAACTGCTGCAAATCTTTTTACAAGAAAACAATCCTAAACTATGTTTACGATCGTTTTCTTGTAAAAGGGGTTGGCCCACGGGCTGTGATGAGCATGGAGGGGGAAGTTTATTTATTTTTTGCCCATCACCCCGCCCCTTTTCCCTCCTGTGAGCCACCACTGCCACATCAAGGATGCCAGGTCTAACTCAAATGTTGATAACATGTGAGTTTAATGTAGCTGTGCATGTAGTGGCATACAAGAATAAGCCAGTAGGTTGATGAAATGAGACACAAGAGCATGTGTAATGACTTGTACTTATTTATTTACTTCTTATTGATTAAAGATGCCGTTCCATTCAAAAGCCAGACGTTTTGACATTGCCAATACATGTTATGGTTTGGGGAAAAAACGCCCCAAAAAACTGAGAGGGTTTCACAACAAATAAAAATACTTAATCAGGGAGTTAAAAAAAAAAAAAAAAAGTGCCATAACCGTTATGCAAAGGCATTTCCACAAGGGCATGTGCGCAATAGATGACGCCAAGCATGTGAAATAACTTGGGTGTATTCAAGTGTTAGATTTTCCAGGAGTTTATTGTGACATCTGTGACTGTTGCAGGTGTCCTATTGGACTTTGTTGTGAATTGTTACGTCTGCACCCAGTCAAGGTTGCACACCTGTGGATGGGGATTTCCAGAGTTCTGGGTGATTCTCCTTCACCCTGCCTAAGTAGTACTGATGAACCATTCTGTAAATATAATTGGGTATACCAATAATTAAAGGCTCTATAAGAATGCGGGGTGTGTAATCTACGTGTGCACCGCACTACAAGGCCATAGTAATGGAAAGTGTTACACAAAACAATATCAAAAACATTTCATCTATTTTAGGCACCCTGCTGTTTGAGCAGGTTCTCCTTCTGAATTATTTACGTAATTACTGCAAGTCTGCTCTATTTCTCTTTCAGATCGATTATGAACTGAGCTCCATGGAGGATGTATTCATGAAATATAATGGTAGTTCTCCCGACCTTAACAGCAGGAAGGTTGACCAGCTCCAGGAAAAGGTAAACGTAAGAGCAACTTGTTAGCCTATGTTTAAGTGTAGTAGAAACCTTCTCTAGTGTCTTGCAGATTATATACAATCATCCAGAGAGAGAGATAGAGAGAGAGGAACATGGGTGGGTGACATTGTGGCTGCTAAATAATGTGGTGAAACTGATGGTTGAGAGATGCTTCAAGGAGATAAGACATGGGCACAAACTTAAGTTCTTGTAGAACAAACTGTACAAGATCGAATGATGGATCCAACCAGGGAGGCTTTGGGATGTCTGTTTTCCCTGAAAGACCCAAGGAGTTTGTAATGATGAAGTTTACTTCACTTTAAATAAGCTTACTTGGAGACAAAAGCCTCATACAGCAGCAGGAGCATCCTCTCACTGGAAGTCAAACCGCTTACTAATTTGCATTGCTGAACAGCAACCTTCTACTAGTGGACAATCTAGTTAGAATGCCACAGAGTCGTGATGTTGGACAGAGAGAAGCCTGAATCACTTCATCGGGATGGAAGGTGCTGATCTACACTTTCTCTTGGCTTCATCACAGATTCTAACCTAACTCACTTTTTGCGTGGTCCCAGGTTAGTCTGCAACAGGGCAAGGTCTGATTAGGGGGTCTTGTAGCAACAACAATCCTCTTGTGCTCCTAAAGCTTCTGTGACACTGGTGACGAGCTTATATGGCCACAGTCCTCTTCAATGTGTTTCTATTTTGGTGACACACCGCCAGACGATTTTGCAGAGCACTATCCGCGATAGTCCTACTGTGGGATGCTACGATAGTTGAGCGTGGACCCACATTATTACCACGTATGCCTTAGGAGCATTGTGGTCATTGCTAAGATTGTAGTCCAAACAGGCTCTTTTGAGTTTCCATTACAACTCCTTTTCATGTACAGAGTAGGAATGGAAAGAGCCAGCAAGTTGATGTAGAATTTAGTAACCAAAGGACCTGGTGGGTTGGGTCACAATGTAACAAAACTCGGGTACATCTAACAGGCTCCAGTGCTCCCCTGCCTCGTGTGAAGTCGGAGGAACTAGGACCAGAGAACAGAGCAGAAGACATCAATGTACAGGAAGTGACCTCATGGTGGGAGGTGGAACAGGAGGACAGTAATTGGTAATGGACAGTCACTTAGTGAAGAAGCTGTGAGCAGAGAGGATTGTAATAAAGAGCCGTCTCTACTCTGTACACCATCTGCGTCCCATTTCCGGGCACAAGGCAAGATACAACACCCATTTGCGCTCATGTCATCCCCACTTTCCTGCCACACTATTGTGCATCCATGGTAGAGCTGCAGGAGTTTCATTAAAACAAAATGTGCCCAAAGGGATACAAATGGAAACACTTTAACAATTTGAGTTCTAGAACAAAAGTGCTAACTGGATCAAAAGTGACTCTTTCACATTGCCCCTTCGTTACTGCCAATGAGGTTTCTAAGTGGAGATGAAAGCAAAGGGCGCCTTCCTTTTTTAAATCCATAGGTACACAATCCGTGGTATTGACCTTTCAATTTATTGAGCTTGTCATATTTAACATTGACTTCCACGCGATCAGGTCAATTTCACATCCTTGCTCAACTCATTTGAGAATTTCAAATGGTCGTGACATGTGATCGCTCCTCTCCTGTAGTGGACAGCTTGAGCTTGTGCTGGCAGAAGGCACTTTTGTGCATAATCAGAGTGGATATACAGATGCATAAACCTGGAGAGTAGCCATGGAGATGGCTCAATGTCTGTCACAAAGTCAACAAATGAAAGCTGATGTGATTGGAAATGGTGCATGACCCAACCAACTATCAAAAAAGTAAATAATTATTCATCCAGTGACAAGTACTCTGTAATCATACTTCACAATAAGTTGATGATCCTCTGGGTACCCAGCATAACACATCACAACCATCCACAAACCGCTCCTATAAAGCGGGAAGCTCATCTTATCTCTGTTCCTTACACTATATACTATATGCTATATTAGTCACCTTCTTAAAGTAGTTATGGAACCGGATGTGCATGGAGCACATCAGCTTCTGCTTCAGTTAGGTAAATAACTGATGGGCATATGCTCAAAGACTCTGTTTCCAAAACTGTGGATCGCTGGTGAGCCATGTGGCTTTAT
Organism: Pleurodeles waltl; assembly: GCF_031143425.1. NCBI lineage: Eukaryota > Metazoa > Chordata > Amphibia > Caudata > Salamandridae > Pleurodeles > Pleurodeles waltl. The sequence continues at coordinate 94,248,365 of NC_090451.1, read as the reverse complement.
TTATTTTTTATTTAATTTTTTCCTTCTCTATTTCAGTGGATTGGGAAAGTCTGAGCAGTAAATTTTAAAGATGCTTTTAAATTCTATATTTATCTTGTCACATTGGCAGTGCTTCAAGGGTGTCAGGCGATGTCTTTTGACATGTTGCTGCTTATTCTTTTAACATGGGATTTGGGTTTACTTTTCTTTCTCTGACTGCAAAGTGAGAAGAGTTTTTAAAGTGAATTATGTGACCGTCCTAAATAGTAGTAAATGAACTGTATGCATTAACAGAAAAGCAAAAACGAATTGCGTTATTTTGTAATTCTGAAGTGTGCTGGAAACGGATTTTAATCAAAACAAATACAGCCACTTTAATTGGTGATGATCAATATTCACAGAAACCCAGTGGGGGCATTGAACACTGTGCTGGCGGCGCGGCCCCAGAGCTGGAGAGGGGTGGGCTGCCGCGCCCACGGGAGAAGGCGGGCGACCCTGGGGCCGGCGCAGACGATGTTGGGCCCTGCTGGCTGGGGGCCATTACCGGGCTGTAGGAGGCTGGAATAAGAGACATGGGCGCGGCCCCGCCTGGGGCGTGATCGAGCCTGCGGTCACGCCATGCGGAAGAAACTGGGGTCTGGACTGGGGACGTGACCTTGGCGCTGAGATAGAGCCGACCTCCTGGATGGCCCAAGCCAAAGAGGAAGCAAGGTGACTGATGGAGCTGGGGGCCGAGGAGGAGCGCCCTGCGGAGGAAACCAGTCTGCCACTGCCTGACATTAGCAGTCCGTTGATCACCCCAGGAGCCTGTGAACGCCAGCGACTCCTGAGTGAGTAACACTGCAGATGGGGCACCTGGAGGGGCTGGAATCCGGGTGATGGCAGAGTGCGCCGAGATATGTTGCTGGCAGGGCAGAGAGAACTCTGAGGAGGTGGATGCGACTCTGCGAGAGAGTGTGGCCGGGCTGGGACCTGCAACGCATTACTGGACCGGGGCCACCCCCGGGAGGACCCCTGAGTCGCTAGGAGCGCGGCCTCGTGACGCCGCGGCGGAACCGGGTGGGACGTGACCCTGGGTGCGTAATGCACAGAGGAACGATCGGGAAGACCGGAACTGAAGAGAGTGGCAATTAGCCACGGGCTGACAACACAGAGCCATCTGACTCTGCAACTGTAAGCTGGAGATAATTGGCGTGGTCTCTGGGGGCCTGCCTGGTGCTGGCCGGGGGTCGTGGCCTGGCCTGTGGTGGCTGAGGCGCGGGACTACAGAAAGAGGAGAGCTCATGATAAAGCTTGGGCCTCCGCCTGGGGGCATGACTCCTCCCCCCCCACCACCACCCTTTTTCATCCGATGCCCCCCAAGGGCCGACACAAGAGTAAAACCATGGACCCCGCGACACCATCGGGGCACAAAGAAATGGAAGTACAGGGCTGCTCACAAGTCAAAGTACAGGATACCCTTGACAAAATACTAGGGGCGATAGAAGACACAAAGACAACACTACAATGTGACATCAACCAAGTCGCGGTTGAGGTGGGTCTACTGAGAGCAGACCACCATAAACTGGTGGACAGAGTCAAAGAAACGGAATCCACGTTGGCGGACACTGGGCCGAAGCAGAAAAATCTGGCGTCCGAAGTAACTTCCCTTGCTACCAGAGTGGCATGTCTTGAACAGAGAGCCGAGGACGCGGAGGGGAGAAACCGGAGGAACAATGTGCGCGTAGTGGGCCTCCCCGAGGGGGCTGAGGGAGCAAACATGGTGGAGTGTCTGGAGTAATGGTTAAGCACAACAGTTGCACCCGGGTGCCTGACCCCCTTCTATACGCTGGAGCGTGCGCACTGGGTGCCGTTGAGGCCTCGTGCCCCTGGCAGACCACCCCGTGTAGTGATTGCCAAATTACTGCACGACAGAGACCTCCTCATACAGAAGGCCAGAGAGATGGACCCGTTTAAAGTGACAAACAGGTGATGCTATTCCCAGACTTCACACTGGATGTTCAGAACAAGCAAGCTTCATTCCTGGTGGTCAAAAGGGCCCTAAGAGAAGAAGGGATCCAGTACTCGCTGCTGTACCCAGCCAGGTTAAGAGTGATGATGGAAGGGAAGCCCACTTTCCTCCAGTCCCCGGAAGAGACATGGGAATGGCTCGAGAAATATGGGTCCCAGACGGGGCAACCGGCAGGAGAGGGTCTGGCTGGGAGCCGGGCTCGCCAGGCCTTGAGGGGGCGGAGGCCCAGAGATCGCCCACGATTGGCGCCAATGCAAACACAAAAAGAAAAGGGCAAGAGGGCGGCCCTGGAGGCGGCGGCCTGTGTGAGTGGAGGGGTGTCCTCGCCCTCCCTCCCCCCCCCCGAGGGTTCTGGGGAGGAGTCGGATGATACAGTGGTGTCCTCGGCCGGGGACTCAGGCTGCTCGGCGCGTGCCCCCAAGGTGACCCTGCAAACAGCTGACGAACTCGGATAATCCTACCACAGGAGGGCCCGGAGACATGGTACAACGTGTGAACGAGAGGTCCCTCTGGACTTGGCCACCCCCTGTCCAGAACCTCGCCTGTCCATTTAGACTGGCGAGAACTGTAGTTATATGTTTGAACAAGTTGCACTGTTGCACAGTTTTCTGGGCAACCTGCAGTTTGGTAGGCGCCCTGCGGAGTGGGAGTTGGGGTATACAGTTACAAGTTAAATTGGCAAAGTGGGTGGTGAAGACCGACTATAGCAAAGGTCTGAACATGGGAAGGGGTAAGTCGGAGGCCTGCGTGGACCAATGACACTATTATCAGATTGTAGTCTGCCATTTTAATATAACAATCTCTTAACATGGAATGTTAGGGGGATGGGCACACCGGCTAAAAGACATAGAATCCTCTCCTAATTAAAGAGAAGAGGGGTGCAGGTGGCAATGCTGCGGGAGACCCATTTAGCAACAGGGGAGGTGGAGAAACTGAGAGGCAGGTGGAGGGGGCAGGTATTTGCCACGGAGTACTCAGCTTATGCAAGAGGCGTAATGATATGGGTCAGGGCCGGGGTCCCTCTAATAATAGACTCTTCCAACATAGACAGGGAAGGTAGATTTGTGATAATAGAGGGGAACCTACACGGTACCCCGATAGTCATGAGCTGAGTTTATGCCCCTAACCAGGACCAGATCTCCTTCCTGACAGGGTTATCGAGCCACCTAACCCGCCAATGCACAGGAGAATTACTAATAGGGGGGGGACTTCAATGCAGGATTAGACATAAACATGGACAGGTCAACCCCGCCGCTACTAGGGGCAGTGTCAGCTAAAATAGCCCAAAAACTATGTGAATGGCTGGGCACCTGGGGGCTGGTGAATGTCTGGCGAGAGCAACACCCAAATGATAGAGACTACTCGTATTATTCAGGCCTCCACCAGCTGCACACCAGAATAGATAGAGTGACTTGCACAGCAGGCCTTGCACGTAACATGACCCACTCTGAGTATCTTGGCTGCACTCTGTCGGACCATAATCCCTTGCTGCTGACACTATGGGTTTCGGAGGATAGGCCCCCCATACCATTGTGGAGACTTACCCGTGCAGCACTTGAAGATCAGGCGTACAGAGACGCCCTTCGATGCCACCTGGCAGAATATATTGAGACCAATGGTGGACCCACCCCATCCAGGGCCACGGAATGGGAAGCACTTAAGGTGGTGACGAGGGGCTTCTGCCTGGGGAAGTCGGTGGGGGTGAAGAGCACACTTGAAAGGGAGTTGTCTGCCCTAGAGAAAGAAATACATGAAGGGGAATTGATACAGGGACCTGAAACTCAGGTGAACGAGGAATATAACCGTGCCTGTAGAGAACATTCCCGGATTGAGGAGCAGCTTAGGAGTCATAGCATGCAAAAATATTTGGCATCATTACAATCAGAGGAAGGTAGATCAGGGAAACTACTGGTGTGGCTGGTGCGCCCGGGTGGGGGTGGCGAGCCCATCGCGAGTGTACAAGATAAAGAGGGACTTCGTAGACTCAGTCCAGGCCCAATTAACAACGCATTTAGGGAATATTATACGCACCTGTATAGGAGACCTAACAACTTGGGGGCAGAGGCCTTTGAATGCTTCCTGCAGAAAATCCCACTGCCGATTCTGAATCCAGAAGAGAGGGATAGCCTGGGGGGGATCTGTGACAGCAGAGGAGATAAGTGAGGCCATATCGCAATTGGCCCCCGGGAAGACTCCTGGTACAGATGGCCTCCCAATGGACTTTTATAAAAAATACAAATCACTATTGGTTCCCCAACTAGCGGAGATGTACACAGAGGTTTTGCAACGTGGGGAGCTGCCGTGCACGCTTCGGGAGGCCTTGGTGGTGCCGCTCCCCAAGACAAAAACCAAGAAAGCATCGGTGACTGACTTTTGTCCTTTATCGATGCTGAACAGCGACTTTAAGATCCTTAGTAAGATCATGGCCGGCAGGTTGCTCCCCCTCATGACCACACTCGCGCACGCGGATCAGAACGGTTTTGTCCCTGGCCGTAGCACCTCCCTGAACTTAAGGCGAATTTTCGCTATCTTACATATGCCAGGCGAGGAGAAGCCCCCAGCGGGGGTTTTGCTTGCAGTGCACTTCGAGAAGGCCTTCGACTCGATTAGGTGGGACTACCTCAGGGCCGTGATGCTAAAAATGGGACTTGGGGAGGGCTGGGTAAAATGGGTGGATCTGTTATATTCGTTCCCGCTAGCAAGGGTGAAGACGGGCAGAACAATATCTAGCACGTACCCGGTATATCGGGGAACTAGACCGGGATGCCCCCTGTCCCCACTGCTATTCGCCTTGGCAATTGAGCCTCTGGCGACCCAGCTGTGACGGGAGGGAGTGGGTAGAGGAATTGAATGGGTACCAACTGAGCATATTATCTCTCTATACACTGACGATATACTTATTTATCTGAGAGATGCGATCAGTGGACTCCCATGGGCTCTGAGGATTCTGGAGGACTTCGGGATGTTGTCAGGGCTTCGCCTTAACCGAGGCAAAACATTTGTATTTCCCATGCTGCCAGACTGTGTGTGCCCCGAAACATGCCCGGGGGACGTGAGCTGGGCCCCACGGACCTTCAAATATTTGGGCATTCAAATATTTCATGAACTAGGTGACCTCCGGGACGGTAATCTAGGTGGGACGCTCCGCTCCCTGCGGTCCTCGGTCGGGTTCTGGCGATCACTGAAGTTAACAATAATGGCCAGAGTAGCGTTGTCTAAAAATGATTATGCTTCCTCGCCTCCTCTACTACTTCACTAATTTACCGTTACGGATCCCTCCGGTGTGGTTTCGTGAGTTGAACGCTTTCCTCCGGGAACTAATATGGGATGACGGTCGTAGATGCATAGCGCTGACGACCATATGCAGGCCGATGCATATGGGTGGACTGGGGGCCCCGGACTTCAAGGCATGTTATCTGGCGTCCCAATTACAATGGGTGTCAGGTTGGCTAGTGGGTAGGGGACAGCTGGATTTGTTTACCTCCCACGGTATGTTGGACACAGCACGGATAGTAGCACGTATGGCAGATAGGAAGATTGTCCCCCTAGGAGACAACCCAACGACTAGTGTTGCGATGACATGCTGGAAGAGATGTGCGAGAAGGATCGAAGTGGGCCCACCTTATTCCCCAGCGCTACCATTATCGGTCCTAGCCGTGGACCTGGGAGGGAAGGGACCGGGGGGCCTGGGACTGGGACCATGGACAAGGGTAGGAGTGGGGACAGTGGGAGAGCTCTTCAATGAAGGGGTGCTGAGGAGTTTCACAGACCTAACAAGAGGGGGGGGGGGTTCCCCAGGGTCAATTCTTGTTTTTTAGGAAGTTGGTGCATACTCTGAAAGACCACTGGGATATGATCAACGCGGAGCCCACTGTCCACAGGGTGTTGCACCTCCTGTTGACATCAGGTGAGGAACCTCATTTGATTGCTAAAATATATTGAGCCCAGATTGAAGCTGCATTGGATCCTCTGCATTCCCTGAGAGAAAGGTAGGAGAGAACGGTCGGGCGTGACCTGTCCGAGGCAGAGTGGAGCAGGGCATTGGCTTATCCCCGGGCGATCTCACGTGACACCCGTTTACGATACATACAATATAATTACCTACATAGGACGTACCTCACTCCTCACCGACTGTTCCTTCTATATGGTGGGACCCCCAGGACATGCCCTAGATGTGGCCACGGGGATGCGGACTTTGACCACATGATGTGGAGATGCCCAGTGCTACAGGTTGGCTGGAGGGCGATGATAGCGGTCATGTCAAGACTATTTGGTACGGAACTGCCGTTAACCCCCGCTATATGTTTTGCTGGCGCTCAGGACCAGTACTCCGCGAGGGAAAGTCAGGGGTCGCTTCCTAGACCTGGCCCTTTATAGAAGACTGATCACAAGGGGTTGGAAAGCCCCTAGCCACCCCTCGCTTAATGAATGGAAAAGCGAAGTTACGAGATGGACTAGGGCTGAATTACAGGTCCTGAAGGCTGAGGAAGCCAGAGGCATCCGCCAAACTCCTATTGCGCCAGAGTGGGAGGACTTAGTGACGAATTGGGATGATCTAATGAATGGACCAATAGTTCCCAATGTGGTACCAGCAGAAATAGGACCCTGAGAGGGTATAAGGATGAGACAGCCGATGCGCCCAATAGAATTGGCCCTTGGGGAGGGCCCCCAAAACCAGAATTGGAGACTGACGAGTGTACCAACAGGCTGCACTGAGATATATGGGCAGGGCAGGGTTGGTCACGAATTGTCACATAATTACCGAAGGAGAGTGAGAGAAGGTGGCCAGTTATCCCCCACATATTGTAGTGCCCTAGGTGAGACTTCCCCCAGCTAACCCAAGACCCACCCACATGAAGCCATCATGTTTATACATAGTTTAATATTGAGTTAAGTCTGTTATGTGGACATACAAAACAAAAGTGTAACGCAGAATTGTAGAGCATATGACCCCTTAAAATAGGAACGTTCGAACACTAGCTTTAATGATAAACGAAGGCCAAGTGACGGTCAAAATGAACAAGAAGTCATGAAACAAAATACTTGTAACGCTTAGTATAAATATGTATCTTTTAAATGATGTGTATGATAAGAACAAGATGTTGCCATAAATGGACTTGCAAAATGTAAAACAGCGAATTGTTAATAAAAATATATTCGAAAAAAAAAAAAATATTCACAGAAACCCCATTTCCACACATTAGTCCTCATTATGACATTGGCGGTCTCCCCGCTCGGCCGGCGGGCAGAAACCGCCAGCCCAGCAGGGAACAGGGCCTTAACATTGCAGCGGGCTCCTAATGGAGCCGGCGGCAATGTGGTGGTGCAGCAGCACCCATCGTGCATTCCACTGCCCGTAATTCAGGCAGTGGAATGCGTGATGGGGCTGTGCATGGGGGCCCCTGCACTGCCCATGCCAAGTGCATGGGCAGTTCAGCGACCCCCTGAGTCCCCCATTCCGCCTGCTTTTCCATGGTGGTGTAAACCACCACGGGCAGGCTGGTGGATGAGGACTCTTATTCCCTAGGGCAGTGCTGCTTGCAGCGCTGCCCTGGCAGATTACATCTGCCGGGACTGCCAGCGTGCAGGCTAGTGGCAGCCTGGTGGTGTCGGCGGTTGGACCGTGGCTGCTCCATCACGGGCATAATGTGGCGGTCGGTCCGACACGACCGCAGCAGTCTGACCGCCACCATGGCCCTGGCTGCCTGGTGACCGTCAATGTCATAACGACCCCCATTATCATTTGAGTGCTCTATGCTATACAGATTAATCATTAAACTGTGTCTCTGCAAAGTTAGCAAATTTCCAATTGAAATGGCCACTTTACGCAAATGATAATGCGCTACCACACCGTGCTTTAGTTTGGGAACCACTGGCCCAAGAGACTCTAGTTATTTAGGAGGCGTAGGGAGGTGGTGTTGGTGGAAGCATCATGCTGCATAAACTACAAACGGACTGTAGTGATGTAGGAGGCACAGGGAGGTGTTGTGGATGGAAGCATCATGCTGCATAAACTATAAAGAACAGACTAGCGATGTATGAGTCATAGGGCGGTGTTGTGAACGGAAGCTTCATGCTGCATAAATTAGATACACAGACTAGCCACGTAAGAGGCTGCAGATAGATGTTGTGGATTGAAGCATCATGCTTCATAAACTAGAAACAAAGGCTCTAGCTATTTAGGAAGCGTAAGGAGGTGTTGTGAACTGAAACATCATGCTGCATAAACTAGAAACACAGACTCTAGCGATTGTAGGAGGTGTTGTGGATGGAAGTATCATGCTCTACACACTATAAATACAGACTTGAGCTATTTACGAGGCGTAGGGTGATGTTGCGGATGGAAGCCTCATGCTGCACAGGTTATAAACACAGATGTAAGCTATTTAGGAGGCTTGGGGGTGGGGGGGTGGTGGTGGAATCATCATGCTCCATACACAGACTCTAGCAATGTAGGAGGCTGCAGGGAGGTGTGGATGGAAGCATCGTGCTGCACACGTTATAAACACAGGCTATGTTGGTTTACTTGGGAGAAAAGTAATGTCTGTAGGTATCTCTGGCTTGTTTGGAGACGAGATGGCCTCACAACAATACATCTCTATGTGAAAGAAGACACTTGTGGGAAATGTAAGGGGATGGGCAGTAGAATTGTTCCACTTACTGCAGATGACGCTGAAATGCAGATGAGCCTCAAAATGCAGACTCCATGCATCTGTCTACTTCATTCTCTCTATCACTCCATGTTAATCTATGCCTCTTCTTATTTCATGCCCTGCATCTTAGCAACTATCTCCGTCTCTGCAGCTATCTCTTTGAGCCATGATATAACTTACTCTTTGTAAGGCCCTCACTCCATATTCTATAGGTGCAAGAACAAAGTAGTGAACATGATCCTATAACATGATGATCTCCCTGGGACACAACACAATATGATATATACAATTGTCTTTAACTATACAGCAACCCAGTGTTTATCCTCCTAAGTGTTGTGTGCAAACATATATTTTATTTCTGCTTGAGAAAAATAACCACTTATCCTATTAGTTGTTTTCTATGATTGCTAACTCCAGGGACCCCATGTAAGAAATCACTAATGGTCGTCTTGCAGAGCTTCTTTCCCCAGAGTCTTTTAAACTTTAAATAGGTATTCATTCAATTTCGTTCAGTAACACGTTTGGAGCAATCTTTATTTCTTGAAAACAGACTTAATGCTGGTCTACCGGATGGTAAAGTGCCTTCTGCTCAGTTGTCAATTGGTGTCAGTCAGTCCAACAAAACAGAGACAGAACTTGCCCCTGCCTGGTGTTAGCAACAGGTTGAATGCATTTGGAGTTATATAACCCATCTGCTTGAAACTGAATTCTGTAAAGTATTCTCTGGCTTCATGGGATGAGGGACTCAAGAGTAACATCATTGCTGCCAAAGTTTCAGATTGTGATGTGTGACATTTTCATAATTTCTATGCAATTATGAGTGGCATTTCAACGACTATGAGTTATACTTTCTTCCAAGCAAAATCAAGCAATGTGGTCGAAGGAACCATTTAAATATTGTGACATATCGAGAATCCTTACCTCTCGTTGTACACCAGTGCCACCTTGTGGCCTTTGATAAACCCTACTTGGAGCTTACCTAGCAAGGTGAGAAACTGGAACAAAAAGGTTTTACCACACTTCAGGACTTGCGTGACAATTTCAGGCATTGCGGAAGAATGACCGTAAATAAGTTATTTTAACACGAGATGCGTGACACTTGGCAAGGCTGTAACGTGGTCAACAGAACAATCACAATCTCTTTGGGATGTCCTCTGGTCGGTGGAGTGAGCCAGTATCTACTCATTATGGGTCCTTAGATGTACACTGATAGCTTTATGCAGGAAGATACAGTAGGTTCTTTTGGGTTTCCAATGGGATGTATATTCTGAGCACAAGACTTTCTTTCTGCAGTCATTTCTGCTCGGTTACATACTAATGGTCTCATGACAGTATTTGTAAGAAATTAGTTTCTGATTGTAACTACCTACCTTGTACCCTTGTAAGGGTGAATCGTAAGTCACTAAATTAACCCTTGGGTAGCTATAGCATAGAGTCAGCCGGCTCAACTGAGGGCAGAGGTCTTCAAACTGGGGGCCTCCAGTGATTCCCAGGGGGTGCCAGGCTCTGGCCAAAAGAAGCATTATGCTGATAACAGGGTTTTGCTTTAAGCTGAAAACAATTAGCAGCAGCAAACCACTCTGTAATAGGCCATCATTAACATGGTTTGGGATTTATATCCAAGCTGGTAGTGTGTGTCAAAAATTAAAGGACTCCAAATACTCTTCAAAACCTCCATTTCTAATAATCACACTGTGAATACTTTTTACACAGTAACACCTGCCCAACCAGAATACTATGTTTGCTATCATGTATTTGATTCCTTTTTTTTTTTTTTTTAAACAGTAACATAACTTTGCTGCAAAGTTGAAATAAATCTAGGTATATTTAAACATTGCCATTTTCAAAGAATAACTGTGGAAAAATTCAGAGGGCGGGAGCCCGATTATATTTTTGGGGTTTTTCTTTCACTGGGGGGGCGACATTAAAAAAAATTGAATACCACTGACTTAGGGCAATGTGTCCAGTATTTATGCAGTATGAACACATTGATCAAGTCAGAATGCAAAACAATAAAAATCCCAACCTGAGTTAGAATATAAAGTAGCACTTTATAGACAAAATGCAATAAGCTGAACCTGCAGCTATGAGTTTTTAATCGTTCAAGTTGGAATAGTATGTAGAAGCACAAAATGGCAATGATAGTCAGTGGTCTAGGTAGACACAGTCCAAGGTGCAACTTGACACTGACTGCTGTGGAGTGCTGTTAAGATACACCAACCAGGTTCATCCTGGACAAAGACTTTCATCTGACTTGAGTCCCTCAAGTCCAAATCCACCACACAGTGCACTTCTAAAGGCCTTCAGGGGAGGCAATTGGAGCCTCAGAGTGTCAGTTACATGTCCAATAAGAGGGCTGAATCCCGGTGCAATTGTACATGGTCAACTGGAGAGTGGCAGACCTAGTCCTCTTGTAGTTTGTGTCCATATAGTGTTGCCAGAATGTCAGCCTTGTGACCCATGGAGTTCACTTTGTCCTGAGTACAAGAGAGCAAGTCCAGTTCTTCAAGGGCTCTGCTCTGGTCAGTAAGTCCCTTTCTAGTCTTCCTCCGGTCTAGGAGGGAACTGAAATTGATACCTAAATGTGCCATGTTTGTACCTAGCATGAGCCAGTCAGTGGGAGTGACTCCTGTCCACGCTTCAACCAATAGAGTACACGTTTTCAGGCCAACTTGAGCTCTGCGGGATGGGGATATGCAAGGAGTGTATTTTGGTAATTCTAGTATCCTACCACAACTAACACTACACTCCAGTTTGAAGCAGCCACTGTACCCACCCAATAAACCCAGTGACAGATGTTTTGTAGGACAAAAGCAAGTTTTTGAAGCAATCGGAGAGTTGATGCATAAACAGTTTCTTGATATCCAGTTCACTAATTTTGTTTGATATTCAAGCAGGATTTGAGACTAATGTCAAAGAAGATGCTCACGCCCCTCTACTCCTTCTGAGCTCAAAGGAATCCTCTGTATTCCGGTTGACATGTCCATCACAAAGATCTACTGTGTAGCTCCCGGGAAAAATGTCCCACCCTTTTCACATCTGTTTAAATGCTGATCACAGGCTGGGAGAAATTGGGGCCATATGTACGAACACATTTTCCCATAGACACAGAATGGGTAAAACCCTTTGCTACATCTGGCCCTTGGAGAGCAAATGCAAATTAGCCTCCAGGAAGGGACAAGGTAACATTCTAAAAGTTACTTTTCCATAATATTTAGTCAAAATTTGATATCACAAGTTGTTGTTGTTGTGTTTTTTTTTTTTTTTTTTTTTTTTTTTTTTTTACCTCTTAAGTGCGGGCGTCGGCCACTGGCCGACGCCCACACACCCTCCCTGGTGCGGGTCACGACCAGTGGCCGACACCAGGAAGGGCATTAATAAATCCTCTGGTGCGTCGCACCCGAGGATTTTTATTTTTTATTTTTTTTTCCCCGCTCCCCCCCGCCCCTCTGCGATCGGGGGCCAGGAAACACTTTCAGGAAGGCCTCGTAAGAAAGGGGAGACACTCCCCTTTCTTACGAGGCCTTCCTGAAAGTGTTTCCTGGCCCCCGGTCGCAGCTGTGCTGCGATCGGGGGCCAGGAAACACTTTCAGGTTTCATGGCTCCCCCGATCGCAGCACAGCTGCGATGGGGGGGGGGGGGGTCAGGAAACATTTTGAAAAGGCCTCGTAAGAAAGGGGAGACTCTCCCCTTTCTTACAAGGCCTTCTGAAACAGTTTCTGGCCCCCGATCGCAGCAGCTGTGCTGCGATCGGGGGCCAGAAACAGTTTCAGAAGGCCTTGTAAGAAAGGGGAGAGTCTCCCCTTTCTTACGAGGCCTTCTGAAACGGTTTCCTGGCCCCTGATCGCAGCACAGCTGCGATCGGGGGCCAGGAAACCCCACTAGACACCAGGGATTTCACTTTTGGGGGCGGCCCCCCTCCCCGGAAAACGGGCCGCCCCCCCCCCCCCCCGGCATAATTTTCTTCCAAAAAAAAAAAAGGTATGTGCCCCCAGGGGAATTTTTTTTTTTTCCAAAAAAAAACACAAAAAAAAAAAAAATGAAATGACAGGGGGTCGCCCGTGGGCAGGGTGACCCCCTGTGGGGGCAATTTTTTTTTTTTAGATGTTGTAGGGTTTAAGGAAACCATACAACAACTAAAAAAAAATATATGTATATATCTATATATATATATATCTATGTAGATAGATATATCTAGGTACATGGATATATCTATAGATATATCTATGTAGATATATATATATTTATTTATATATATATATAGGTATATCTGTATCAAAGAGATTTATAAAGCGCGCTACTCACCTGTGAGGGTCTCAAGGCGCTGGGGGGGGGACGGAGGGAGGGAAAGGGGCTAGGAGGTTCACTGTTCAAAAAGCCAGGTTTTGAGGCCCTTCCTGAAAAGAAGTAGGTTTTGGGTCTTGCGAATGTGGGTTGTGAGTGCGTTCCATGTTTTGGGTGCAATGTAGGAGAAGGATCTGCCCCCGGTGGTGGTGTGTTTGATGCGGGGGACAGAGGCGAGAGAGAGGTCAGCTGAACGGACGTTTCGTGTGGGGGTGTGGAAGGTGACTCTCGTTGAGGTAGGCAGGGCCTGTGTTGTGGAGTGATTTGTGTGCGAGGATGAGGATCTTGAAGGTGATCCTTTTGTCAATGGGGAGCCAGTGGAGGGATTTGAGGTGTGGAGAGATGTGTTCGTGTCGGCGGAGGTCGAGGATGAGTCGTGCTGCTGAGTTCTGGATGCGTGTAGTTTGCACTTGAGTTTTAGAGCGGTGCCGGCGTAGAGGGCGTTTCTGTAATCAAGCCTGCTGCTGATGAGTGCGTGAGTGACAGTTTTTCTGGTCTCTGTGGGGATCCATTTGAATGTTTTTCAGTATACGGAGTTTGTTGAAGCATGAGGAGGTAAGAGCGTTGATTTGTTGGGTCATAGAGAGGGAGGAGTCTAGGATGATGCTGAGGTTGCGTGCGTAGTTGGCGGGGGTGGGTGCAGGACCTAGCGTGGTGGGCCACCATGGGTGGTCCCAGGTTTTTTTGGTGAGGGCCAAAGAGGATTATTTCGGTTTTGCTTGAGTTGAGTTTCAGGTGGTTGGCTGTCATACATACATCACTTTTGTCAATATGTGTGTGGTTTCCCTGGGGGGAAAAGGGTCCGACTTGTCTAGTGGCAGTTTTAGTGCCATAAAGAAGCGCAGAAGGTTTATATGCCTACTGCAAAGAGCACATCTGTATTTTATGTAAATAGCTGAGTACATTAGTAAAGTCTATGGAGAGATGAAGGGCACTTTTGCTGGGTGGTAATGAGGGAATCCGAGGAGGAGGGAGTGGGAGCACCAATAATGATTGTTGGACTGGGCGCAGGAGGTGCTAAAGACTGTGACGAATGGTATGTGACAAGGTGTTTTTCGAGTGTCTTGAAAGTACGTGCTGATTGAGGGAAGAAGCGCAGGTAAGGTGGCCTCTACTGTTGCACGTATCTCACACACACCATCGATTTTGTGACTGTCTACGTAGGCTAGTGTTTTAGAGCAACAGTTTAGCCAATAGCAGAGATGGCATCTTGATGGATGACTGCTGCCTGCACTCGGGTTATAGAGGACCGCTCTGACATAGGATCAGAGACTGAGACATCAGATACTGAGACAGCATCTGAGGGATAGGACAATGGCGCAGACTCTGGGAGTGATTTTTCAGTCAGAGGAGTCCCATTCGAAAACTCCTCTTCCAGTACATTATGAGGGAGGTGATGAGGACAGTCCTGCTGTCCCTTCGCAAGCTGTTCGTGCAACTGGGTAATAGTGGGTTAGGCCAACCCAGAGAGCAGGTGAATGCGGCGGCAAGCAGAGAGAGAGTGCTCTCTTGGGAGCTCACCAATTTAGTTCAGCCCCAAATTCCACCACCCAAATCATATTGTGGAGACATCAAAATTGTCTATGGCAAAACAAACTGGTTTTGTAAGGCAGGCACCTGTGTTTTTGGTCCTGGATTCGGCGGCCATATAGAGAAACACACTAAACCCAAACATTTCTGGAAACTAGACATTCGGGGGAGTCCACAGAGGTGTGACTTGTGTGGATTCCCCAAAGTTTTCTTACCCAGAATACCCTGCAAAGCTGAAATGTTGAAAAAAAACTCTATTTTTCTCGCATTTCTGTCACACAAACTACAGGAATATGCTGGGATCCACAACATTCCTACCACCCAGTGACTCCTCACCTGTCCTGATAAAAACACTACCCCACTTGAGTGCCTACACCTAGTGCCTGTGTCAGGAATGGATCACCCCAGGGTCAACAGCTGCCTCACGTAAGGACCAACATTGACCGTTGTGTGATCTATTCCTGTCGCAGGCACCAGGCCTAACCACACAAGTGAGGTATCATATTTATCGGGAGACTTGGGGGAACGCTGGGTGGAAGGAAATTTGTGGCTCCTCTCAGATTCCAGAACTTTCTGTCACCGAAATGTGAGGAAAACTTGTTTTTTTTAGCCACTTTTTGAGGTTTGCAAAGGATTCTGGGTAACAGAACCTGGTCCGAGCCCCGCAAGTCACCCCTCCTTGGATTGCCCTAGGTCTCTAGTTTTCAGAAATGCACAGGTTTGGTAGGTTTCCCTATGTGCCGGCTGAGCTAGAGGCCAAAATCTACAGGTAGGCACTTCTCAAAAAAACACCTCTGTTTTCTTCCAAAAATTTGGATGTGTCCACGTTGCACTTTGGGGCGTTTCCTGTTGCGGGCGCTAGGCCTACCCACACAAGTGAGGTATCATTTTTATCGGGAGACTTGGGGGAACGCTGGGTGGAAGAAAATTTGTGGCTCCTCTCAGATTCCAGAACTTTCTGTCACCGAAATGTGAGGAAAACTTGTTTTTTTTTAGCCACTTTTTGAGGTTTGCAAAGGATTCTGGGTAACAGAACCTGGTCCGAGCCCCGCGAGTCACCCCTCCTTGGATTGCCCTAGGTCTCTAGTTTTCAGAAATGCACAGGTTTGGTAGGTTTCCCTATGTGCCGGCTGAGCTAGAGGCCAAAATCTACAGGTAGGCACTTTGGAAAAAACAGCTGTGTTTTCTATAAAAAAAATAGGATGTGTCCATGTTGTGTTTTGGGGCATTTCCTGTCGCGGGCACTAGGCCTACCCACACAAGTGAGGTATCATTTTTATCGGGAGACTTGGGGGAACACAGAATAGCAAAACAAGTGTTATTGCCCCTTATCTTTCTCTACATTTTTTCCTTCCAAATATAAGAGAGTGTGTAAAAAAGACGTCTATTTGAGAAATGCCCTGCAATTCACATGCTAGTATGGGCACCTCGGAATTCAGCGATGTGCAAATAACCACTGCTCCTCAAAACCTTATCTTGATCCCATTTTGGAAATGCAAAGGTTTTCTTGATACCTCTTTTTCACTCTTCATATTTCAGCAAATGAATTGCTGTATACCCAGTATAGAATGAAAACCAACTGCAGGGTGCAGCTCATTTATTGGCTCTGGGTACCTAGGGTTCTTGATGAACCTACAAGCCCTTTATATCCCCGCAACCAGAAGAGTCCAGCAGACAAAACGGTATATTGCTTTCAGAAATCTGACATCGCAGGAAAAAGTTACAGAGTAAAACATAAAGAAAAATGGCTGTTGTTTTCAGTTCAATTTCAATATTTTTTTATTTCAGCTGTTATTTTCTGTAGGAAAACCTTGTAGGATCTACACAAATGACCCCTTGCTGAATTCAGAATTTTGTCTAGTTTTCAGAAATGTTTAGCATTCCGGGATCCAGCATTGGATTCACACCCATTCCTGTCACTAACTGGAAGGAGGCTGAAAGCACCAAATATAGTAGAAATGGGGTATGTCCCAGTAAAATGCCAAATTTGTGTTGAAAAATTTGGTTTTCTGATTCAAGTCTGCCCGTTCCTGAAAGGTGGGAAGATAGTGATTTCAGCACCAGAAACCCTTTGTTGATGGCATTTTCAGGGAAAAAAACCACAAGCCTTCTTCGGCAGCCCTTTTTTCCCATTTTTTTGGAAAAAACTAAATTTCCACTGTATTTTGGCTATTTTCTTGGTCTCCTCCAGGGGAAACCACCAACTCTGGGTACCATTAGAATCCCTAGGATGTTGGAAAAAAAGGACACAAATTTGGCGTGGTTAGCTTATGTGGACAAAAAGTTATGAAGCCCTAAGCACGAACTACCCCAAATAGCCAAAAAAGGGCTCAGCACTGGGGGGGGAAAGGCCCAGCAGCTAAGGGGTTAATTAAGTAATAAAATCATGTTTTAATTATTTTTCTAGCTAGTGTCATTCCAGAGAGTCTCTTAGGATTTTAATCTATACTGTTTTATTTACATATGGCACCTAGCTCTGCCACAGTGAAAAATCACTTTTGGGTGCTACCCACTTCAGACACGTTAAGATTACATTACTATATGACCCTTCCTTGGGAGCTGTAAAGGCTACAGTGAGTGACTTAGGAATACTTAAAATAAAGGTGACCTGTCAATGGAACTTATTTTGATAAGTCAAATCGCAGTCTTCACACTGCCACAGTCAGGTTACAGTGGTGGATCTGAAGCCATGTTTTCACTGCCGCTGTAAGAGGTGACACAATAGGTGCTGCAAACCACTAGCAAGCATTTAACTTCAAGGGACTGGGTACACTTTCTACCATATAGTAGGGACTTGTAGTCAAGTTAATGATCTCAAATGGGAATTAGGACAATGTTTAAAGGTGGAACTTTACTATTGGTTTGCAGAGATAAAGTGCAGGGGTCTAAAGCCAGCAAAAGGCAAAAAGTCCATGATGACCAAGCAGAACAGCTAGATTTCCTAGAGTATTCTGGTCGCGCAGTAGAGCTATGTGAACTCTAGCACATACGGAGGAATATGAAAAATGAAGTTGTGATGTAGCTGAGCAGTATTAATTATGTGTGCCAAACTGGAGAATTTATTACTTCCATAATAATTTTATTCCTGTTGGAAAATACTCTTTACTCTGTTATTACTGATTTTTGTTTTCAGATCACTATGTTGGCTACCTAATGGCAAACAAAAAGTAAAAATGTCACATTTTCAACATACATGTTTAACTTTTGGTGTTATGCCTTTTGTGTGTGTTCTCTCTTCTTTGTGTAGCTTGAGTGCTGTGGTGTACACAATTACACTGATTGGAGTGATGTTCCCTGGCAACCCCATTCCATCAACGGAAGTGTTCCTGAAAGCTGTTGCATCAAATCTTATTCAAATTGTACAGGCGATATGTCCTACCCAGAGCTCCTATATCAAAAGGTATGTCCCTCTCCTTGAATTATAATTAAGGCTCCCAGCTTTCCATTTTTACTGATATTTACAGATCAATGCAGACGGGAAACAATGTGTTTACTTTCTGTATTTATTTGAAAAGCAGACAAATACTGAAAATTGAGGCTCTAAACTTTCCATGCTGTCCGTTGTGAATTCCAAGACAACAAATGAGCAGATAGCATTGGGAGTTACACCTGTTTCTAAAGCTATATTACTGTTTATGTTATAATATATTTGTAGTAAATTGCTAGAATGTGCGCGTGGGTATAATGTTTTGCCATAGTTGGCTACTGAATATGCTAAAACATGATAGGCATCAAAGTATAAGTGCATGTGTCTTTTTTTTTTTTTATTATTTTTTTTTTTTATTGATTTTCCTAAAAGACAACACCATGTACGATAAACCTATTGCCTATTAATCATAGAAATCCCAGGATCTATATATTCATACATCCAAAGGGTGTGATACAGAAAAAAGCTCAATAACAAAAATGAATTACTGAGAACTGCCTATCCCTCCCACCTTCCTAACATGTGCATCTGTGTTGCCTGACTTGTGTGTGTGTATGTATATGTGTTTATATATATATATATATATAATATCAGTGTGTCAGAATGGTGTGCTTCGGGGCACGGGATAGTTAAGTCTGCCAGTAAGACATGTATGATTTAACTCACTAAGACAGTCAGTCATCCGATTCCAAACTAGGGGGGCAGATTCTCCGGCTGGTGGTTAAGATCATGTAACATAGCTGCCCATGCCTAAAGGTCATCGTCTGTTTTATTATCCATACTTGTTTCATGCGGAGTTCCCTCGCTATAGCCTATTCATTCGCATCTCTGAGCCATGCGGTATGTTTAGAGGGCTCAGAGGAGAGCCAGGGAATGGATAAACAATGTGTCGCTAATGTCAAGCAGAGGATGATAAACTTCCTTGTACGGGGGCTAATATAACCTGTTGACTGAAGGTGCTGTCCAAAGCCCCAATTACTGTCATTTAGTACGGGTTCCCAGTAGGGAAGCAATGTCATACAATCCCATATCGTATGTAGGAAGGTTGCCTGGGAAACACTACATCAAGGGCAGGCCTTAGGGCCCGTGGTGTTTATTGCATATAGCATCAGTGAGGCGAGGTATGTCTGAAAAGGAACATAGAGGGTACAGTTTAGATTTGGAGGAGTGAACTCTCAAGACTGAGACTTTCTCAAAATCCTCTACTGCTGATATAAGATGGGGCACCAATACGGATGGAGTACGAAGATACACCAGGGTGTCATTGGCATAGAGGAAGACCACACAAGTGGTCTTCCCGATTGGGTTGCCACATGGATATAATGTGTAGGAAGCTGTCTGGTGTGTGGTGAGCTCATATGGTGTTATCTTATACCAGTTATCCCCTATTAGTGAAGTGTAGGCAGTGTCTAGGAAGCCAGGGCTCTCTGGAGGTATATGTAGATGAGCAGCCAAGACTTATCTAGGAGACATGCAAAGCATATGCAATACCACTATAGTCACACAGCACTTACACACATGAAAGAACCACACAGTGTTAAAGGAAAAAAATAAAGGTACTTTATTACGGTAACACAAATACTAGAATACTAAAATGGCAATACCCCAACTGGAGGTAAGTAAACCCACTATTATATACACAGTAGCAATCAGTAAATAGCATAGGAAGCAACAGACATTGGTAAAAGCAATAGCAAATAGTGAGGGCTCTAGGGGAGGGCCAAACCATATACTATGAAAGTGGAATGCGAAAGGCAGTCCCCCACCCAAGGAAGCGGAATCAGTAGAAGGGAGTTGGGGGAACTAGGACCCCCAATAGTGTGAATGCCAGAGTGATCCCTAGCGACCAGGAGAGCAGAGGTAAGTACCTGGTTTTCCCCAAAACCAACAGGAGGACTTTGGGTTCTTCTAGTCTCGGTTGGGTCTTGCATAATTCTTTTCCAAAGGTGGATCCTGACAGAAGAGGACATGCAAAGGAAGGGGACCAAGTCCAGTTAGAGTTGGAGTGCCTGGTTGTGGCAGGAGCCACTGCCCACCCTTCTGTGGATGCAGGACCAGGCCGACGGTGGACGAAGATGATCAGCAGTGCAGCACAGGTGCAGAAGAGGAGTTTTAGAAGTGATGCACAGGAGTACTGTCCTGCAAGGAGAGGCAAGGGCTTACAGTCTGCCAAGTTTGACAGCTGGTAGAGGGGACCAAGGGGACCACTCCAGACCACCACTACACGTGATGCAGGTTCCACACAGTTCCAGAGGACAGAGTATCCACGCAGCCAGTCGCCATTGCAGTTGGTACCTGCGGATGCAGGGGAGTGACTCCTTTACTCAAAGGGGGATGTTGCAGTTGCTGAAAGGAGCCAGAGAAACAATGTTGTGGAGCAGAGTCGTCGCTGGAGTTGCAGATTGTCGGTTCCTGGTGGGTCCAGTTGCAGTCCCAGTGGCCAGAAGATGAAGTACACAATGCAGAGGAGTCCTGCTGGAATCTTGCATGTCAAATCTGAGGATCCACCCAAGAGGGAGACCCTAAGTAGCCCAGGAAGGGGGATTGGACACCTAGCAGTGTGACCACCTATCAGGAGGGGCAGTCATGTCACCTACCTAACCTGGCCACTCCGATGCTCCCAGGGGTCTCTGCAGACCTTGTATTCAAGATGGCAGAATCAAGTGGCCACTGGGGGGAGCTCTGGTCACCACCCCTAGGGTGGTGATAGACAGGGGAGTGATCACTCCCCTTTCCATTGTCCAGTTTCGTGCCACAGCAGGGACCTGGTGTCCCTGGACTGGTGCAATCCAGTTTATGCAGGAACAGCACCAAATGTTACCCTTCGAAGCATACCAGTGGCTTGGGGAGGTTACCCCTTGCAAATAGGGGTTATGTGGCTTTGGAGGAGAGAGTATGTTGCCTCCCTTTCCCACAGCAAATCCTTTGTTCTGCCTTCTTCTCCCTGAACTGGTTAAGCTGCAGGAAAGCAGAAACCTGTGTGAGGAGTAGCAGCAGTGCGGCTTCCCGGAAATCCCAGAAGACTAGTAGGATCAATGTTGTGTGTCCTCTAAGGAGCCCCCAGAGTACATGGAATCGTACAACCTATACTGGCAACAGTATTTGGGTATGATTCAGACATGCTTGATGCCAAGCATGCCCAGGTTTGGAGTTCCCACTAGCTGGACACAGTGACCTGTGTCCAGTACACGGGTAAAATGGCTTTCCCGCGCTTACGAAGTCCAATTGTAATGGAGCTGGAGTTATTAGTTGCACCTCTGCTCATGCAAGGGTGCCCTCACACACAGGTACCTTCACCCTGCCCTCTGGGCTAGGATGGACTACCCTAGGGGTGACTTGCAGTGGCCTGGTCCAGTGACCTGTTGTGAAAGGGTGTATGCACCTTTTCACGCAGGCTGCAATGGCAGGCCTGCAGACACATTTGCTTTCAATAATGACCGAGCTAACAAAAATCTCTGGAATGCACTTCTCAGTTTAAAGAAGACATTTATTATTTAACCATGAGGTTCCTAAAAAAGGAGGTTACCAGGTTAAAAGCACACGTTTAAAAATACTCACAGCAATGAAAGGAAAATAGACCAAAATGATTCTCAACTGCAATGTACACAGCAAATATATGTAGTTATGATTATTCTATGCAAAGCAAATAATTAAGTAAAAATTCACAACCGTAGGGCCTGTCAGTTGCTTCATCTTTCTCATGCCAGCAAGAAGATGACCCCGTTCAACTGCGAGAAGGCTCTCCACCCTCACGGGACAGGTGTCAGGCATGTGATGTCTAATCCTGACCGAGGTCTCGGAAATTCCACTGCTACTGAACAGGGCCATCTTTTTATACTTTAAAGAACCAGAGAAGGGCTTTCTGAAAAAAAAGAAACCCCTTGTTTAGCAATTCAAAACATGCTGGCTAGTTTAGGTCTGCTTTGAAAATAACACATTGGGATTTGGCCCCAGTCCCAAGATGCTAAATCAAAACAAATCCGTTCCCTGCCGTCTGAGTACATTCTTATCAACCAAAGCCCTCGGTGAGAAAGAATATGAAAAGAAGCACAGTTTACAATGTAGAATAATACTAACACATTTAACATGGCAGAGTCTAACGCTACGACAAAGTCAATAGGCTGCTAAACTGAATCCAAAATGTAATCTGCAACTGGTGAAAACTAGACAGCTAATCCAAGTGCAAAATGGTGCAACACAAAGTCCGTGGCCAAAAACACATATTTCACTACGTTACACCCTTTGATCAATGACTTTGTGTTCTTTTCTCTCATCATTTTGTTTTTTCTTTAAACAAAAAATAAAACAGCAACATAATGATAAAAGCAATCACTATAAAGCAATGGAAGTGGATTAATGTAGTGATTTTATAAACCGTTAAACCAGACACACCTACAATGAAAAGACTGAAGCTTATATATTCTGAGTGGGATAATAACTGATTGAATAGTGTCTCTAGGATAGCAAGTTGGTATAGAATTAGATGGAAACATCATGAGTTCTAATCATGTAAAGATACACAGTCCAACTGGCAATTTAATGAGACTGGCAGCAGTCATCAGATGATAACAAGTCATGGGTTAATTCTAGTGAAAAAATGTAATCAAACAGGTTGACAGAACTTCCATGGTACTCTGTGTTGTTCCTATGCAGAACTTGTTTCTGTGAAGCACAATTAGCGCAAAATGGATCCATGGATTTTGTACTTTAAAAGCAGCAGGAGTGTTGCACAAGGGTTATCAATCAGGTTCAAGTTGGGGGTGCGGTCCCTCCCCTGACCTCTCATGCAAATGCCCGAAGGGAGACCGCATAGCACACTCGCGGTCAGTGGCAAGTCATAGTAAGATCTGTAAAAGAAACAAGTATGATTTTTCTTGCAAACAACATTTGCCATCTGAAATGTGCTCTCCTTTTTATTTTCCTTGCTTTATCATCAGCAGGACATTACTGGGGCCCTTTATTATGATTTCTGGAGGGCCATTTTGGGATTCAACCCACACCATAGCACTGAGGTTTTTATCTGCTGAATCACAGCTTCCCTTTCCTTGCACTGTCAAAAGGGCTGGGACAGTCCCCTTCCTCACCAATCCTCCATATTCTGCACTTATGACAAGTTGGGCAATTCTGTCTCCAATCTGTATGAATAAACCGGCTTCTCCACTATTTAACAGATTAGCCTTGATTTCTATCAGTCCTGGTAACTTTCCTCTCCCCAATCGATTTTTAACTGTTTGTGGGACAGACCTCTGTTGTGTGTGCTGACAAATAGGACATTGCAAAATCATAGTTTTTATCAAATCTAGGGCAATGTGCATCCCTCTAATCTCTGCCCCACCTGTAAGTGGCTTTTTCTCCCAGGTGTCCACATTTCAGGTGTGCCCAATAACCCATCCCCACCAAGTCAGAATTCTGGGTTGACACTTCTGCCTCTGAACTTTTGTCTGTGTCGCCTGCAAGGGAATTGAACTAGTGTTCTAGTGAGTCAATGAGCATCTATAACTTTACTTTATTCTAACATTTCCCAAATTTCCTGCCCCAACTCTTTGCTCCACACCTCCTTTGAGTGAATGAACCGGTTATGTGCATGCCATGTGGGCAGCCAAATAGCTAATCCATAGGCAGTGGACCAAGAATCCATGTAAAAATGACAAGTCCCAGGCAGCTCTTGCTTTAGGGCCTGACACACAGTGTACAACTCTGCATATTGGCTACTTTTTCCTTCTCCTGTAGTGGTCAGCAACTTTTCAGTAACTGGATTGTATGACACTGCTTTCCAATGTCTTTTGGTACCCACGTATTTGAATGAACTATTAGTAAAGCAAACATGCTTCCTATCCTCAGGGGACAAGAATTCAAATGGTTCACTCCATTTCACTGGTGACTCTTTTATCTGTGCTACTGCCTGCACTCTCTCCTCATCCTGTAAAGGGGCTTGTGACACCTGTTCATGTAGGGCTGCAGTGCATGCCGGTCCTACCCGAGCACTATCTTATACGTACCAGATCCAGTGTATGGTACTAGCCTCTTATGCATGTCCTATACGGTAAGATTTAGGTGAACTCATCACACACTGCATAATTGGTATTTCAGGTCTCCGAATTACATTATGACCTAGTGTTATTTGCTTAGTATCCCCTAGAGCCCAATAACAGACCGAAAGCTGTTTTTCAAAAGGAGTATAGCGCTCCCCAAAGTCAGGTCATTTTCTAATCCAAAATCCTAGGGGCGCCCTTGTCGTCCCCGGTTTCTGCCACATACTCCAATTTGCATATTGTCCCTGAACAGTTACATGTAACTCAATGTTTCCCTCTTGCACTGGCCACAAGTCTAAAGTCTGAATTATTTCATTTGCCAAATCAAAAGCGCACAGCTGTTGTTCACTCCATTCAAACTCATGTTTTTTTCCTAGTTACTTTGTACCAAAGGGTTAAGATTTCACTCTGATGAGGGTCATGCTGTTTCCAAAAATCAAACAATTTCATGAAACTCTGTGTCTCTTGCTTAAAGCGAAAGGTAGCAAACTCCAAAATATTGTTTTACCTGTAACAACATCTCTCTATGTTTTGGATTCCTAGAAACTGCACATTTTGCAACAGTACCGGTGTCTTATCAGAATTAATTGTACACATCATACTCTGCAAACGTGGTCTGAATATACTAGTGACATCATCAACTTCTTGCTCATTGTAATCTTTTAAAGAATGCATTTCAACTCCTGCCAAAAACCGTGGGCTACTCTGCATGCGAAATACGTTCTGCTCATGCAGCTCACACTGGCCCCCACCTTTTTTAACCTCCTCATTACTGGAATGTGAAAGGTCAAATTCTCCTGTAACAGCTTGTAGGATTTCAACTTTAATTTGTTCTGACTAACTTGCTCTTTTAATTTCTTATTTTCATATTCTAACTGTTTACATCTCTCATGCATTTTTCTGTTAGCAGACAAAAGTATCCAAACCCTCCTGTCAAGAACAAAAGGGATAGCATTCTGTTCAAAAAGCACCTTTTCTAAACATGAAAAAACATTTAATACGTTTGTTTTATCCAAGCACCCATCCCAAAACTTAGAAAGTCCTAATAAACAAAACACTTTTGCCAAAACATCAAAAGGCATTTCAATTTCACATGCATTTTCAAACATGGTTTACAGTGCTTCCTTTAATTATCTGAACAAAAACATATTTACACTGTTATATTCTGCACTCTCAACCTCTCTTTTAGACTGTCCGATCTACACTAAAATGTTTTGCTTTCACTAATGACCGAGCTGACAAAAATCTCTGGAATGCACTTCTCAGTTCAAAAAATACATTTATTATTTCACTACGAGGTTCCTAAAAAAAAGTAGGTTACCTGGTTAAAAGCACACATTTAAAAATAGTCACAGCAATGAAAGGAAAATATACCAAAGTGATTCTCAACTGCAATGTACACAGTAAATATATGTAGTTGTGATTATTCTATGCAAAGCAAATAATTAAGTAAAAATTAATCACTGTAGAGTCTGTCAGATGCTTCATCTTTCTCATGCCAGCAAGGAGATGACCCCGTTCAACTGCGAGAAAGATCTCCACCACCACGGGACAGGTGTTAGGCATTTGATGTCTAATCCTGACCGAGGTCTCGGAAATTCCACTGCTACTGAGCAGGGCCATCTTTTTATATCTTAAAGAACCGGAGAAGGGCTTTCTGGGGAAAAAAACCCTCATTTAGCAATTCAAAACATGCTGGCTACTTTAGGTCTGCTTTGAAAATAACACTTTGGGATTTGGCCACAGTCCCAAGATGCTAAATCAAAACAAATCCGTTCCCTGCCGTCTGAGTACATTCTTATCAACAAAAGCCCTTGGTGAGAAAGAATACAAAAATAAGCACAGTTTACGATGTGGAATAATACTAACACATTTAAGCTTTCAGAGTATATCGCTACAGTAAAGTCAATAGGCAGCTAAACTGAACACAAAATGTAATCTGCAACTGGTGAACACTAGACAGCTAATCCAGGTGCAAAGTGAGGCCACACAGTCAGTGGTCAAAAACACACATTTCACTATAATGGGCTCCAATGGGTGGCACAATACATGCTGCAACCCATGGAGAACCTCTGGTGCTCCAAGCCCTGGGTACCTAAGTACCACATACTAGGGACTTCCATGGGGCACCAGTGGGCCAATTGTTGGGTGTGCCAAGTCCTAAGCGAGCAAATATAGAGGGAGAGCTCCCAAACACTGGGGTCCTGGTTAGCAGAATCCCAGTGAAAATAGTCAAAGCACACTGACGGAAGGTAAAATGTGGGGGTAAGCATGCCAAAAAGAGGGTACTTCCCCCACAATGCTAGATGAAGGTTCTCTGCCAGCGGTTCCATAGCCAGCACAAAAAAAGTAATAGTGAGAGGGGACACTCTTGCCGTGCCCCCACCTACAGAGAGTAAAAAAAAAAACAACACTGCCGCTCCAGTTTCCACCCAAGCACCTGGGTCCATGTAGAGGAGTTGAACCTAACGTATATAAACTGGCCCTGAATTTGAATTTGTTCAACACCTGCCATAGATATTGCCAATGTAGGGAATCAAAAGCTTGTGCTGTATCAAAAAAGACTAGGGCCATTTCCTCCGGGTCAGACTGTGTGGCGTGATAGATGTGGGCCAATCGTCACACGTTGTGTAGGGTACTGCATTTAGAAATAAACCCAGATTGGTCTGAGTGTACCACGGAGGAAATATGAGGAAGAAGATGGGAGGCTAGGGCACCACTCAGCAATTTAACATTCAATAACCATATTGGTCTATATGCAGATGGAGGGGGGGGGTTTGGTGGGTTCCTGGTTTGGGTGGTGGGCACCAATGCCCAGTGGGCCCTCTCAATTGTGAAGCATTTAGACAATTTCTTGGGCATAAGAGAAGTAGTGATCCGTTCCTCCAGGAATAATTTCATGGAAGGCCCCTCCACCCTTTCAGGGCACCCCACAAAAAGGAGGTTGTTCTGAAGGGTCCACTCAGTCGTCCAGATGCACCGTCACTTTCTGGATATCAACCACTGTGGAACGGAGGACGCACATCTCTTGCTGCAAGGTCTCCACATTTTTTTTTCAGTCTGCGCTAGTCCCTCCGATACCTTGCGTAGGCTTGCACAGAGCAGATTGACCTCATGGTGACGCATCAATCTTGCGGACCACCACAGCCTTGGAGCTCTGAATTGCTGTCATAAGGTCAGACATGGGGGGGGGGGGGGGGGGAAACGGGCACCACACCACCCCCTGTTGCAGCCAAATGGTCACTATTAGAGAGCCCCATGACATATGCAGGGGGTGCGGCAGTGCTTGTGTATAGTTAACAATTATGTTTGCTTCCTGCAGCTTATGGCCCTTACCCTTCACCATAGCAGCGCCGTAGTGCATAGAACCTCGGGAGGGTTAGTCCACCTTTACAGTACATCAAGGAATAGTGGGCCACAGGTACCAACATTTGGTTTTGCGACTCGCAAATTGCGAGTTCCAAAACCTTCTGTTGTATAGTGTCAATGACCCTATTAGCGATTTGCAAGGGGGTCGCAAGTGCCCACCTCATGATTATTCATGAGGTAGGTTGCAATTTGCGACCCCCCCTTGGGAATGGTGGCCCTCACAGGGATGGTGGCCTGTTGGAGACAGCGAACTACCATGTCTGTGACTGCTTTTAAATAAAGCCGTTTTTTTTTTAAATGCAGCCAGTTTTTCCTTAAAGGAAAACGAGATGCATTTCACAATCCAAAAAAATGAAACGTTTTTGTTTAATTTCACTGCCTGCTCTGTGTAGGAAGTTGGCTCTGTATGTGCTATTTCAAAGTAAGGAATAGCATGCACAGAGTCCAAGGGTTCCCCTTAGAGGTAAAATAGTGGTAAAAATAGATAATACTAATGCTCTATTTTGTGGTAGTGTGGTCGAGCAGTAGGCTTATCCAAGGAGTAGTGTTAAGCATTTGTTGTACATACACATAGACAATAAATGAGGTACACACACTCAGAGACAAATCCAGCCAATAGGTTTTTATATAGAAAAATATCTTTTCTTAGTTTATTTTAAGAACCACAGGTTCAAATTCTACATGTAATATCTCATTCGAAAGGTATTGCAGGTAAGTACTTTAGGAACTTACAAATCATCAAAATTGCATGTATACTTTTCAAGTTATTGACAAATAGCTGTTTTAAAAGTGGACACAGTGCAATTTTCACAGTTCCTGGGGGAGGTAAGTTTTTGTTAGTTTTACCAGGTAAGTAGGACACTTACAGGGTTCAGTTCTTGGTCCAAGGTAGCCCACCGTTGGGGGGTTCAGAGCAACCCCAAAGTCACCACACCAGCAGCTCAGGGCCGGTCAAGTGCAGAGTTCAAAGTGGTGCCCAAAACACATAGGCTAGAATGGAGAGAAGGGGGTGCCCCGGTTCCGGTCTGCTTGCAGGTAAGTACCCGCGTCTTCGGAGGGCAGACCAGGGGGGTTTTGTAGGGCACCGGGGGGGACACAAGCCCACACAGAAATTTCACCCTCAGCGGCGCGGGGGCGGCCGGGTGCAGTGTAGAAACAAGCGTCGGGTTCGCAATGTTAGTCTATGAGAGATCTCGGGATCTCTTCAGCGCTGCAGGCAGGCAAGGGGGGGATTCCTCGGGGAAACCTCCACTTGGGTAAGGGAGAGGGACTCCTGGGGGTCACTTCTCCGGTGAAAGTCCGGTCCTTCGGGTCCTGGGGGCTGCGGATGCAGGGTCTCTCCCAGGCGTCGGGACTTTAGGTTCAAGGAGTCGCGGTCAGGGGAAGCCTCGGGATTCCCTCTGCAGGCGGTGCTGTGGGGGCTCAGGGGGGACAGGTTTCGGTACTCACAGTATCAGAGTAGTCCTGGGGTCCCTCCTGAGGCGTCGGATCTCCACCAGCCGAGTCGGGGTCGCCGGGTGCAGTGTTGCAAGTCTCACGCTTCTTGCGGGGAGCTTGCAGGGTTCTTTAAAGCTGCTGGAAACCAAGTTGCAGCTTTTCTTGGAGCAGGTCCGCTGTCCTCGGGAGTTTCTTGTCTTTTCGAAGCAGGGGCAGTCCTCAGAGGATGTCGAGGTCGCTGGTCCCTTCGGAAGGCGTCGCTGGAGCAGGATCTTTGGAAGGCAGGAGACAGGCCGGTGAGTTTCTGGAGCCAAGGCAGTTGTCGTCTTCTGGTCTTCCGCTGCAGGGGTTTTCAGCTGGGCAGTCCTTCTTCTTGTTGCAGGAATCTAATTTTCTAGGGTTCAGGGTAGCCCTTAAATACTAAGTTTAAGGGCGTGTTTAGGTCTGGGGGGTTAGTAGCCAATGGCTACTAGCCCTGAGGGTGGGTACACCCTCTTTGTGCCTCCTCCCAAGGGGAGGGGGTCACAATCCTAACCCTATTGGGGGAATCCTCCATCTGCAAGATGGAGGATTTCTAAAAGTTAGAGTCACCTCAGCTCAGGACACCTTAGGGGCTGTCCTGACTGGCCAGTGACTCCTCCTTGTTATTCTCATTATTTTCTCCGGCCTTGCCGCCAAAAGTGGGGCCTGGCCGGAGGGGGCGGGCAACTCCACTAGCTGGAGTGTCCTGCTGGGTTGGCACAAAGGAGGTGAGCCTTTGAGGCTCACCGCCAGGTGTGACAATTCCTGCCTGGGAGAGGTGTTAGCATCTCCACCCAGTGCAGGCTTTGTTACTGGCCTCAGAGTGACAAAGGCACTCTCCCCATGGGGCCAGCAACATGTCTCGGTTTGTGGCAGGCTGCTAAAACTAGTCAGCCTACACAGATAGTCGGTTAAGTTTTAGGGGGCACCTCTAAGGTGCCCTCTGTGGTGTATTTTACAATAAAATGTACACTGGCATCAGTGTGCATTTATTGTGCTGAGAAGTTTGATACCAAACTTCCCAGTTTTCAGTGTAGCCATTATGGTGCTGTGGAGTTCGTGTTTGACAGACTCCCAGACCATATACTCTTATGGCTACCCTGCACTTACAATGTCTAAGGTTTTGTTTAGACACTGTAGGGGTACCATGCTCATGCACTGGTACCCTCACCTATGGTATAGTGCACCCTGCCTTAGGGCTGTAAGGCCTGCTAGAGGGGTGTCTTACCTATACTGCATAGGCAGTGAGAGGCTGGCATGGCACCCTGAGGGGAGTGCCATGTCGACTTACTCGTTTTGTCCTCACTAGCACACACAAGCTGGCAAGCAGTGTGTCTGTGCTGAGTGAGAGGTCTCCAGGGTGGCATAAGACATGCTGCAGCCCTTAGAGACCTTCCTTGGCATCAGGGCCCTTGGTACTAGAAGTACCAGTTACAAGGGACTTATCTGGATGCCAGGGTCTGCCAATTGTGGATACAAAAGTACAGGTTAGGGAAAGAACACTGGTGCTGGGGCCTGGTTAGCAGGCCTCAGCACACTTTCAATTGTAAACATAGCATCAGCAAAGGCAAAAAGTCAGGGGGCAACCATGCCAAGGAGGCATTTCCTTACACTCTGAAAAAATGTTTTCTTTGACATTCACAAAGGGAAAGGGGTCCCATGCGTTATTGAATGGGATAGCACCAGTGTGACACTGGTGCTAACTGCGATTGTTTTGCAACCGCATTCACGGTCCCAAAACAATCCTACATGGGACGGCGAGTCACAATTAGGAAGGGAACACCCCTTCCTAATTGCAAGTCGCAATCCCTTTTTGCGATTCGGTAAACAGTTTACCAAATCGCAAAAATGGGTTGGTACATGGGGAAGTGCATTTTGCATGCCGCAAACAGCCCGATTCGCTGTTTGCAACGTGCAAAAGGCTACGTACATGTGGCCCAGTAACACTTAAGTGTGAGTCGCCCCACAGGCCCCAGGACCCGCATGGCCAAACCACAGAGCATAGATGAAGCGGTCAAGAAAGTGAGGGCCCCTCTAGTCCGAGCAATGACCACCACTCGTGGCAGGTGCCCCTCACACGATCAGGAAAGCCCAGCAGTGAATGGGAGAGGGGCCGCCAGCACAATATGCACACATTGTAGAACAGCACCAGTCTGTGACCCAGGACCACAGCAAGCATCACTAGGTTGTCATCATACAGTAGAAGAGTCTAATAGATAGGTAGTAACCCACCCCTCCAACTGGGCAATTTAATCGCCTCAGGTCCTGGACCAATGTCCCATGAATAGGGCAGATCGGTCCTCTGACCTGGGGAGCCTCAATGCAGGATAGAATCCACAACTGCACACACGAGGCAGGGCCCGTGTGCAGATCTCCAGTCCCAGCAGTGAATGTAAAAAAAAAAAAAAAAGAGGCCCCTTGTTCATTTATTCAGTCCAGACATTGAGGGATGGGGGTGGCCTCTCCTGCATCAATCCTCTCCTCGCACCAGGCGGGGACCACCCCACGTGGGCGGGACCTGCACTCTTCAGGCCACACTCAACAATTGCTGGTGCTGCCAAGGAAATGCCAGGTGCAAATCTCCCAGTGCCAGCCCATTCACCACGAGACTCCCCTGGGGCCACTGGCCCTACACCGCGGACACCGAACGCAGAGCCCCTGGCGGCACTGCAGCTAAAGAGGTCCAGCTCCTCCTCCTCACCAGGCCTACTGGGCCCTCCGCTCTGCAATGGCGACCTTTACCGCCTCACCCTCCGATTGTCTTCCGCACTGCAACCAGGATTTTTATAGCCCTGATAGGTGGCGGGAGTCTGCGGGAGCCACTTTGTCGGGTGGATCGGAGTGCGACAGCAGGATGATGCAGGATAACTGCCGAGCTGAGATTGGAACTCAAAGGGCCACATTTAGCCTTCTATCTTACTTGCCCCTGTGTAAGTGCATGTTTATTGGTTAAATAAATGTGGAAATGTTTTTTATTTTAATTTTTTTACTACAGGTATTCACAAACCACAAAATAATATGGATAAATACTGATCAGATGGCCAAAAAAATAAATATGGATGAATACACACAGAAATGTTAAAAAAACACACAACAGGATCCCTAATTAGACTCCTGGTTTCAATCATACTAAATAAATCAGACATACTTTATGTAAAGATCTCTCTTTTTTTTTCTTTCAGATTCTGAGTTCATCATCCTCCATGTTAAACCACAAAATAGTAGACTAAAACATTTTAGGAGTTTACCTTGTACCAGTGGTGCCACACATCTAAATATTATTCAGACAGCACCACTCAAGTTTCCTAGGTTAATTTGCGAGTTTCTCATCCAGGTTGTTCACTCTATTACGGAACTTATAGTCCTCATTGTATAAAAGGGTAAACTGGGCTACAAATTCCAGATTTCATATTAAACGAGCTTTGGCAAAGGCAATAGGTCTTGCTTTTGGAACCTACTAACTTTGCCAATGTGTTTTGGTGATGCTGTACAGCACTGGTAAGAAGCAAAATCAGCAGAAAAGAAAAAATGCGTCATGTTATGTGAATAGACTATGCGTCACAAGGATACTGGCACTGGGTTATTCAGTAGTGCGAGCATGTGTGAGTTGCATGTTTGTGCCCTTGCAACACCACACGTTCGCGACATACACCTCTAATAAATGAAGCGGGACTCCTTCTTTTTTTTTTTTTTTTTTTTTTTTTGTTTCCTTCCCTCCTCCTTAGTTTTTGCTTGGTGCAGTGAATAAAAATAATAATTTCAGCAAGCACAGCAGCCTGGCAGCAGGTGGGAACTGTGGGTCCCTCCAAAACATGTTCAAAATATTCAAGGACCATTATTTGTTTAAAAAAAATAATAATAATTTAGGTTGGTGAAGAAAGGATAATGGAGGAGAAAGCAGCATATTAGTAATGCAATGTTGGGTATGGTGGGAATTTGCTGGTGGGAGCAGCACACAAGGAAGAGAGCTGGAGGCACATGAACTCTCAAAGAGTGCTTTATGAGGAAGAAAATATATTTTCCTAAATGTGAGCAGTGAAGGGTTATGTATCAGTCAATCAAAATCATTGTAGAGATGGTTTGCTCCATGGGAGGAGCAAACATAAGAAAGGGAAGTTAAGGCTTTGTAGAAGAAGCAAGAAAAAAGAGTAACTATGCCAACCAGTGGAAGTGGGTGGGCTCCAAGCATACTGTATGTTTTTGGGATAGGCCATAAGTCATTATTTGAAACCAGACCACTAAAGGTAGGAGAGACCTAAAGTCAGGGCTTGATAGGTTACTTCTGCATCTGAGAAAAATTATAGGCATGAAACCTCACAACTCCTACTATTAAATGTTGTACAAGCCATAATAAAATGTGCACCTATTGGCAAACCCTCTGTCAAGTAACAAAAATATGCATGAAATACAATGGTTAGAGTTCAACTACAAATTCAAGTTATCGTGGATTTTTTTTCCCAAAAATTATTCTGCAGCCTTATCTTTAACAAACTACAGACACACTTTTAAGTAAAGTAAACTCTGCATTTGTCAACTATTCACATTCAGGTGAAGTTGGAGTTCTAAGTGAAGCATCTCTGATTACTCTTACAAGAAAACTTACCTTGCTGCTAAAGTAGATCTGACAGGCTACTGAGGTCTCAATGTATTTTGCATTGTGGGAGAGGATTAATTGAATGTTGTACAACCAAAACCTTTCATCCAGTTACATAATTTTCTCACATCACTTGCTTAATAAGCACTTTTTATTAACTGGCTATTCTTTCATCACAGTAACCAGGTTAAATCATATTGCATTGTTTATAAGATAAATTGTTTGGACATTGATCTTGTTTTTGATTTGTTTTTAAATTAATTTTTCTTGGAAACCACTGTTCTAGCTGCGGTACTTATCCCAGGTACTTTACTTTGTGATTGGTTATACACTTGTTTGAGTTTAAGCCATGAGAAACTTATTGCCTCATTACGACTTTGTTGGTCCCACCACAGGACCGCCAAAGCTACAGGGAGGATGCCACTGTCATGCCGGGGGTGTCCTCTCACCCCGTCATGTTACAGTGTTCCTGCGGGGCTTACTGTGGGAACACTGTACTACAACATCCCGCCAGGCTGACCGTTGGGAACAGTGCTACGGTATTAGCTCTTTCTCCCTTATTGGAGCCGAGGCCAATACTGTAGCTGTCTAGCACCTCAAAATGCGCACTGTCCCCATGGCATGGGCAGTGCAGGGGCACCCTCTCTTCCCCCAGCACTGCCCTACTGCCAGCCTTTCCATGGCATGGTCCCCATCATGGAAAGGCTGGCAGTAAGTGGGGTTGTAATCAGCATGGCGATGGTGAGCTCGGCACCACCGTGTCTATCGACAAACCCGACCACCGTTAGCTTGTCAGAACCATGTTGTAATGTGGCTGTCGGACTGCCTGGAGTGTGGCGTTCTGACAGTCACCGTGAGTCTGGCAGTCCTTGGACCTCCAGACTTGCAATGGCCCCCTTAGTGCTGCAAGAGATGCTACAGTCTACTGTACCTTTGGTGCCACTTAGACAAAGCCAGACCAAACAATTAACGTAGCTGTTGTCGCAATCTAAAGCAATGCCCCACAGTGCAGTCACAATTTCAATACACTTGTACACTGGGGCGACTTGGTCTTGGGTGGGATAGCCATCAAAGACCATGTTAAGACGTGTGCTTGCCAGTTCTGAATCACATCTTGGTTTTTTGCACAAATGCTTTAACTGCGCCAATTATCCAGCTAGAAACTCTGATTGTGTTATATTTCTTGTAATGTTCTCTACGATCTAGAAGCTTTGGGTCCTGAATAAGAGTGCCCGGGTCAATTCTAATATTTGGGTATGTAACTTCTGTTATGTTTATAATATTTGCATCAGGCACAGGAAATATGAATGAGATCCAGATTTATGTCTTACATTTTTATATTGTACACAAATGAGTGTGTCCAAGCACAGCCATTTATGGAGAAATCACTTTTTTTTCCCCACCCTTTCTTCTCGGCAGGGTTGTCAAGGGACACTTCACCAAAAACTGCAGCGCTTCCTGAAATACATCTACTGGGGCTCCGTTGGGGCAATTGCGGTGGAGGTATGAATAGAAGGCGTAATTGCGGTTGCTGCATATCACGGTTTCTGACTCTTGGCTGATATTTCTAACACTTTAAACTGCAAATGATCTATCTTGGGAGATTTTTAGTTTATTGTGCATGTGTTTGTAGGTTGTTCCCTTATAAAACTCAAACCCACTCCAACCTCTGCATTTTTTTTCTCACTTACTGCAGTTTTCAACCACATCATCCTTTACAATTCCGTTTAACTTAGTTGGAATAATAAGCATTGCTCTGACCCCTCAATTGTTTTTTTTTTTTTTTTGTTTGTTTTTTTAAGGATATCTTTCTGTTTAATTTTATATTTTAGACAATTTATGTTTAGCACACTGTATCCAGTCACTCTCCAAGCTATTTTCTCTTTGGAAACTATCCCTACATAAGTAAGTCGGCCACCAACACTTGGCGCATTAGAAGGATAAATGTCTGTGTTATGATGACCAAAGTCTTCTTCCTAAATAAACACTTGACTCGAGGGAACAATTGCATATACATTCAAATTTCCTTTACTGCACTATATATTGAATATAGATCTCACAATTATGTATGTCTATAAACGATCAGTTCATGCTAATAGACAAAATTGAAATAGTAAGAGAAGCAGTACAAAGAATTACACACCTAAAATGTTAGTGAGGTGTCTGAGTAGGTCTGCGAAGAATCCTTGTACTACATTGGAACATACAATAAACTATTAATTTCAAGTAATGGAGCAATTGAAGATGCCAAAGTTCCCTTTCCGCATTCTCTGACTAACTACCTATACCGGTGTTTGGTAGGACCACCTAATGAACTCAGTTGGTTGTTGAAGATCCAGGAAATTAAAAGCAAGACACAAACTAGAAGAGGGACGGTGATCGTTGGCGGTTTTCTGTACAATACTGTAATCAAGCATTTGTAAATACTTGTCTGGCTTTGTCAATGCTTTTTTGTTTTGTCAAGTTTGTTTGGAAAATTATATTGTTGGAAAGGTGACAGGCTAAAAGCAAAAGTATTTTTGGATCCAAAAGTACATCTTGCTTTAATAGTCCCTGGGACTGAAGGGAACTACTTTGTGAGGATGTACCTCTTGTAAAGTGAGCACAATTGTCACTGAAAGTGAAGTTCACCAATGGATGAAGTGGGCTGGCCAACTGCTCCTTGATGTATACTTCAAGGGGAGGAAGGGAAAAAAATGTGAATTACACGAATGACGAGTGGATGAGGAACACTGGCTAAAACGTCTTAGGAGTAGCTGCATTATACAAATAATTTTAGTGAAATCAAAACGGCCTGGGTTTTGCCAGACCAAAAATGAAGCCATCAAGAACTTGGGTTCTGATTACGAGTTTGGCAGTTTGAAAACTTAACCGCCAGACCCTTAGTGAGGCGACTGTCTCCCCACCGTCCCTATTACAACTTTCCACTGGGCTGACTGGTCGGAACCAAGGTCCCCAAAGTCAGCCCAATGGGAACGGTGCGGTAGCCTTGTTTTCCAGCTCATAATTTAGTCGGTGGTAATGCTGTCGCATGCAGAGTGCCCTGGGGGGAGTGGGGAGGTGGAGAGCAGGGGGGGTTGGGGCCAGGGCCGGGGAGGCACTATGTGGCTACTTTATCTCACCAGGGCTTATAAACCGTATTTTATAAGGTCCCTGCTTCTAGTTACACTGCATCCAACCCTCGGGGCAAGTAGGACACACCTTAGGGGTGACATATGTAAAAATAAGGTAGTTCTAAGACTATGAAAATACTTTTACTTCCAAAGTCGAAATTGCATGTAACTTTAATTTAAAAGCAAACTTGCCTTTAAAATGACCCTGGGCACCTCCGCAGTGCACCTGTGGGGTCACTACCTATGCTGGGGTCCCCAAACCTACATGCCGCTACCATATACTAGGGACTTATAGGTAGCGTGACATAGCCAATTATGATTAGCCTCATTTTAATTAGAGCAGAGGCCATGGGACTAATTAGCAGTACCCAGGGCACCATCAGAGTCTGGAAAACACCAGCAAAAAGTGAAAAAATGGGGGCAAGAAGTTAAGGGGCTTCTGCAATCAGCCCAGTTTTCTCACACTAAGAATGATCAAACGTAGTGTGACTACTCTTTTCGTGCTACCGTGTGTGTCAATTGAGAGGTACTTAAGAATTCGTGCAGTGTGTAGTGTAAATGAGTTGTTACACAATCGATTACATGAGCAAGAGTATTTTGAGCACTGTGCTGAATTTGTTAATGCCTCCTACAGTGACTAGGACAAACTATTTATAGCCAAGCTGCCCACATTTCAGGATACCCTCATTAAGTGTAGTTTTTCTTCCAGGAGGTTCGTTAAAAATGTTTGCACCTGATATCCCATGAGGCAAATTATCCTGAATCAAGACATTGAAATGCGGTGTGAACTATTGCTCGTCACATACTGTTAATGTCTCATATTAACTTTTGTATCTTTATTCCTGGGGCCATCAGTGACACCTTATGCATCTACCCTACTAGTCTGCAGTTCTCTTCAGCATACTGGCAGCAACATGAGTCCTGCCACTTTCTATTCAATTGCAGAGTTTGTTTCTAATAGGAAGTATTGCAAGGACAAAATGATTCCTCTCTGCATCTCTGGCCACGGAGTTGAGCAACCTTCCCAGATGAAATAACATTAGAATGGCTCTGGGCAATATATAAAAAATAAATAAACAACACTAATATCTTTCATGTCTTGGTGGCTTCACTTTCTCCAAATCACAACTTGGTTCTCTCCCTCAGGAATAGCCAAACTGCAATCAATATTCTAAATAACACATCATGATTCTTAGCTAATCATCTGACACGATAACCATTCGGTGTGCACACACACTCATCCACACAAGGTAGTGTCTTGTATGTTGCTGTCAGGCAAGTCAGTAGATTTCATCATACCTGTATTGTATTATTCCAGTCTGTCTTTATATTGATAAAAATGCATATTTATATTCCAGTTTACTAATTTTGTTTGGTTATTATTTAATTTTTACTCTACATTACTTAATTTGAAAGTCTTTGTTGTAGTGGAAAAAATGAAAAATGCCCTACCACCCACGTTTTTTCAAAAGTATTTTCGTAGTCTAGTTGAATTTTTATATTAAGCTGAATGGGGCTGTGTGGAAGTTGACACCATTCTCTTGCTCACACTCTGTCAATGATTTTTCTTTTAAATAACAAACTAGTAAAAAACAAAATAGTTTTAAGTAAAAAATTGTTAAGCAGCTATTTCGCAACCCTGCTTATGGTACCAAAAGCTAAGCAGTGATATCAGATTGAAATGGAAAGATTAACGCAAAATGCTCTTTAGTCTCTAAAATGTACACATAAGTAATTAAAGATAATTTTCTGAAAACTATATTGTTAAAACACAGTAACCCTTGTTAGACAATTTTAATAAGCCATTGTGGTCAATTTAAAAAAAATAAGTTTGGACAATGGAATCTTTGAGGCAAAGAAACTGTTGAGGATATAGTTTTAAGACAAAGGTAGTTGTGAAAAAAGGAAGGGTGACAAAAGAGGTTTGGGAGAGTAACAAAATAAACATGAAGACTGGTCTGTCTTCTGCTCTCTGATGATGCAGGTAATGTGGAGTGTCATTTTTAAAGTCCTTTTGAAAAAAAGTGCTTGATCAGCTATAAGTGTGTTTTGTATTTTTAAAGTCCCTTAATAATGTTTATGCATGTATGAAATCTGGTATCGTGTTTATTGTTCAGTATGTATAGGTTTCCTTCTTACAGGATTTTTATTTTATATTTTTTTTAGATTCTGGCAGCGTTGATCGATTGTGTACTGATGGGAAGACAGTCATTTCAAGACTATAGAATCCTCGACTCTGAAACGTTTGCTTAAATGTGGGACAAAACTGAATCGAAGATATATTTGGATCCACTAGTCTGAAAAGATTACAACATTCCACTAGTGTCTAAGACTATTATTACACTTGCTCTTCAAACCTGAATTACAGAGGACCAATTTATTTCTACCTTGCTTTGAGATTTTCAAGGCTGTTTGGACAATCCTCCGCTTTCTGATCATGTCAAAGAAGGACTGGACTCAGTTAGTGAAGAAACAATTAGCAAAATGATGCACTTAGGTTTCAGTTCTATTTTAAAGCTGTGTACTCCAATTATTATTTTTTTTATTAATGAACAAACTTTTTCGTTAGACTATATGCATTTATTTTGTTTGTCTTGCGTTGCTTTATCTAAGGTTTTTTAGATGTGATTTTTTTTTTTTTTTCCCCCTTTTACTAATTTAATGTCAAATAAGCCTCTGAAACCTCTTTCACAAAATGTATATAAACAATATCAAAGAAGTTAAATATTCATGGTGGTGCTTGGTTGATGACAGGAGTATCAAAAGGAATGCTGGGTGATTAGCTCCTGGAAATAAAATTCCCTGAATGGAATAACTGGCAATCAATTCTTAAACTACTGCGTGTTCTCTATTACTTATTTTGTGTATTGTGCAGTTCTCTGTAATTGTTTTTAAAGAATACTTTGTTAGTTAAGGTGAAATATCTAACCTGCACTGTGAATATGCTTGTTTTCTTTTTTCCACGCTCTCCAGTGTCTAGTTTATCAGCTGCCTTCTCTTAAAAAGTGTCTAAGGGCCTCATTATGAGTATTGCGGTCTGAGGATCGCCACACTTGTGTTGACGGTCGGACTGCTGCACTCCAGGCAGTTCGACCACTCAGTTACGATCCCAGTGGGCGGACCTGCCAGGGGACCGCTGTTCCCACCAGGAACATGGTTCCTGATGGCAGTCAGAGTTGTTCTCGGCCAGGGTGGCGCTGAACTCTGCATCACCTGGCTGATTACAACTCCCCTCACGGCCAGCCTTTCCATGGCGGTCTGACCACCGTGGACCACCACAACTTGTCTGTTGTATGCAGACAAGGTCCCTGCTACACCACCTCACTTTTCTCCCTCCCCAGCCTTAAGCGTGTCTCCCAGTTGTCCCATGATAATTATGGATGGGAGAAGATTTTATCCTGTGGCCTTCCTGTAATCTTCAACTACTACTATTTTTCTACTGGCTGTTCATAGTTTCTTCATGTACGGTTTCCTGATGAACTTGAGACTTTCACCTACCTCTTCTTTTGTTTTGTTTTTTGTTATTTTTTTTTTGTTGTGTTTTTTTTTTTTTTTTTTGGTTATATTTTTTTTATATATATATATATATATATATATATATATATACAGGGAGTGCAGAATTATTAGGCAAATGAGTATTTTGACCACATCATCCTCTTTATGCATGTTGTCTTACTCCAAGCTGTATAGGCTCGAAAGCCTACTACCAATTAAGCATATTAGGTGATGTGCATCTCTGTAATGAGAAGGGGTGTGGTCTAATGACATCAACACCCTATATCAGGTGTGCATAATTATTAGGCAACTTCCTTTCCTTTGGCAAAATGGGTCAAAAGAAGGACTTGACAGGCTCAGAAAAGTCAAAAATAGTGAGATATCTTGCAGAGTGATGCAGCACTCTTAAAATTGCAAAGCTTCTGAAGCGTGATCATCGAACAATCAAGCGTTTCATTCAAAATAGTCAACAGGGTCGCAAGAAGCGTGTGGAAAAACCAAGGCGCAAAATAACTGCCCATGAACTGAGAAAAGTCAAGCGTGCAGCTGCCACGATGCCACTTGCCACCAGTTTGGCCATATTTCAGAGCTGCAACATCACTGGAGTGCCCAAAAGCACAAGGTGTGCAATACTCAGAGACATGGCCAAGGTAAGAAAGGCTGAAAGACGACCACCACTGAACAAGACACACAAGCTGAAACGTCAAGACTGGGCCAAGAAATATCTCAAGACTGATTTGTCTAAGGTTTTATGGACTGATGAAATGAGAGTGAGTCTTGATGGGCCAGATGGATGGGCCCGTGGCTGGATTGGTAAAGGGCAGAGAGCTCCAGTCCGACTCAGACGCCAGCAAGGTGGAGGTGGAGTACTGGTTTGGGCTGGTATCATCAAAGATGAGCTTGTGGGGCCTTTTCGGGTTGAGGATGGAGTCAAGCTCAACTCCCAGTCCTACTGCCAGTTCCTGGAAGACACCTTCTTCAAGCAGTGGTACAGGAAGAAGTCTGCATCCTTCAAGAAAAACATGATTTTCATGCAGGACAATGCTCCATCACACGCGTCCAAGTACTCCACAGCGTGGCTGGCAAGAAAGGGTATAAAAGAAGGAAATCTAATGACATGGCCTCCTTGTTCACCTGATCTGAACCCCATTGAGAACCTGTGGTCCATCATCAAATGTGAGATTTACAAGGAGGGAAAACAGTACACCTCTCTGAACAGTGTCTGGGAGGCTGTGGTTGCTGCTGCACGCAATGTTGATGGTGAACAGATCAAAACACTGACAGAATCCATGGATGGCAGGCTTTTGAGTGTCCTTGCAAAGAAAGGTGGCTATGTTGGTCACTGATTTGTTTTTGTTTTGTTTTTGAATGTCAGAAATGTATATTTGTGAATGTTGAGATGTTATATTGGTTTCACTGGTAATAATAAATAATTGAAATGGGTATATATTTTTTTTTGTTAAGTTGCCTAATAATTATGCACAGTAATAGTCACCTGCACACACAGATATCCCCCTAACATAGCTAAAACTAAAAACAAACTACAAACTACTTCCAAAAATATTCAGCTTTGATATTAATGAGTTTTTTGGTTTCATTGAGAACATGGTTGTTGTTCAATAATAAAATTAATCCTCAAAAATACTACTTGCCTAATAATTCTGCACTCCCTGTATATATATATATGTTCAGTGGCATGTGTAGCTGCAGATACACATGCTGTGCACAGTCCGCCGTCTGGTGTTGTGCTCGGAGTGTTACAAGTTGTTTTTCTTTGAAGAAGTCTTTTCGAGTCACAAGACCGAGGGACTCCTCCCACTTCGGTTCCATTGCGCATGGGCGTCGACTCCATCTTAGATTGGTTTTTTTCCGCCATCGGGTTCGGACGTGTTCCTTTTCGCTCCGTGTTTCGGGTCGGAAAGTTAGTCAGAATCTCGGGAAAATTCGTCGGTATTGTTTCGTTCGGTATCGGGATAGTTAGGGCAAATCGACACTGAACCTTAAAGAGCTCCGGTAGCCCTTAGGGGTATTTTCGATTCCCCCGTCGGGGCCTGGTCGGCCCGACCGCGTGCAACATCGAGACTGATGGAACGGACCCCGTTCCGATTCTGTCCTAAATGCCACAGTAAATATCCTTATACAGACCAACATTTGTTCTGTAACTTGTGCCTGTCCCCCGAGCACAAGGAGGAAACGTGTGAGGCCTGTCGCGCGTTTCGGTCGAGAAAAACGCTCCGAGACCGAAGAGCCAGGAGGTTGCAGATGGCGTCCACGCCGACAGGACAACAAAGGTTCGAGGAGGAGGAGGAAGAAGAAGAAACTTTCTCCATCCACGAGTCGGATTCCGAAGAATTAGATGTCGAAGAGCAACCAACCGTGAGTAAGACGTCGAAACAAAGATCACACGAAAAATCAGACAAAGCCCAGGGGACGCCACTGCCAACAGGCCATGGCTTAACCCATAAAGTAGGTGACCGTCCATCGGCACCGAAAAAGGGCGAACTGGTGCCGAAGTCGTCCGACTCAGGTCGAGACACAGGCACGCAGCAATCTCGGGACCGAGAGAGTGGTGCAGAAAAGGGTCGACACCGAGATAGCGGCACCGAAGCTGCTCGGCACAGAGACAGTGGCACCGAAGCTGCTCGGCACAGAGATAGCGGCACCGAAGATGGTCGGCACCGAGAGGCGAAGACACTGAAAAAGAGAAAGATCTCGTCGGAGCCGAAAACAACTAAAGACACGGTTTCAGTGCCAAAACACCCGGCAACCGAACCAAAAACCAGTTCCTACTCAGAGGAACAATCACTGTCCTCCCAACTAAAAAGACACATTTGAGGAGGAATTACAAACAACAGATGTAGATCACACGCAAAAGCGGATCTTTATCCAAAGGGGTACAGGGAAAATCAGCACTCTTCCCCCAATCAGAAGGAAAAGGAAACTTGACTTCCAGCAACAAGACAAGCCACCACAAGCAAAGGTGGTAAAGAGGGTAACTCCACCACCCTCTCCACCACAGTCAACTCATGTATCACCGGCACAGACTCCACCACAATCACCAGCTCTTACCACCATGAGCCAAGATGATCAGGAAGCATGGGACCTCTATGACGCTCCAGTATCGCACAATAGTCCAGAGTCGTACCCAACTAAACCCTCACCACCTGAGGACAGTACAGCATATGCACAGGTGGTAGCTAGGGCAGCCGAATTTCATAATGTATCGCTACATTCGGAGCCTATTGAGGATGACTTCCTCTTTAACACCCTGTCCTCCACCCATAGCCATTATCAAAGCCTTCCCATGCTCCCGGGAATGCTAAGGCACGCTAAACAGATGTTTAAGGAGCCTGTTAAAAGCAGAGCAATAACTCCAAGGGTGGAGAAAAAATACAAGGCACCGCCCACAGACCCTGCTTTTATTACATCACAACTGACACCAG
This sequence comes from Pleurodeles waltl, assembly GCF_031143425.1. NCBI lineage: Eukaryota > Metazoa > Chordata > Amphibia > Caudata > Salamandridae > Pleurodeles > Pleurodeles waltl. Next base: position 94,204,917 of record NC_090451.1, on the reverse strand, counting down.
ATTCAGTAGTCATAGGAGCAGCTCGTAAAAGAGCCAACTCGCATACATCAGGCGACGCACCACCTCCGGACAAGGAGAGCCGCAAGTTTGATGCAGCTGGGAAAAGGGTTGCAGCACAAGCTGCAAATCAGTGGCGCATCGCCAACTCGCAAGCACTCCTAGCGCGATAGGACAGGGCCCATTGGGACGAGATGCAGCATCTCATCGAGCACCTCCCCAAAGAATTCCAGAAACGAGCCAAACAAGTGGTTGAAGAGGGGCAAAATATCTCCAACAACCAAATACGTTCTTCTATGGATGCAGCAGATACAGCTGCAAGAACAATAAATACTGCTGTGACAATAAGGAGGCACGCATGGCTGTGCACATCTGGCTTCAAACCTGAGATACAACAGGCAGTGCTCAATATGCCGTTCAATGAACAGCAATTGTTTGGCCCGGAAGTGGACACTGCAATTGAAAAATTAAAGGAGGACACTGACACAGCCAAAGCCATGGGCGCACTCTATTCCCCGCAGGGCAGAGGCACATTTGGCACATTTCGCAAAACAACTTTCAGAGGAGGGTTTCGAGGTCAAGCCACAGAAGCCAGCACCTCACAAACAAGACCACCTACCTACCAGGGACAATATCAAAGGGGAGGCTTTCGGGGCCAATACAGAGGGGGCCAATTCCCAAGAAACCGGGGAAAATCTCAAGGTCCCAAAACCCCTCAAAATAAACAGTGACTCACAGGTCACACAACCCCTTCACACAACACCAGTGGGGGGAAGACTAAGCCAGTTCCACAAATCATGGGAGGAAATAACAACAGACACTTGGGTCTTAGCAATTATCCAACATGGTTATTGCATAGAATTTCTCCAACTCCCTCCAAATGTCCCACCGAAAACACACAATATGTCAAAACAGCATATAGACCTTCTAGGACTAGAAGTTCAAGCATTACTGCAAAAAGACGCAATAGAATTAGTACCAAGTCCACAAAAGAACACAGGAGTTTACTCACTGTACTTTCTAATACCGAAAAAGGACAAAAGTCTGAGACCAATATTAGATCTCAGAACACTAAACACCTACATCAAATCAGACCACTTTCACATGGTCACGTTACAAGACGTAATACCACTACTGAAACAGCAAGACTACATGACAACGTTAGATCTAAAAGACGCGTATTTCCATATACCGATACATCCCTCGCACAGGAAATACCTAAGGTTCGTATTCAAAGGAATACATTACCAATTCAAAGTGTTGCCATTCGGAATAACAACAGCACCAAGAGTCTTTACAAAATGTCTAGCAGTAGTAGCTGCACATATCAGGAGGCAGCAAATACACGTGTTCCCGTACCTAGACGATTGGTTAATCAAGACCAACTTGCTAACAAAGTGTTCACACCACACAGATTATGTTATACAAACCCTTTACAAACTGGGTTTCTCCATCAACTATGCAAAGTCACACCTTTTGCCGTGTCAAACACAGCAATACTTAGGAGCGACAATCAACACAACAAAAGGGATAGCCACTCCAAGTCCACAAAGGGTTCAAAATTTTCACAAGGTGATACAAGCTATGTAGCCAACACAAAAGATACATGCAAAGATGGTATTAAAACTCCTAGGCATGATGTCCTCATGCATAGCCATTGTCCCAAACGCAAGATTGCACATGCGGCCCTTACAACAGTGCATAGCATCACAATGGTCACATGCACAGGGTCAACTTCTAGATCTGGTGTTGATAGACCGCCAAACATACATCTCGCTTCTATGGTGGAACAGTACAAATTTAAACAAAGGGCGGCCTTTCCAAGACCCAGTGCCACAATACGTGATAACAACAGATGCTTCCATGACAGGGTGGGGAGCACACCTCAATCAACACAGCATCCAAGGACAATGGGATGTACATCAAAGAAAGTTTCATATAAATCACCTAGAATTGTTAGCAGTATTTCTAGCGTGGAAAGCATTCCAACTAATGATAACCCACAAATACATTCTTGTCAAAACAGACAACATGACGACAATGTATTATTTAAACAAACAGGGGGGATCACACTCAACACAGTTGTGTCTCCTAACACAAAAAATATGGCATTGGGCAATTCACAACCACATTCGCCTAATAGCACAGTTTATTCCAGGGATCCAGAACCAGCTAGCAGACAATCTCTCTCGGGATCACCAACAGGTCCACGAATGGGAAATTCACCCCCAAATCCTGAACACTTACTTCCAAATTTGGGGAACACCTCAAATAGATCTATTTGCAACAAAAGAAAACGCAAAATGCCAAAACTTCGCATCCAGGTACCCACACCGGCAATCTCAAGGCAATGCTCTATGGATGAATTGGTCAGGGATATTTGCGTACGCTTTTCCCCCTCTCCCTCTCCTTCCATATCTAGTAAATGGATTGAGTCAAAACAAACTCATACTCATAGCACCAACATGGGCAAGACAACCTTGGTATACGACACTACTAGACCTGTCAGTAGTACCTCATGTCAAACTACCCAACAGGCCAGATCTGTTAACACAACACAAACAACAGATCAGGCATCCAAACCCAGCATCGCTGAATCTAGCAATTTGGCTCCTGAAATCCTAGAATTTGGACACTTAAACCTCACACAAGAGTGTATGGAGGTCATAAAATAAGCTAGAAGACCATCCACTAGACACTGCTATGCAAGTAAATGGAAAAGATTTGTTTGTTACTGCCATAATAATCAAGTTCAACCATTGCATGCATCTCCAAAAGATGTAGTAGGATATTTACTACATTTACAAAAATCAAATCTAGCTTTCTCTTCCATAAAAATACATCTCGCAGCAATATCTTCTTACCTGCAGATTACTCATTCAACTTCCCTATTTAGAATACCTGTCATTAAAGCGTTTATGGAGGGCCTAAAGAGAATTATACCACCAAGGACACCACCTGTTCCTTCATGGAACCTCAACATTGTCTTAACAAGGCTCATGGGTCCACCTTTCGAACCCATGCATTCTTGTGAAATGCAATACTTAACGTGGAAAGTTGCATTTCTCATTGCCATTACATCTCTAAGAAGAGTAAGTGAAATACAGGCGTTTACCATACAAGAACCATTTATTCAAATACACAAAAATAAGGTTGTTCTAAGAACAAATTCAAAATTCTTACCAAAGGTTATCTCACCGTTCCACTTAAACCAAACAGTGGAATTACCAGTGTTCTTCCCACAGCCAGATTCAATAGCTGAAAGAGCACTACATACATTAGACATCAAGAGAGCACTAATGTACTACATTGACAGGACAAAATAAATTAGGAAGACAAAACAACTATTTATTGCCTTCCAAAAACCTCATACAGGAAATCCAATTTCAAAACAAGGTATTGCCAGATGGATAGTAAGATGCATCCAAACCTGCTATCTTAAAGCAAAGAGAGAACTGCCTATTACACCAAAGGCACACTCAACCAGAAAGAAAGGTGCTACTATGGCCTTTCTAGGAAATATTCCAATGAACGAAATATGTAAGGCAGCAACATGGTCTACGCCTCATACATTTACTAAACACTACTGTGTAGATGTGTTATCTGCACAACAGGCCACAGTAGGTCAAGCCGTACTAAGAACTTTATTTCAAACTACTTCCACTCCTACAGGCTGAACCACCGCTTTTGGGGAGATAACTGCTTACTAGTCTATGCACAGCATGTGTATCTGCAGCTACACATGCCACCAAACGGAAAATGTCACTTACCCAGTGTACATCTGTTCGTGGCATTAGTCGCTGCAGATTCACATGCGCCCACCCTCCTCCCCGGGAGCCTGTAGCCGTTTAGAAGTAGATCTTGAACATTTGTACATTTGTAAATATATCACATTAAACCTTCATTTTGTACATACGTATTTATTCCATTGCATGGGCACTATTATTAGCATACACAACTCCTACCTCACCCTCTGCGGGGAAAAACAATCTAAGATGGAGTCGACGCCCATGCGCAATGGAACCGAAGTGGGAGGAGTCCCTCAGTCTCGTGACTCGAAAAGACTTCTTCGAAGAAAAACAACTTGTAACACTCCGAGCCCAACACCAGACGGCGGACTGTGCACAGCATGTGAATCTGCAGCGACTAATGCCACGAACAGATGTACACTGGGTAAGTGACATTTTCCTTAACCAACATCTGTCCAGTTTTACATTCATGAGAAAAACTGTGAGAAGCAGCCATATATATGGGCAATAAAAGATGAGGAATTTTAAAAGCTCTGGGTGCTGAGCTTTCTAGATAGGGACTACATCAGTGTAGCTTGCTAAGGAAATTGAGAGCCCCTGTGATGCAAGATGTATCAGAAAATTAAACTTCTGGCAAGGTCAGCAAGGAAAGATAATGACCATGATGAGTCCCAACATAAGAGGAATGTTATTGAGGCCTGCCAGTTAGAAGGGGAGGGTGTTGTTTGTGAGGGGAGGTCAGTATGAAAAATGGTAGTAGTAATTGATTCTTAGAACTGTTGACGAAACCTAATTTCCATTAACATAATTTAACTAACGTTTACCTGTGAGAAAACGGCACCTCCATTTTTAGCAGAAACTAGTGCTTTTGAGTTTCCCTGGAAAAACGATATCCGGAGAAAATATGTAAGAAAATTAGCTTCTACACAAGACTTCTCTCACATAATAAAAATCTATCACACCCTGTGACAATTAATCAGAGTGACTGCCTGGCACACAGGACGCTATGTATACACTCAACCATACATTGTGAGAGTTCATCTTTTCAGATAATCCAGAGAGGAGCCATAAAGACTTCCAAGTTTATATTAGCTGATTCTGGAACCTGACTCTGAAATGGTGTCCAATATCTATTTTTGTGTACTAATTCTTTACTGAATATATTCTTTTGTGATAGAGGAAAGGGGAAAGAACAAAATTAGGATCACGCGAGCCACCTTCAATTCACAGCATATTGGTAACTCCTGAATCTATGGACATATCAGAAAAAATTGATGTAAAAAAGACACCATTGTAGAAAAAATCCAAATCGATAGGAAAACAATTTGCAACAAAAAAATGCGGAATGGAATTCCCCATTCCCAATATGCTCTTTCAGCCCTTCCTGGGCCCTGACGAGTATCTTGATCCTATTGGAGGTCAAACATCATCGAAACTTAGTCATGTCATATGAAATTGTTGAATCCGGTGCAGGAAGAAGACCAGTAGAACAAGAATTATTCTTTTATTTCAGTGTTTTTATTTTCCGTATCAACACCGACGTCCTCAGCAGCCCTCCAGAGGGAAATCCAGCCGTCAACTGTCTCCTCTGGAATGCCGCTGAGCACGCCAGAATTCAGCGCAGGGAACCTTCCATAAAGGCGCCCTGCTACAGATAACATACAATCATGAACATAACACATCTTCCCCCTTAACAAATACAACAACAGACATTGATCTACAAATACCCCAATTTTAAACAAAATACATCTGCATTAATACAATACATATTGATTTAAATGTTTAGGTCTAACAACATTCCTTTTGGGCCTTTTAACGTTTGTCTCCAGATTTCCACCCGGAATGCTTTCACATCTAATGCTTGAATTCCCACTGTTGTATCCATGTTGCACATTGCTTCCCTGTATGTTTTCACCAGAGCCCTCCTCCTGATTACTCACACCTCCCATACTGTAGTTTCCACCTTCATGTACCACACAGTTTCTCTGCATAGTTTAGCTAGAACCCACTTCCTGACCATTACCAACAATACCCCCACCAGTAAATTCACCTCCGACAAGAATACTTAGAGATTGAACCTCATGAACCACCTCTTTCTCATGACGAACCTTCACCACGTTCCTCTTATTCCACCACTTACCATTTTCCACCATGACAGAATGCTTTGATACTCTGATGACCTTAGTAACAGGATAATAACTCGACTCACCACTTCTTTTACCATGAGGCCTCTTCACTCTGACTTTGTCACCCACACCAAACTGCATATCCCACACTCTTTTTAAATTATCATATCTCGATTTACTTCTATCTTGCAGTTTCTCCACTCTCTCTTTCACCTGTTTAATATCAGGAATGATCCTTCCCTTCATGGTTTCCTCCACCACCCACTCAGGAGATAGTTCATTGCAAGAGTATCTACCTTTTAACAAAACAAAAGGAGCTACTCCTGTAGACGAATGAGGAGTATTGTGATAGCACCAAATTCTTTCTGCAACCGAATCCTGCACACTCTTCCCCACACGAATAGCTAATTGAATAGTTTCCTTGAATATTCTATTTACCCTCTCCACAAGACCGTTACCTTGCGGACTATATAAAGCAGTAGTAAGATGCTTAATACTAAGACCTTTCAAAAATTCCCTCATCTGATGCAAAACAAATTGTACGCCGTTGTCCGTGACCAAATATTTAGGAATTCCTTCCCGACGAAAAATCTCTTTCAAAAATCCAATTACACTGATAGTATTAGGTTCTCTTAAAAATGTGTACGAAATCCATTTGGAATGATATGCAACTGCAACCAACACATACCTCTTGCCTCCATTCACTCCCCCTATTGAACCAATAAAATCTAATCCTAGTTTTTGCCAAGGTTTATCAGAAAAAGGTACTGGACACAATGGCACCTCCCTTGTATGCAGACTTTTGTCTGCCCCTTTGCACTCATAACAATTATTGACTGCCATCTCCACCTCCGAGTCCATACCCGGCCACCAATAATACAATCACAACCGTTTTCTTGTGCCAGTTATCCCCACATGTCCTTTGTGAGCCAGTTTAATTAATTTGTACCTTAAGCTACTAGGAGGTATCAAACGCTCCCCTCTCGTAACAAGGTTGTCCTCCACATTCAACTCCTCTTTGACTTTACCAAATGATCTCATAACTTCAGGAACACCATTTCCTCCAGGCCAACCTTCACAAATATACTTTTTAAGAAGCAAAAGAGAGTTGTCCTTGTCCACTGCCTCCATCCTGTCTAGAAATGATTCCTCCCGAAACAACCACACCATCAATCATGCCCACTACAACCTCTTCATCTTCAATTTGTTTTGTATCACTAGGAATGCAAACCGGACACCTAGAAAGAAAATCAGCCCTGTCATTACTCCCACCGGAAATGTGCTTCATTTTCATGTTGAATTCATATAACTTAGCTAACAACCTGGTCAACCTTGGACTGTTTTTTATTAAAAACTTTGTCATTCCACAAATAAACCAATAGTTTATAGTCCATGACCACAGTAAATTCTCTACCCCACACATATGTTGAAAAATGGTTACCACCCCACACGCAAGCCAATGCCTCCCTCTCTATTGTGCTGTAATTTGCCTCAGAAAGACGTCTAGACGCAATTGCAATGGTGTGCTCCATACCATTCACCATTTGACTCAAAACAGCACCTAAGCCAACTCCACTCGCATCCACAGTAATGATGGACGGTGCATCTTCGCTGAAAGGTTGAAGGGCAGGAACCTTCACTATGAGCTCTTTGAGCATAGAAAATGCTTGCACCTGTTCATCTTGCCACTGAAATTTTTTCCCCTTTTCTCAATACTTTTCTCAATGGTTCAGTGTAGGAAGTTGGCTCTGTATGTGCTATTTCAAAGTAAGGAATAGCATGCACAGAGTCCAAGGGTTCCCCTTAGAGGTAAAATAGTGGTAAAAATAGATAATACTAATGCTCTATTTTGTGGTAGTGTGGTCGAGCAGTAGGCTTATCCAAGGAGTAGTGTTAAGCATTTGTTGTACATACACATAGACAATAAATGAGGTACACACACTCAGAGACAAATCCAGCCAATAGGTTTTGTTATAGAAAAATATATTTTCTTAGTTTATTTTAAGAACCACAGGTTCAAATTTAACATGTAATATCTTGTTTGAAAGGTATTGCAGGTAAGTACATTAGGAACTTTGAATCATTTCAATTGCATGTATACTTTTCAAGTTATTGACAAATAGCTACTTTAAAAGTGGACACAGTGCAATTTTCACAGTTCCTGGGGGAGGTAAGTTTTTGTTAGTTTTACCAGGTAAGTAAGACACTTACAGGGTTCAGTTCTTGGTCCAAGGTAGCCCACCGTTGGGGGTTCAGAGCAACCCCAAAGTCACCACACCAGCAGCTCAGGGCCGGTCAGGTGCAGAGTTCAAAGTGGTGCCCAAAACGCATAGGCTAGAATGGAGAGAAGGGGGTGCCCCGGTTCCGGTCTGCTTGCAGGTAAGTACCCGCGTCTTCGGAGGGTAGACCAGGGGGGTTTTGTAGGGCACCGGGGGGGACACAAGCCCACACAGAAATTTCACCCTCAGCAGCGCGGGGGCGGCCGGGTGCAGTGTAGAAACAAGCGTCGGGTTTGTAGTGTTAGTTTATGGGAGATCTCGGGATCTCTTCAGCGCTGCAGGCAGGCAAGGGGGGGGTTCCTCGGGGAAACCTCCACTTGGGCAAGGGAGAGGGACTCCTGGGGGTCACTTCTCCAGTGAAAGTCCGGTCCTTCAGGTCCTGGGGGCTGCGGGTGCAGGGTCTCTCCCAGGCGTCGGGACTTTGGATTCAAAGAGTCGCGGTCAGGGGAAGCCTCGGGATTCCCTCTGCAGGCGGCGCTGTGGGGGCTCAGGGGGGACAGGTTTTTGTACTCACAGTATCAGAGTAGTCCTGGGGTCCCTCCTGAGGTGTTGGATCTCCACCAGCCGAGTCGGGGTCGCCGGGTGCAGTGTTGCAAGTCTCACGCTTCTTGCGGGGAGCTTGCAGGGTTCTTTCAAGGCTGCTGGAAACAAAGTTGCAGCCTTTCTTGGAGCAGGTCCGCTGTCCTCGGGAGTTTCTTGTCTTTTCGAAGCAGGGGCAGTCCTCAGAGGATGTCGAGGTCGCTGGTCCCTTTGGAAGGCGTCGCTGGAGCAGGATCTTTGGAAGGCAGGAGACAGGCCGGTGAGTTTCTGGAGCCAAGGCAGTTGTCGTCTTCTGGTCTTCCTCTGCAGGGGTTTTCAGCTAGGCAGTCCTTCTTCTTGTAGTTGCAGGAATCTAATTTTCTAGGGTTCAGGGTAGCCCTTAAATACTAAATTTAAGGGCGTGTTTAGGTCTGGGGGGTTAGTAGCCAATGGCTACTAGCCCTGAGGGTGGGTACACCCTCTTTGTGCCTCCTCCCAAGGGGAGGGGGTCACAATCCTAACCCTATTGGGGGAATCCTCCATCTGCAAGATGGAGGATTTCTAAAAGTTAGAGTCACCTCAGCTCAGGACACCTTAGGGGCTGTCCTGACTGGCCAGTGACTCCTCCTTGTTGCTTTCTTTGTTCCCTCCAGCCTTGCCGCCAAAAGTGGGGGCCGTGGCCGGAGGGGGCGGGCAACTCCACTAAGCTGGAGTGCCCTGCTGGGCTGTGACAAAGGGGTGAGCCTTTGAGGCTCACCGCCAGGTGTTACAGCTCCTGCCTGGGGGAGGTGTTAGCATCTCCACCCAGTGCAGGCTTTGTTACTGGCCTCAGAGTGACAAAGGCACTCTCCCCATGGGGCCAGCAACATGTCTCTAGTGTGGCAGGCTGCTGGAACTAGTCAGCCTACACAGATAGTCGGTTAAGTTTCAGGGGGCACCTCTAAGGTGCCCTCTGTGGTGTATTTTACAATAAAATGTACACTGGCATCAGTGTGCATTTATTGTGCTGAGAAGTTTGATACCAAACTTCCCAGTTTTCAGTGTAGCCATTATGGTGCTGTGGAGTTCGTGTTTGACAAACTCCCAGACCATATACTCTTATGGCTACCCTGCACTTACAATGTCTAAGGTTTTGTTTAGACACTGTAGGGGTACCATGCTCATGCACTGGTACCCTCACCTATGGTATAGTGCACCCTGCCTTAGGGCTGTAAGGCCTGCTAGAGGGGTGTCTTACCTATACTGCATAGGCAGTGAGAGGCTGGCATGGCACCCTGAGGGGAGTGCCATGTCGACTTATTCATTTTGTTCTCACCAGCACACACAAGCTGGCAAGCAGTGTGTCTGTGCTGAGTGAGGGGTCTCTAGGGTGGCATAAGACATGCTGCAGCCCTTAGAGACCTTCCTTGGCATCAGGGCCCTTGGTACTAGAAGTACCAGTTACAAGGGACTTATCTGAATGCCAGGGTGTGCCAATTGTGGATACAATGGTACATTTTAGGTGAAGGAACACTGGTGCTGGGGCCTGGTTAGCAGGGTCCCAGCACACTTCTCAGTCAAGTCAGCATCAGTATCAGGCAAAAAGTGGGGGGTAACTGCAACAGGGAGCCATTTCTTTACACAAGCCCCCCCCCAGCCCACAGGCCAGGAGACTCAGCCCAAGCTGGGAGAGTCTTCCTAGTCTGTCAGGCGAGGAAGAGTAGGAGAAATAGGCTGGTTAGTTGCAGGGCCTACTCTGCCTTACATCCTTCTGTTCAGGTCATTCCCTTTGGGGAACTGACCCACTTCCACAGTGATAGGACCTAGTCTGAATTGCCTCTTGTCTGCCTCTTCAATGTCTCCACCCATTCTTTCTATTTTGGTCTTAGAGGTATCCACCTCTGCTAACCTTATCTTGGCCAGGGTTACCCCTAGCTTACCCAAAGAGGTTACCCAAGCTGGAGTAACCCCACCATGACCAATAGGGTCAGGGGGCCTAACTTGCTATTTGGCATGGGGTCAGACCACCATGCTAAGGATAGTGCAGCCATAAAGGCTAACACCCAGCAGAGGCCACTGACAGCTGTCAGTGCCCAGAACCACACCTTTAGCTCTTCACCTAAAAGGGAAGGGGCTAAGTTACAGGCTTCTTTGGGTTCAGGTTGCCTGTCTGCCGTATTAGAGTGGGGGGTTACCACATCTTGTAGTAAACACCCTTCTTCCACTCTTTCTTCTGTTAGCTGAGGAGCCACCCACTCAGGTTTAACAGTTGCCTGACTAGCCAGGACTTCTTGTGGGTCAGGTTGGACTTTATCAGGGCCATTTTTGGAGTTCTCCCCTACTGGAGCAGAATCTCCTTGGCTTGCTGTAACCTTGGCTAAAGGTTGTCCACCCTTCCTACTCTGTTTTCTTTTCTTCTTCTTCTGGGGCCTGATTGCATTTACTGCAGAGGCAGGACTTCCAGAATCCTTGGGAGAGGACTGGCACTGGACCAGTTCCTCTCTTGGGCTCTGACTAACCTCTGGGTAGTCATTTCCAAGGAGACAATCAAGGGGGAGGTCTGTACTGACTACTACCCTTCTCCAGTTAAGAGTGCCACCCACTTCTATGGGCACTAAAGCCACAGGCCTCTTAGTGACCCTGTCTAGGCTAACTCTTACCCTGGCAGTCTCACCTGGGATGTACTGGTTTGAGAGCACCAGCCTGTCATGCACAATAGTGTGACTGGCACAAGTGTCTCTCAGGGCAGTGGTTGGGATTCCATTCACCAGTAGGTGGTGGAAGTGTCTACTTCCCTCTGGAATCTCCAACTCACCTGTTGGGCCCTGTTTCCAGTTGAAGGCTATGAAGACCTCCTCATCTGAGGAGTCATCTCCCATGGCTACACTGGTTACCCCTGGAATTTTGTTCTGGGGTTTGTTTTTGGGACAAGAAGTGTCCTTGGTGTGGTGCCCAGACTGTTTACAGTTGTGGCACCATGCCTTAGTGGCGTCCCAGTTCTTACCCTGGTACCCACCTTTGTTTTGGGTTGTGTCTTGGGGCCCACCCACCTGTTCTGGTTTTTGGGGGCCTACAGAGGACTCTTTTTCTTTGTTTCTAGTGTCACCCACTTTCTCCTGGGGAGTTTTTGTAACCCCTTTCTTTTGGTCACCCCCAGTGGAAGTTTTGGTTACCCTAGTCTTGACCCAGTGGTCTGCCTTCTTTCCCAATTCTTGGGGAGAAATTGGACCTAGGTCTACCAGATACTGATGCAACTTTTCATTGAAGCAGTTACTTAAAATGTGTTCTTTCATAAACAAATTATAAAGCCCAACATAGTCACACACTTCATTTCCAGTTAACCAACCATCTAGTGTTTTTACTGAGTAGTCTACAAAATCAACCCAGGTCTGGCTCAAGGATTTTTGAGCCCCCCTGAATCTAATTCTATACTCCTCAGTGGAGAATCCAAAGCCCTCAATCAGGGTACCCTTCATGAGGTCATAAGATTCTGCATCTTTTCCAGAGAGTGTGAGGAGTCTATCCCTACACTTTCCTGTGAACATTTCCCAAAGGAGAGCACCCCAGTGAGATCTGTTCACTTTTCTGGTTACACAAGCCCTCTCAAAAGCTGTGAACCATTTGGTGATGTCATCACCATCTTCATATTTTGTTACAATCCCTTTGGGGATTTTTAGGATGTCAGGGGAATCTCTGACCCTATTTAAGTTGCTGCCACCATCGATGGGACCTAGGCCCATCTCTTTTCTTTCCCTTTCTATGGCTAGGAGCTGCTTTTCCAAAGCCAATCTTTTGACCATCCTGGCTAACAGGGGGTCATCTTCACTGGAGTTATCCTCAGTGATTTCAGAGGTGTTGGTCTCTCCTGTGAGGGAACCAGCATCTCTGACTATTATTTTTGGAGTCAGGGTTTGAGGGACCCTGTTCTCCCTAGATAGGACTGGTAGGGGGGAATTTTCCTCCAAGTCACTATCCTCTTCCTCTGAGTTGCCACCCTCAGAGGGGTTGGCCTTTTCAAACTCTGCCAAAAGCTCCTGGAGCTGTATTTTGGTAGGTTTGGGGCCCATTGTTATTTTCTTTATTTTACAGAGTGACCTTAGCTCCCTCATCTTAAGATGGAGGTAAGGTGTGGTGTCGAGTTCCACCACAGTCACATCTGTGCTAGACATTTTGCTTCTAAAAGTTGGAATACTTTTTAAGAATCTACAACTAGTTCTAGGTTCTAATTCAAACTTTTACAAACTTTTAAACTCTAAAAGAAATGCTAAACAGGATCTAACACAAGGCCCTAGCAGGTCTTTTAAGAATTTAGAAAACTTTTCAAATTGCAAAAATCAATTTCTAATGACAATTTTGGAATTTGTCGTGTGATCAGGTATTGGCTGAGTAGTCCAGCAAATGCAAAGTCTTGTACCCCACCGCTGATCCACCAATGTAGGAAGTTGGCTCTGTATGTGCTATTTCAAAGTAAGGAATAGCATGCACAGAGTCCAAGGGTTCCCCTTAGAGGTAAAATAGTGGTAAAAATAGATAATACTAATGCTCTATTTTGTGGTAGTGTGGTCGAGCAGTAGGCTTATCCAAGGAGTAGTGTTAAGCATTTGTTGTACATACACATAGACAATAAATGAGGTACACACACTCAGAGACAAATCCAGCCAATAGGTTTTGTTATAGAAAAATATCTTTTCTTAGTTTATTTTAAGAACCACAGGTTCAAATTTAACATGTAATATCTTGTTTGAAAGGTATTGCAGGTAAGTACATTAGGAACTTTGAATCATTTCAATTGCATGTATACTTTTCAAGTTATTGACAAATAGCTACTTTAAAAGTGGACACTTAGTGCAATTTTCACAGTTCCTGGGGGAGGTAAGTTTTTGTTAGTTTTACCAGGTAAGTAAGACACTTACAGGGTTCAGTTCTTGGTCCAAGGTAGCCCACCGTTGGGGGTTCAGAGCAACCCCAAAGTCACCACACCAGCAGCTCAGGGCCGGTCAGGTGCAGAGTTCAAAGTGGTGCCCAAAACGCATAGGCTAGAATGGAGAGAAGGGGGTGCCCCGGTTCCGGTCTGCTTGCAGGTAAGTACCCGCGTCTTCGGAGGGTAGACCAGGGGGGTTTTGTAGGGCACCGGGGGGGACACAAGCCCACACAGAAATTTCACCCTCAGCAGCGCGGGGGCGGCCGGGTGCAGTGTAGAAACAAGCGTCGGGTTTGTAGTGTTAGTTTATGGGAGATCTCGGGATCTCTTCAGCGCTGCAGGCAGGCAAGGGGGGGGTTCCTCGGGGAAACCTCCACTTGGGCAAGGGAGAGGGACTCCTGGGGGTCACTTCTCCAGTGAAAGTCCGGTCCTTCAGGTCCTGGGGGCTGCGGGTGCAGGGTCTCTCCCAGGCGTCGGGACTTTGGATTCAAAGAGTCGCGGTCAGGGGAAGCCTCGGGATTCCCTCTGCAGGCGGCGCTGTGGGGGCTCAGGGGGGACAGGTTTTTGTACTCACAGTATCAGAGTAGTCCTGGGGTCCCTCCTGAGGTGTTGGATCTCCAGCAGCCGAGTCGGGGTCGCCGGGTGCAGTGTTGCAAGTCTCACGCTTCTTGCGGGGAGCTTGCAGGGTTCTTTCAAGGCTGCTGGAAACAAAGTTGCAGCCTTTCTTGGAGCAGGTCCGCTGTCCTCGGGAGTTTCTTGTCTTTTCGAAGCAGGGGCAGTCCTCAGAGGATGTCGAGGTCGCTTGTCCCTTTGGAAGGCGTCGCTGGAGCAGGATCTTTGGAAGGCAGGAGACAGGCCGGTGAGTTTCTGGAGCCAAGGCAGTTGTCGTCTTCTGGTCTTCCTCTGCAGGGGTTTTCAGCTAGGCAGTCCTTCTTCTTGTAGTTGCAGGAATCTAATTTTCTAGGGTTCAGGGTAGCCCTTAAATACTAAATTTAAGGGCGTGTTTAGGTCTGGGGGGTTAGTAGCCAATGGCTACTAGCCCTGAGGGTGGGTACACCCTCTTTGTGCCTCCTCCCAAGGGGAGGGGGTCACAATCCTAACCCTATTGGGGGAATCCTCCATCTGCAAGATGGAGGATTTCTAAAAGTTAGAGTCACCTCAGCTCAGGACACCTTAGGGGCTGTCCTGACTGGCCAGTGACTCCTCCTTGTTGCTTTCTTTGTTCCCTCCAGCCTTGCCGCCAAAAGTGGGGGCCGTGGCCGGAGGGGGCGGGCAACTCCACTAAGCTGGAGTGCCCTGCTGGGCTGTGACAAAGGGGTGAGCCTTTGAGGCTCACCGCCAGGTGTTACAGCTCCTGCCTGGGGGAGGTGTTAGCATCTCCACCCAGTGCAGGCTTTGTTACTGGCCTCAGAGTGACAAAGGCACTCTCCCCATGGGGCCAGCAACATGTCTCTAGTGTGGCAGGCTGCTGGAACTAGTCAGCCTACACAGATAGTCGGTTAAGTTTCAGGGGGCACCTCTAAGGTGCCCTCTGTGGTGTATTTTACAATAAAATGTACACTGGCATCAGTGTGCATTTATTGTGCTGAGAAGTTTGATACCAAACTTCCCAGTTTTCAGTGTAGCCATTATGGTGCTGTGGAGTTCGTGTTTGACAAACTCCCAGACCATATACTCTTATGGCTACCCTGCACTTACAATGTCTAAGGTTTTGTTTAGACACTGTAGGGGTACCATGCTCATGCACTGGTACCCTCACCTATGGTATAGTGCACCCTGCCTTAGGGCTGTAAGGCCTGCTAGAGGAGTGTCTTACCTATACTGCATAGGCAGTGAGAGGCTGGCATGGCACCCTGAGGGGAGTGCCATGTCGACTTACTCATTTTGTTCTCACCAGCACACACAAGCTGGCAAGCAGTGTGTCTGTGCTGAGTGAGGGGTCTCTAGGGTGGCATAAGACATGCTGCAGCCCTTAGAGACCTTCCTTGGCATCAGGGCCCTTGGTACTAGAAGTACCAGTTACAAGGGACTTATCTGAATGCCAGGGTGTGCCAATTGTGGATACAATGGTACATTTTTGGTGAAGGAACACTGGTGCTGGGGCCTGGTTAGCAGGGTCCCAGCACACTTCTCAGTCAAGTCAGCATCAGTATCAGGCAAAAAGTGGGGGGTAACTGCAACAGGGAGCCTTTCTTTACATTCAGTAAGATAAGCAAAATTCTGCACAAACCGTGAGTAATACTCACATAGACCCAAGAATGACTTTAATTGATCTTTATCCCTAGGGGAAGGTGAATTTTCGATTGCACTTAACAAATCCTTCTTGGGTAAAATCCCTTGAGCCGAAATTCTATGTCCTAAATAGTCTACCGAATCAACCATGAATTTGCATTTCTCTTTTCTAACTGTAATTCCATGAACTTCCAGTATTCCGATAACCTTATCAGGTTTGTGTAGATGTTCTTGGACTGACTCCGAACCAATCAAAATGTCATCTTGATAGGCTAATACGCCGCACTCATTACCGAGCAGTTGATACATAAGCTTCTGGAATACGGAAGCCGCAGAAGCCAACCCAAATGGTACACGCAAAAAACGATAAGCACCAAATGGTGTGACAAATGTGGTAAGACTACGAGATTCTCTACTTAATTCAACTTGATGATAAGCCGACTTAAGATCGATCGAGGAAAACACTTTCATCCCCCCCAATTGTGCTAACAGATCTTGAATCTTAGGCAACGGGAAACAGTCTACCAAAATGTTCTTGTTCAAAGACCTCAAGTCCATGCATAATCTTAAATCCCCTGTTTTCTTAACTGCCACTACAATCGGAGACACCCATTGAGATGAGTCAGTTGGTTCAATAACCCCTTCAGCACATAGTTCACACAAATGCTCCTTCAACTTCCTTCTAATACTCAATGGTACGTTCCGAACTTTGTGTACTACAGGCACTGCCTCCGGTTTAAGTATAATTTTAAGTTCGTACCCCTTAACCAAGCCAAGTTTGTTTCTGAAGATAGCAGTATGCCTATCAAGTACCTCTTGAAGAGAATCTAACTTTACGTCGATTTTTTTCAACCAAAGTAATTGGTTGGTCCGTACCTGGTCTAAGAACCATGCCGAACAGCCCTTGATCTCTCCACCCCAAGATGTTGTACCCTCTTTTAGCTACGTAAACTTTAGTATTGATAGTTTTATGTTGATAACAAATCTTCTCCTGAAAATACCCCATTATATCTATTTCTTGACCCTCGAATGCAACCATTTTTATGTCCAGCGGCAATAAGGTAAACTCATTCCAATTCGAATGGTAGTTCACATCAGATACGATGGTTATGGGTGAACCAGAATCCACTGTAACATCTAATAATGTATTACCTATCTTGATTTCATATACAGGATTTTTCAAAGGCTTACAACTTGCATTACAGTCGGACGTTGCACCCACCATCAAGATGCATCTTTTAACAAGGTCAAGATCACTATTCTCTGTCTGCCATAGGGAATGTTGTTGTTCAACCATCATGACCTTTTGCGATTGTTTACAAACTCGTGCAAAATGGCCAGTTTTCTTGCATTTCATGCACACCTTTCCTATAGCGGGACAATTAGTTGCATTAGCTAAATGTGACTTAGAGCCACACCTAAAACAAAGTACACCTTTGTCATTTTTTTTTATTTAACTCAGATGTCGCTGACGTAAATATTTTAGATTTAGGTAAAACCATGTTCACATTTTCTACTAAGTTCATTTTTGTTTTGCTCAGTTCTTTAGAAGTTATTAAGGAACGCTCAATACCTCTGGCTATTTCTAATGTTTCATTCAGTGTCGGGTTCCTACAACATAACATTTTCTCTTGAATTCTCGTATCAAAACAATTCACTACTAATTGATCTCTAAGATATTGATCTAGAGGACCAACAAATTCACAAGTAGCAGCCAATACCCTGAGGTCAGCTATAAAGCTGTCAATCGACTCATGTTGAAATTGCTTCCTGGTGAAAAATTTGTGTCTCTCAACAATAATGCTAAGATCATCTTTGAAATGATTTTCTAGTCTATTGACTGCCTCTGTGAAAACATCCCATCGATCAGTGGACGAAGGTATTGCTTGAGGTTGGTGGTCAAAAATCCTTTGTCCTTCAGTTCCCAGGCAATTGTATAAAATCGCTTTCTTCCGAATAGGAGAAAAATTTAGCCCATCAATAGCCACCAAGTAGCTTTCAAAAGATTTGTACCAGTGGTGCCATTTTAATGTAGGATTACCAGGTTCAGGTAAAAATGCCACTGGTAAATTTGCTGTTTGCATGGTGAAAATAGCCAACAGTTTACAAAACTAAGTGGTGCAAAGCTGGATTGACTAGAGAGTGCGAACAAATGAGCACCTGAATGATACTTCAATTCGCTTCCTTTAAGGTGTGTGAGTCACCATGAAATTAACTCACAAACAAGTGTTTAAACTGAAATGTGCAAGTCACGGAAAACACACAGAGAGAAAAACCAAATACTCAAGTCCATTGCGTGCGTCTTTATAAAATGTTTCATCAAACAACTGTTAATAAAGTGTGCGAATCACTGAAGATACGCAGAAATACTCCAGCTGTATAACAATTCAATGATTCGCCTAGACGCTTTAAGTGTGCGACTCACAGTATATTCCACTCGCAGCTGAGTTTATTAAAAATGAGCCAAAAGTAGAACAATTGTAAAAATTGCTCAGCTTCCAACTGTGATAATTGCCGAGCAGATGTTCACAAGAGTCTCCGTCTCACCCTGGAAAATCCGCTCACGGTAGAAACAGAGTGAGATAGTAAACAATGAACAGTAACTATGGAAACCGTGGCACGCGCACGGACCGACGTTGAAAAAATGCCGATATGAACTCCAAATTGTAAGACATATGCACTGCCAAAATCACAAGCAAGACATGAGTACACAACGCTTGAAGTTGTCCAGTAAAATGTAGTTCAGCTGTATAGCATGCAGCGTTAGAAACTGTCAATAATTTACAGCAAGATAACTCTGGCAGCAGACTTGATATGCGGAAAGCGCTTGAAATTGTCAATTAAAATGTACTCATTACTGTGCAGCGCAAGGAACTAGAATAACTCTGGTAGCAGACTTGAATTGGAAAAAACGCTTGAAATTGACGAGTAAAATGTAGTTCAGTACTAGAACGTGCAGCGCTAGGAACTATCCACAAATTCTGGCAGCCGACTTGAAAAGGCAGATACATCGCGTGAAATGGGGGAAGGCAGCTATGTTTTCTGGATTAAATAACTTGCCCTTCGCTTCGAAATGCAACACAAGTAGAGAAAAAGGACTACAAGGACATCTGAATGTGCCTACAGCAAGTACGCGTAGGTTCCGATGGTGTTGATACGTTCACCGCTCGTCGCCAAATTATGTTGAATCCGGTGCAGGAAGAAGACCAGTAGAACGAGAATTATTCTTGTATTTCAGTGTTTTATTTTCCGTATCAACACCGACGTCCTCAGCAGCCCTCCAGAGGGAAATCCAGCCGTCAACTGTCTCCTCTGGAATGCCGCTGAGCACGCCAGAATTCACCGCAGGGAACCTTCCATAAAGGCACCCTGCTACAGATAACATACAATCATGAACATAACAGAAATCTATTCAATTTTTTTTTTATTCTCAAACGTACCCATCTGAGCATTAATCCTATATATAATTTCTCTTATGATGCCACCTGGAATATTTCCATTAACCAGGAACTATAGGTTAGTGTTCTGTGTGTTTCCAAAAGTCTTCGGATCCAACTTTTTTGCTACCACTGTCGTTATGAAAAAACATCCATGAAGCTGGGACTTAATTTCAGGTAGCGCAGATGTATCCTGCAAAACCTCAGTCTGAGCAGTTAGGGGGAGTTCCCATACCTAAATTTAATCTGAATTGGTTGCGTACACCAGCCCAATATTGTTTTATCTTCTGAAATTCCTGAATTAAATTGACAATTTTTCCTCTTGAACCTGATTGAGTATATGGACAAGCTTTTTCACTCGGCTACAGAGATGCCTGGCTCCCTTCTTAAGCAAACTCTATCTAGTTGTGTTCATTTACATTATAGTCATCTACAGTTTCACTGTACTCAGCACTGCACTGTTAATGCAGCCTTTGATTTCACTTGTTTATGACATTACTTATTTTTTTCAAATGCATAATTTTAATTTCACTTGTTTATAACGTTATCTAAATGGATTTCAAATATACAATATCTATTTCACTTGTTGATAACATTAATCAAATATATAATATTGATTTTCATTTCCTCATAACATTATTCAAATAGTTTTCAAAATATAATATTGATTTCACTTCGTTAGAACAATATTCAAATGGTTTTCAGATATCAAATAAAAAAGTAAAGAATTGTACAGGGCATATATGTGCCTGCCTCATGGCTGTAATGATTGATGCATTCCGAAGTTTGATTTTATGTTTTTTTTTCTCTGACTAAAATTATTTGGGTGAGACCTTTTGTTACTATATAATTATATTCCCGGGTACCGCCCCAGCTTTGGGTTGCCGTGTTCATATATACAATTACTTTATGGGGTATAATGAATAGCAGCCTTGAGATAGTGCAAGATGACATTTAATGTTGTGGATGCTATCCTGGGAATAATGCTTAAAGTGCTAGGCAACTATAGATATTGCTATAGGGATGCTTCAGGAATTGTGCATACTGGCTTGAATATTACACTTTAAACTCTGAAATACTGTGTGCTTGTCTATACATTACTTTACATATTGGAGTGAAACTTGCTAGGATGTTGGACTTTGCAGATTAGGAGTTGTGAAAATTGACCCGGCCATGATGCTTTCATAATGGGATTGACCAAGGGGCTTCGAGTGTTGGTGCAAAGTGGAACTGTTCTTGGCTGAGGCACATTTAAAGGTTCTCCATCAGAGCAGCCTGTACAATCTATTGTGTAACAAGCAGAAGTCGAAGTGGGCAGGATCTTTGGGGAACGACGTGTTCAAACTATTCATTTCATAAAAACGTTTTCCCTTTGGAAAAAAAAAAGAAAGAAAAAAAGAAAGTTCAGGAATGGTTCATTCTGACGGTGAAATGAAAGGGAGGACGGTCTCCTGGGCTGTGGGGTCTATGACGAAACAGACAGATGAACATTAAAATGTATATGTACTTCTCTTCTGTAATAAACGTAAATGTGTGCAATGGATTCATCTGCATATGTAAAGGGTGCTTGGAAGCCAGTATATGGCTATAATTGGTGGACTCATTTGAAGCTTCATGGTGGCGAAGATTTATCCATTTTGAGAGATAATGTAAGAGATTACCAGCTGAGTTTAGCATCCTTTTAATGGACATATAAAAATGACTGCTTATTACTGAAGTATATATTTTGGAAGCATTTAGGGGCATATTTATACTCCGTTTGCGCCGAATTTGCGTCATTTTTTTCGACGCAAATTCGGCGCAAAACTAACGCCATATTTATACTTTGGCGTTAGACGCGTCTAGCGCCAAAGTATGAGGAATGAGCGTCATTTTTTAGCGTGAACGCCTTCCTTGCGTTAATGAGATGCAAGGTAGGCGTTCCCGTCTAAAAAAATGACTGCGACGCAAATGCGTCGTATTTATACTCCCGGGCAAAAATCACGCCCGGGAGTGGGCGGGGCAAAAAACCCCGCATTTGCGCCTCTTTTTAACGCCTGGGTCAGGGCAGGCGTTAAGGGACCTGTGGGCTCAAAATGAGCCCACAGCTGCCCTCCCATGTCCCCAGGGACCCCCCCTGCCACCCTTGCCCACCCCAGGAGGACACCCAAGGATGGAGGGACCCATCCCAGGGACATTCAGGTAAATTCAGGTAAGTATAATTTTTTTTTTTTTTTATTTATTCTTTTGGCATAGGGGGGCCTGATTTGTGCCCCCCTACATGCCACAATGCCCAATGACCATGCCCAGGGGACATAAGTCCCCTGGGCATGGCCATTGGGCAAGGGGGCATGACTCCTGTCTTTACTAAGACAGGAGTCATGTAAATGGCGTCTGGGCGTCGTTAAAAATGGCGCAAATCGGGTTGAGGCGATTTTCTTGCCTCAACCTGACTTGCCCCATTTTAAGACGCCCTAACGCCATTTTCCCCAACGCCGGCGCTGCCTGGTGTACGTGGTTTTTTTCCACGCACACCAGGCAGCGCCGGTCTGCTAGCGCCGGCTAACGCCATTCAATAAATATGGCGCCCGCATGGCGCTTCAGAATGGCGTTAGCCGGCGCTAAACTTTTTTACGCTAAACTGCGTTAGCGAAGTTTAGCGTCAAAAAGTATAAATACGGGCCTTAATTGCTAAATGTATTCCTGTATTTTAGGAACGCCCATCTTGTACTGCGTGTAATGCAATTTTAATATTGACATGTAAATTCAGAGTGCTTTCTGTTATATGCTTGGTCCTGGTGGCACAATAAATATACGTCACTTTTCCCTTTTAGGCGAAACATAATTTAATTCTGTGACTCTCTGGTAACGCACACACACACCCCTGCATTCCCCGGATTAAGAATTAGAGGTTTCAAAATGTAAAACAGAGCCTTTCACACTTTTTTATTAATTATTTTAATTTGCATATATACTTCATTTAAAGTATGTGTTTATTTTATGTGCAGTTACCTGAAAGTGAAAGATCAACAAAATAGGTACAAAATATATCGCTCTTTTACACCACGTTTGTGACCGAGGGCCTCACATTCACTAACCCGCTCCCTATTGCATTCAGGCTCACATTCCACATCTTTTTTAAATGCACTTCGACCCCTGGTTATAGCTGTTACACTTAACTACCACGTGACGTAAATATAACGACAAGCTCAATTTTTACGTAAAGTGTTATTGGAAAGTGGTGCAGTAATTGTAATGAGGGAATATTTGAACATCTCGGTAGTAAATACATACGTTTAGTCGCTGTAATTTGGGCTGGTAACAATGTTTTGTAAAGCCATTCTGCCATTCCAGGTGTTTCCTTGAATGGGGCACAGACCACATGAGCTGTAAGTGCCTTTGTTTTCCCTGTATCTCTAAACATACACCACTCGAAAAGGTTGGGACACCGTACCTGATTGATATGTTTCCCTAAAGTAGTGTAACAAGGTGCCACTGGGCCTAATACAGCAAAGAAAAGAGGTCCCATCAGTGGCGTAACAAAACTTCAGCCCCACCACAGCACAAGGACCCCTGCCTACCCCACCCACCCCCGAGCTCTCAGGCCAGGGTACTGTGCTGAGGGGGCCCCTGGAGCTCCCAGACCCCTCCCACCATAATCCGCACTGCAGGGACCTTTGTTACGCCAGTGGGTCTCATTCCTTGATTTGGTAGTAAAAGAGAGCCATAATTAGGGGAAAGCAGACCATTAGCCCCGGTGCCACTGTACCTGCCGTTCTATTGATACTTAGGCCCCTAGTTTCCTTATAGCTTGGAATGTTAACCCCTTGCTCGCCATGGACGTAATGGTTACATCCATGGCTGCGCCTGTGAGGCGCCTGTGAGGCGCCATGGACGTAACCATTACATCCATTTACCAGCCCTCGGGAGAAGCGCTAGCACTCCCCCTGAGGGGTGCCCCATCTACCCCCCTTGGTCAGGGCTGGAAGGGAAATCGCTTCCCCTTCCACCCCCAACTCCCCCCATCCCGTGACGTCTGATGACATCAGCACGCGAGAGCGTACTGACCTCATCAGAGGTCACCTCCCATTGCGCTAGAAGCATGCTTCCAGCGCGATTGCAGAAGAGAAATGCATTTCTCTTCCGCTCGGGAGGAGGGGGCCAGCAGAGACATGAAAGGAAAGACCTTTCCTTTCATGTCCCTGCAAAATTTCTGCTGCCCGATCGCAATTTTTTTTTTATGGACATCAGTGGAGCGCTCCCCAGGAGGACAAATAATTTTTAGGCCATTTCTGCCCCCCCTGGGGGGGGAGGGGAGAAAACCCCTAGACACCAGGAATCATTCTTTTTTTCTCTTTTATGTGTAAGGAGTGACCCCTTCAGCAAGGGTCACTCCCTGGGGGGGGCAAATTGTTTTTAGGCCATATCTGCCCCCAGGGAATTTTTTTTATATTATACTTACGTATAAGGGGAGTGGCCCCTTGGGCAAGGGCCGCTCCCCAGGGGGGCAAATAATTTTTAGGCCATTTTGCCCCCCGGGGGGGGGGGGGGCAGAAACCCCCTAGACACAGGGATCTTTTTTTTCTTTTCTTTCATGTGTAGGGAGTGACCCCTTCGGCAAGGGTCACTCCCTGGGGGGCCTAATATAATTAGGCCGATCTGCCCCCGGGGGGGGCAGAAACCACTAGACACCAGGGATATATATATATATATATATATATATATATATATATATATATATATATATATATATATATATAGATAGATAGATAGATAGATATTCTTTTGTTTTATTTA
The DNA here is from genome assembly GCF_031143425.1 of Pleurodeles waltl. Taxonomy (NCBI): domain Eukaryota; kingdom Metazoa; phylum Chordata; class Amphibia; order Caudata; family Salamandridae; genus Pleurodeles; species Pleurodeles waltl. The sequence goes on along the minus strand of NC_090451.1, from coordinate 94,180,902 downwards.
CTTTATGTTTTTATGTATGGGGCGGTAACACCTAGGCAAGGGTTGCTCCCCTGGGGGGCATAAATGGATTTAGGCCACTTCTGCCCCCATCAGCCTATTTTTGTTAGGCCAATCTGCCCCCAAAGGAGGCAGAAATCACTAGACACCAGGGATTGGTGTGTGTATGTTTTGTTTGGGGGGGGCTGCCCCTTGGGCAAGGGTCGCTCCCCATGGGGGCACATTACTGTTGGCCATATCTGCCCCTCTTGGGGGCAGATCGGCCTATTTTTGGAAGGCACATCTGCCCCCAAGGGGGTTCAGAAAGCCGACCAGGGAAGATTGTTTTTCAAAATAAGAGGGTGGGGGCATGGCTATACCCCCACCCCAAATAAATGGGGCCACAGTATGGGGCAATTACCCCCGATCCACACCGTGGGGGGGCAGAAAGTCTACCAGATGGCATGGAATTTAAAAAAAAAACAAAAAAATAGTGGGGTGGTGGCTACCAACCAGTATGGGCCTGGTTATGCCCCCACCCCAACTGAAGGGGGTAACAGTCTTTCAGCTCTCCCCCTCGCACACTAAAACATCTTTCCCCACGGCAAGCAAAAAGACATTTGATTATTTTGGGTTTTGGTTTTACATTTGGGCTATGAGAGCTTGATAACTCTCAAAATCATCCCACTTGGAATGGTGAGGGCTGCACTTTTTTGACTTTGGGACGATGCCATGTAGATAAATCCACAAGACCCAGACACATCTGAAAAATAAACATCTGGTTGATTCCAGGGTGGTGTGCTTCACATGCAATCCGCACCATTTTCTTACCCACAATGCCCTGCAAACCTCCAACTTTGCTGGAAATCACACATTTTTCCCACATTTTTGTGATGGAACCTTCCGGAATCTGCAGGAATCCACAAAATTCCTACCACCTAACATTGTCCCATCTATACCGATAAAAATTCTGCTGCACTTGTCAGCCTAAAAATTTTTGGTTTTTTCAAACTGCTCTTTTGGACATGCTTTGGTTCCCCCTCACATTTTGACATGTTTTTGGCTCTTCCCTGTCACAGGCACTTGGCCCACCTACACAAGTGAGGTATCATTTTTACTGGGAGACTGAGGGGAGCATTGGGTGGTAGGAAATTTGTCCTGGTGCGGTGATCCCACACAGAAATGTGGGAAAAAAATTATTTTTTTAGCTAAATTTGAGGTTTGCTGAGGATTCTGGGTAAGAAATCATTTGGGGATCCATGCAAGTCACACCTCCCTGGACTCCCTCGGGTGTCTAGTTTTCAGAAATGTCTGCGTTTGGTAGGAAGGCAATTTGTGTCTCCTCTCAGATTCCAGTACTTTCTCTCACCAAAATGTGAGGAGAAAGTGGATTTTTTAGCCAAATTTTGAGGTTTGCAAAGGATTCTGGGTAACAAATCCTGGTGAGAGCCCCACAGATCACCCCATCTTGGATTCTCCTAATTGTCTAGTTTTCAAAAATGTGCAGGTTTGGTAGGTTTCCGTAGGTGCTGGCTGAGCTAGAGGCCAAAATCTACAGCTAGGCACTTTGCAAAGAACACATCAGATTTCAATGTAAAAATGTGATGTGTCCATGTTGTGTTTCCTGTCGCGAGCACCAGGCCTACCCACGCAAGTGAGGTACCATTTTTATCGGGAGACTTGGGGGAAAACAAAATAGCAAAACAAGTGTTATTGCCCCTTGTCTTTCTCTTCATTTTTTCCTTCCAAATGTAAGACAGTGTGTTAAAAAGACGTGCAATTAGGAAATGCTCTGTAATTCACATGCAAGTATGGGCACCCCGGAATTCAGAGCTGTGTAAATAACATCTGCTTCTCAACACCTTATCTTGTGCCCATTTTGGAAATACAAAGGTTTTCTTGATACCTATTTTTCACTTTATATTTTATCAGATGAATTGCTGTATACCCGGTATAGAATGAAAACCCATTGCAAGGAGCCGCTCATTTATTGGCTCTGGGTACCTAGGGTTCTTGATGAACCTATAAGCCCTATATATCCCCGCAACTAGATGAGTCCAGCAGACGTAACAGTATATTGCTTTCAAAAATCTGACATCACAGGAAAAAGTTACAGAGTAAAACATTGAGAAAAATTGCTGTTTTTTTCACCTCAATTTCAATATTTTTTTATTTCAGCTGTTATTTTCTGTAGGAAACCCTTGTAGGATCTACACAAATGACCCCTTACTAAATTCAGAATGTTGTCTTCTTTTCAGAAACGTTTAGCTTTCTGGGATCCAGCATTGGTTTCACACCCATTTCTGTCACTAAGTGGAAGGAGGCTAAAAGCACAAAAATAGTAAAAATTTAGTATGTCCCAGTAAAATGCCAAAATTGTGTTGAAAAATTGGGTTTTCTGATTCAAGTCTGCCTGTTCCTGAAAGCTGGGAAGGTGGTGATTTAGCACCGCAAACCCTTTGTTGATGCCATTTTCAGGGAAAAAACACAAGTCTTATTCTGCAGCCCTTTTTTCCCTTTTTTTTTTTTTAAACGACATTTTTGCTGTATTTTGGCTAATTTCTTGGTCTCCTTCAGGGGAACCCACATAGTCTGGGTACCACTAGAATTCTTAGGCTGTTGGATAAAAAAAGGACTCACATGTGGTGTGGGTAGTTTATGTAGACAAAAAGTTATGAGGGCCTAAGCGCGAACTGCCCCAAATAGCTAATAAAAGGCTTAGCACCTGAGGGGGGAAATGGCCTGGCAGCGAAGGGGTTAAGGTAGTATGGCGCCACAACAGACATTCACAAACCCGGAATAATCAATTTAATAAAATAAAAGGACTGTGATTTCTAATATAACCGTTAGATGTCACTAGTGACCTAAAGACCCGCCCGCGACGCTGCTGCAATCAAATAGCCACAGATTACAACCAACATTGTGTTCCTGGTTCAGTGTGCCGCCCAGGGTTACGCGCTTCGACGCCTTGTCAGGTGTGGTAAGCGCTATGTAAATACAAATGCAATTTATTTTTTAGATGAATAAGCGTTGCCTCCCACTTTTAAACTTTCCTTCTCAAATTGTTCCCCTTTTGCCCTGAGATAAAGATGGCACATAAACTGTTAAATAAAATAAAATATCCTTCTGTTTTTGGGCAAGCTTTCTCCAGCCAAATCCCGTGTATGAATGTGTCAAATACAGTGTTCTCGTTCACATGCATTGTTTAGAAAGGCCACGCCTCGTGTAAATGGCTTTTCAAGCAACACCCATTTTAGGGCCTGGCCCCTTTTTCATCCCAAGTAAAGCAGGGACCACATCCTTTATATGAGCTGTAAAAGATGCTCGTCTCTGGCTGGGAGGGAAGAGCCGTATCACGAGCAAAAGCCACCTTCAGGGCCTTTAGTAATGCTAATAGTGATGTGGACAACTACAGTCAGACAATGCAAAATGTGTGAATGGAAACCTTGCAGAGGGCAAGTCATGGGAAGACGATTTCTTCCATTAAGCATCCTTCATGGTGCCCTCACGTGGTCCAAGATGAAACAGTTTAGTTATGTCGGAGTCCTCAGGTTGTAGTCTTTGCTGGATTCAGGCTTTATTAACATCTGTCTTTTACTTCAGCTATTTTTTTTACTTCAGTATAGGCAACATTCATCAAAAAAAAATTGTTCCTATAGATCTGCAAAATAGTTTTGAGTACACTCAATAAATTTTTTGTACAAAAAAAATAACATTCATACATCAGTATTTGGTCATAATTGCTACCCAACTTTAAATAAATCTTTCTTCCCAATAATTGTGGTGACTTTTTGTTATAGTGAATGTATTTCCAGGTTGCTCTTGCATGTTCCTGATTTCTAAGTTTCAGCTGCTGTGCTCTTCGAGTACATGCAAGTGTATCCCTGGGGCCCCCTCTAACCAGGCATGTGCTCCTGGTCCTGCTGAACGCACATGCTCCGCGCTGGAGGCGCTATATTGCTTTATATTTGTACGGCTTCTCGTCCAATCTGCTATCTGGCATGTGATTTGGGGAGTGCTGTATGGACACACTGACAGCCCAAGGGGTATTACAAATAAGTGGCGTATCATGGCCTCTAGGCGCTCGATCTAAATACTGAGAGCACCTGTGTACGAGGGTATGGCTTCGTGTATCATCTGCTACCTGGCATGTGATTCTGCGAGTCCCACATGTACAAACAATCCGTTCTGCTGGGTATTATACATAATAAATTATTTTTTTATGAAATCTGTGTTTTATTGTTCTTTTATGATTATTCTTTCAATACTACAATAAAGATTAATAATCGAATAAAGATTGAACTGATAACTCGTATTACTACAGGTATGTGGCTTACCATGATCATTGTGGTTTGGCATGTGATTCTGAAAGTGATGTGGAGTCGCTACTGATTATCACTGGTACATGACTTCTGGTTGCCTCCTCTTGCTGGGGCTCCAGTTTCTACAAGTGGGTGTCTTTCCCTATTGTCTGCTGCTTGGCATTTGCTCCTGGTAGTCATGTGTGTACTCAGTAAGAGCTCAGAGGTGCTGAATGTACACACCACCTGGGGTCTCAGGCGGCACGCGCTGGGCCTCTTTTGCAGTATTCATCTCTGTGTTTGTTCAAACCTAAATCCGTCTGTGGTTGTGTTTATCGGGTGCCCCTTGGGGTATATTTTTGGTTGTCATACAGCTGATGGGTTTTGGCTTTCTGTATAATTCGTGTATTTTAAAGGCATATGTGGAACGGGAATAATCTCCACGGATCATAAAATCCTAAACCATTCTTGAGCCATTACTGGTTCTCCCCACAAACGCAAACTGGTTGCGTAGCAGTGATAGCACGGGCCCTGCTGCAAGGAAGTACTTAGACCACTGCTTGGGTCGTAAAATACAGCAATTATCACGGTCCGAGGGGCCCCTCGGGGCGCTGGGAAGCGCTGCCACTGCACCTGTTGCACTAATGGGAGCAATGCCCCTGGCTCCAACCAGTGACCCTGCAGAACTTCCATCTCAGATGGTGCCACCGTGTGCCACGCAATATCTGCTCACCTGGTGGAGAACACACACCACACGATGGAAGAGCATCGACCTCGGTTCACTGACATGCCAGGGGGAGCGGAAGTGACATCACACGCCCTTTGACCTTCACTGACACACATTCACACTTACATACACCCTCTCTCTCTCTCTCTCTCGCATAAACACACTCCCACCCGCAGTCACCCACACAATCTACATTTAAAAGCATTTTTACTTCCCTCAGCTGCCATGGTGCATAGTCCAGCTAATTGTACTCCATGCTTATTACACTAGTAGTGAATAATATTTTAATATTCACTATTAGTACAATGACAAATTGACAGAAAACAGAGTGGGGCCCCCAACTGATGTAAGGAGGAGCTGTCCCCGTGCTTCTCGCACTGAATTTGCCACCTCCGAGGCCAGGGGTCGCACAGGCAGTGCCAGGGGTCGCAAAGGAAGCCAGGGGTCCTGATGACCTCTAAATGACGTCCATGCGGAGAAGGCGAGCTGGTATCCCTTGAACTCAATGGGTTCCCAATGAGGCTTTGGAGTCTCTAACAGCCAATGTCTAGCACAGGTGTTTAAAACTATTCCTCAGCAAGACTTTGTTGCTTTTGTGGGGTCGGGCAAAGGGCGTAAGCGGATCTTGGGCAGTTCTCGGCAAGAAGCCCGGCTTCTCATCAGATCGAAATTCAAAACATGGTTTTCCAAATTTCGAAGGTCTGGGACCTGGCCGGCCAAGCAGTCTCTGCTGTCAGACCTCAACATTAAGTTCACATGGTAAACGTGATTTAAAGGTTTCAAAACCCATTGCCTTCAATTTCATATCTTTGTTTAAAACAACTGCATTTAATAAATGCATCATACTTTATCTGTAGACCAATTTGAAAGAGAGACCAACTTTGAGTCTTGCAGTGATATCGTCACATGAATTGGCTTTCCATTGGCGTTTACATATAACAATACAATCCCTGGTTTTGTTTACTTTCCCTCTAAAGATGCCGTGGTGCTTACTGGAGACAAGAACCTTTGTACTTTTCCTGAAAAATTGTTAAATATGAGCCCCTCAGATGCCGGAGTGAAGCTTAAGTTTTAGGGGGTTTGGGCGGCAGTCAAATAATCTTCCTGTGTTGTACTGCAGCTCAATACTGTTTGCTAGAAAACAAGCAGCAGCAGTGGACAGCTTTGTGCTGTTGCATTAGACTGACACAAGTGTAACTTTACCCATAAAGCACATTTTAATGAGAGTGCAAGACTGAGTGCTGTGTCTGTAACATACAATGCATGTCGGGGTTTGGTTCAGATTTCTAGATGGAGCGATGGAGAAGATTTTGTGGGGTTATCAATAGGTTCAAAATGTATCAGGATGACTGAGCATGGAAAAAAAACTCAGGAAGATGCTTTCCCAACTCACAGACAAGCATTTGCAAAACAATGGGTCTCGCAGATTTCAAACAAGTTAATTGTCTTGTATTGACAACAGCTCCCACAAGCAACAACAAAAAAACCAGTGAAAACTGACAAAAGACAACTTCAATAAAATAAAGTTAGCTGAAAAAATATATAACTTGTTATTTTTTGCCTGGTGGACACGTTTTTGCCAGTCTCAAACCTTCTGTTTTCGGGGCACTCGAAGTTAGAACAAAATATTACCTCGATCACGTCTGGAGCAGCGGACGGGCGCTAATTAAATTGAATCAATTAGTGCTCAAATCCCTGCGCCACACCGAAGAATGGAAGTGATGCCAGGCCTGCAGTGATGAATTATGACGCAAACCAACAAATAGTGAGCGACTGGCGGGCTCTAAGCCCTTCACTGAACGTAACAGCGTTTCGCATACGAGACGCATGGGCAAGCGCATGCACTCGCAGGCTCGACCATTATAGTGTGCTCACTCTGAATGGGTCAGTTGTACCTGAATGGGTCAGTTGTACATTCCATAGGGCGGTGATTGAGTCCTTGGATTATAGGAAACTGGTCAGAAAATTAAGCTGAGGCAGAGCTAGTGAGTACTATAGTGCAGTTATCCATTAGTGGAGACATGAAAGAACTTGTGAAATTCTTAAAGGATACTTAGGCCCATATTTAAACTTTTTTAGCACCGCATTTGTGCCTTTTTTTGACGCAAAAGCGGCACAAACTTACAAAATAAAATTGTATTTTGTAAATTTGCGTCACTTTTGCGTCAAAAAGCGGCGCAAACGCGGCGCTAAAAAAGTATAAATATGGTAGTTCGATAATAACTTTGTCCCTAAATTTGCTGCTCGAACCAATATGAGGGCATTGTTGAAGAGAAGTACGGAATGTATACGGAGTTTGAGCTTTGGTGAGGATTTTCTAGTGTTAAGTCAAGTTTGGCAGATGCTCCTATTCTTAAAAGCTTTCATCTTAAGTTAACAGTGATAAATGGTGCCAGAAGCTAAATGCCACACCGGCAGCACTGATTAGTGCTCTGTTAAGTGCAGAGCAGCATCCATGAGCTGTGGAGTCTTTGGGAAGCATTCCACCTTATAAGAATCCCTCCTAATGATCCCTTCGTATAATGGGAGGAGCCATTTTCAGAGCTCTTATGTTTACCAAGTACATGGCTGAGTGGCTATTTCAGGTCACGTTTTTAATTTGTATTTTTGGATTTGTAGTAGTGTTTTTTTTAGAGACCTGAAGTCTCACGCATTGCTTGTAAGAATAATCAAAGTATAAAGGGCCATATGTACGAACACTTTTTCCCACAGACACAGAATGGGTAAAAACCTTTGCTACATCTGGCCCCAGATGTCAAACAGAGAGTGGACCTACTTGCAAAATCAGCCTTGTTGCCTGCATGACACATGCCTGGGTTCAATTTTGCATCACAGCCTGTCCTGCCCAGAGAGCTTCAGCAAGCCACAAAGCCAGCCAAGAGCATTCATGGGACAATTCAAAGACTTGAGGTGGCTTATGGTGGTCACTCTTTGGGAGGTATCATTCTTCTTTCCGCATGCTACCTCACCTGCCATGGTCCTGCCCACCTCACTCAGTTGCAATGCTGTCTGTTTTGCTTAAGGTGGGCAGGCGGGTGACCTGTGCTCCTGCCAGGGTGCCATTCCCATCATGAGATAATTTAACCAAGTGAAGGAAGCTTGAGGTACATGATAGGCGAGACAATCGGATTTGAGTGGGGTTGCAGAAAGAATGAAGGGTAGGCCAGATGTGCCAGCCACCACGCGTGGCCATGGGTGTTGGTACAATGTCAGTGCGAAACAGCAGCATGTAGGGCTCAGATACGTGCGAGGTTTGTAGTGCAGCCGCACTCAGGGCCCGAAGATGCAGGCAGAGCTGGGGGGCACTGTGTAGGACCAGGGTGCACTCAAGGGGGTACACAGCAGCAGATGGACTCAATACATTCAGCACACATTTAATTTCTGTCTATGTTACTAAGACTTTCATTATTATAGTTATTTTGAGCAATACTACTATAACATCAATGTCACTTCCTGTGACATACTCAATGTTAAAAATCCTATGACTTCATTTCTAGTGACATCATCAATTTTCTCTTTAGTTCTCACTCCTTCAAATTTTGGAAAAAAGAGAACGCTGCTGTTTATTCCATCATGAGATCCGAATTGCAAGTCCCAGGATGCAAAGAGAAATCCTGGATTCGATGAGCTGCTCGCACAAAGACATCGGAAACATGATAGCGCCTCTACTGTTGTAAGCAATGAGTCTACTTTGACCAGATTTTATATGTTATGGTCAGTGATGCGGCATGTCTGATTTGTCCTGCGTGGAAGGGAACAATGTAGTGATGTGATACGTCAGCGCATGCGTGAGGTGAGTGGGCATGCTGTAGAACGTTGAGTGTGGATCCTGTGAGAATGTAATAATGGAGGGGATGTTGGGTTCTCTGTGCCGGGTGAAGCCGGGGAATTGATTACATTTGGAAAGAGCATGATGCCCTAACATCGTCTAGCAGACTCTGGCTGCACCCTAAAGGCCTAACAAGGAATTAATAACTTATCTCCTACCTGAATGACTCCATACTCTTGTGTGAACACTAATGGTACTGAACACAGGTGAACCGAGTGCTGTATTCTTAGCCCAAGACTTTATTTAACTTGGCAATCATTAGAGGAAAGACATGCATCAATTATTCATATTAACACTTAGAAAAACCTGGCATAACAGAGTTAAAACTTGAAGTTCATAGACAAAGCGCTACAACATACTGCACTTAAGGTATATACTATTTACGGATTCAACTTTAGTATGCAGATATTTTGCAATTCTATGTCAGGACCAAAGACTCAGATTATGCTTAAACTTTCTTTACTTATTTCAGAGCAGCAAAGAAAATAACTACAAATTTCTTCATTCCAATATGTCTATCATATCACCACATGGCACCAACAACAAATCAAGGGGCCTATAACAGTGTATAATGGTATTCCTTTAACCTTCTGTCCTATTTCTTTGTTCCTCGCGGCAGCCGAGATGTGACCTTCTGTTTTTTTCCCATTTTGACATTTGTAATATAATGTCACCAAGATCAAGTCCATAAAGAAGCAACTGAAAAAAATGATCATGACAAAACGCATTTCACTGCGGACTCTTGCCAGAGAGGTGAGATTTCTCTCATCCTCTGTACAGGTGATATTTTCCGGCCCTTTACACTCCTGTCCTCCAGGCACTAAAGATCAATCACGTACAGGAGGGTCTTTCTTAGTCAGAAGAGACCCCTATGACAGAGGAGGCCAGAATGGAGATGACTTTTTAGCTGAACAATATGGAATGGTTGAACTGACGTGCAATCTTGAGGTCAGTCCTGGACATAGTTATAGAGTTGTGTATTCCAAAAAAAGAGGTGGCGGACCTCCACGTCCCCCAAGCACTTAAGTTTATCCGTAAATTTCAAAGCCCAGTGCTCAACGGGTGGTGACACGAGCCACTGAAACATTGTCCGAATTTGAAGGAACAATCCCTACACCCAAATGTGGTAGTAAAAACACACCTGAAAAATGTGTAAGTGTCCTTAAATCAGTCAAATGGCGTTGTGTACTAGCGTCTTCAAGATATACAGGTCAAACAGGTAGCAGTTGAATCTATAATGCTTTATTTCAGATGAGGCAAAGGCAGCCGACACGTGTTTCATCGTAGACAACTTTTTCAAGACTAGTTGTACCGGTAAGTAAACAAGTTTATGGCAACAAGTTTGATGCATCCAGTAAAATGGAAACAATGGCAGTCTCATCAAGGAAAAAATACCTGATAGTGGTAAATAAGTGTCCCAAATGGTAATGTTGTCAAGAATTGATGGCATGCTGTGATAAATATGCAAAATCCTATGTGAAGAGTGCGAGGGAAAGCATGATAAGTCCCCTGCGTCATATGCATGGAGTATCAAATGGAGTATCAAAATAGTATGTGTCGGCAGTATGAAAACATCACCATTCAATTGCTATCTTGTTTGGCCTGTATACCTTGAACAGACCAGTACACAATGGCACTGGACTGATTTAAGGACACTTAAGATTGTTTCAAGCGTGCTCCGGGTAGTTTTTAGGGTCGAACCTGCGTTGCATGCGCTCGCGCATGCGTATCGCAGCAAGACACTTTAGTTACTAGAAAAGGGCCCGGAGCCCTATCGACGTCAAGTCAGTGTCCTTCATTGGTTCATGGGCTTGCCTAGTAAAAGCTGCTTGCTTTTATTAGTCCAAGGCACACACACGTCATGCCTTTTCTGGTGGCTAGCCCTCCTCGAGCGCAGCGACCAAGTACAGAAAACAAGCGAGGCTCGCTGTTTTCTGTCTGATCGTGGACTACTTTTTTTTCTATTTTCCACGCAATTTAGCTTGGCAGAAGTTGAGCGCTTTACACATTTAATTTCACTTTTTTGGGTTACCTACATAAAAGCACTTTTGCCGATAGATGAAAAGTCGGGTTAGGAGTTTACAACGCGATCAGCTCTAACGTAAGCAAACGCGAGACCCGTTGCATTGCAAATGCTTGTTACTGCTATAGTTGGCAGTAGGGAGCTCGATTCGGGGAGATCTCCACTTGAGGAGGAATTCTCCCAAAAAGAACTGGACCTCCATATATACTGTCTGAAATTACTGGTAGAGTCGTTCCCCATCCACAGCCTAGCGAAGAACAAAGTGAGATGTTGCATTATAATGAAGAAAGGCAAAGTGTTGGAGGTACAATATGTCAACAAACTATGAGGTACATAATCCAAGACAGTAGCAGACATAGTGAAAAGACGTATGTCATTATTGTCTGGAAAAGGGAATGTCTGTGTTAGCAATGCATCTCTCCGAAGGATATCCAACACCCTAGAGCAGTGTTCCCCAAACCCCGGGCCGCGGACCGGTGCCGGTCCGTGGATCAATCGGCACCAGGCCGCCCGAGGTCTTCAAATCTTGAAGGCATGTTTAAATACAATTAAATTAAAATTATTAAATCAAAACAAGCGGGCCACGGAAAAATGATCAAACATTTACCGGTCCGCGACGATAAAAAGGTTGGGATTCACTGCCCTAGAGAACTGGAACTCATGATTACTGAGGGGATCCAGAGACAGGCAACTCCATCTGGAGGTGTTTCTGTTTCTATGACACTGATGTGGCCCTCCGGTCAGAGATTTGTTTGCATCTAGACTGAACACTTAGTTGAAGACAGGACCCAGAAAGCAACTCAAGTGGACGCTTCCCTACAAAACTGGTACAAAGATTTGAATTACAGCATCCTGTTGATCTTCATGATCACCGAGGTAGTGACTCAAACAGAAGTCAACGTGATTAAATGATTCTAGTGACTGTAGGAAGCTGGCTCTGTATGTACTAGATCAAAATGAAACATATTGCGCACAGAGTTTAGGGGTTCCCCAGAGGCTTAAAAGAGGCTGAAGTAGATAATACTAATACTCACTTTTGTGGTAGTGTGGTCGAGCAGTTAGGCTTCTCAGAGGGTAGTGCCAAGGATTTGTTGCACACACACAGGCAATAAATGAAACACACACTGAATGACTAACTTGAAGCCAATGGTTTTTATAAAGCAAAAATATATTGTGTTACTTTATGTCTAGAACCACAAGATTCAAGTTGCAGGTAAGTACATTTGCAAGTAAGTATCCAACATATGTAACAATACCACTTTGTTTCAAATTGGCAAGTTATAGGGTTTTCGAATAAATAGCAATAATCCGTTTTAAAAGTTGACACTTCAATTTTCAGAAACAGTTCTGGGGGGAAGAAAAGTTAGTACAATTTTGAGGTAAGTTCAAGGCTTACAGTTCCAGTCTCTGAGGGTTAGGATGTCCACAGGTTGGGGTTCACGTTAACCCTAAACACCCACCACCAGCAACACAGGGCTGGCCGGGTGCAGCGGTCAAAGTTGAGGTCAATTTAACATGCGCTTCTATGAAGACAGGGGGCACTTGGAATCAGGCCTGCTTGCAGGTAAGTACCTGTGTCTTCGGAGGGCAGACCTAGTGGGTCTAGAGGCGCACCGGGTGGACCACAGGTCAGCACCAAACACACACCCTCAGCGTTGCAGGAGTGGCCAGGTGCAAGGTGCAAACACAGCGTCAGTCTCCCAATGCTTTCCTATAAGTAAACCCCGAGGGTCACAATGATGCTGCAGGTGAGGTCCAGGGGGTCGGTTCAAGGAAACCAAAGGTTGCAGGCATTGTTGTGTTGGACAGGAGGGATCCGCCCAGGGGGGCTCATTCTCAGAATCACCTGAGGACCAGCTATAGTTCGTTGGGCCACCTGGATACGGGCCATGGGTGCGGAGTGGGCAGGACTTGTGGATCCGGGCAGTTCTGGAGTCCTTGGATGGATTTTCTTCTTGGACAGGGCCGCTGTCCACAGGAGTTCTTGGTCCTCTGTGATGCAGGCAGTCCTCTGGAGGGGTTTCAGAGTTTGCTGGTCCTGCAGGATGCGTTGCATTCTTTTATCAGGGCTTTAGAAGCTGGAGACAGCCCGCTAGGGCTGTGGCCAAGTCAGTTTGTCTCATCAGTCTTCTCTGCTGTGGTTCAGCTTAGCAGTACTTCTTTCTTCTTCTGGGGTCACCAGGAATCTGATGAGCTAGGTTCAGGGGAGCCCTTAAATCTTGGATGAAAGGGCATGACAAGGGTCAGAGGGCAGTAGCCAATGGCTACTGTCCCTGAGGATGGCTACAACCTTCCTGTGCCCACTCTTTTTGGGGAGGGAGACACAGACCTAACCCTATTGGTCCCTGTCCTCCGAACTAAGACGGAGGATTTTGCTAGGAGGGGGTCACCTCAGCTCTGGACACCTTAGGGTGGTCCTGGCTGAGGTGGTCACTCCTCCTTGTTTTCCCTAATTTTCCCCCTGGACTTGCTGCCGAAAGTGGGGCTTAGTCAGGGGGGGTGTAGGAAGTTGGCTATTTCAAAGTAAGAAATAGTGTGCACAGAGTCCAAGGGTTCCCCTTAGAGGTAAGGTAGTGGCAAAAGGAGATAATTCTAATTCTCTATTTTGTGGTAGTGTGGTCGAGCAGTAGGCTTATCAGAGGGTAGTGTCAAGCATTTGTTGTACACACACAGGCAATAAATGAGGAACACACACTCAAAGACTTACTCCAGGCCAATAGGTTTTTTTATTGAAAAATATCTTTCCTTAGTTTATTTTAAGAACCACAGGTTCAAGATTTGCAGTAAACACTTTAAATGCAAAGTACTTCATTTAGATACTTTAGGAACTTTGAATAAAAGCAATATCATATACAGTCTTTGTAAAAATGGCAATAAACTATTTTCAAAGTGGACACTGCACAAATCAACAGTTCCTGGGGAGAGGTAAGTAAAGGTTAGATTAGGAGGTAAGTAAAACACTTACAAGTCTCAGTTCTGGGGCATAGGCAGCCCACCGTTGGGGGTTCAGGGCAACACCAAAGTTACCACACCAGCAGCTCAGGGCCGGTCAGGTGCAGAGGTCAAAGAGGTGCCCAAAACACATAGGCGCCTATGGAGAACAGGGGTGCTCCGGTTCCAGTCTGCGAGCAGGTAAGTACCTGCATCCTCGGGGGGCAGACCAAGGGGGTTTTGTAGAGCACTGGGGGGAGCTGAACACAAGTAGGCACACAAAACACACCCTCAGCGGCACAGGGGCGGCTGGGTGCAGTGTGCAAAGCAGGCGTTGGGTTTCAGGTAGAAAACAGTGGAGGGACCCGGGGGTCACTCTAGCGTTGCAGGCAGGCACAGGGTGGGCTTCTCGGGACAGCCACCACCTGGGTTAGGCAGAGGGTTGCCTGGGGGTCACTCTTGCGCTGAGGTTTTGTTCCTTCAGGTCCTGGGGGCTGCGGGTGCAGTGCTGGTTCCAGGCATCGGGTTCCTTGTTACAGGCAGTCTCAGTCAGGGGGAGCCTCTGGATTCTCTCTGCAGGCGTCGCTGTGGGGGCTCAGGGGGGTCGTCTCTGGTTACTCACGGGCTCGCAGTCGCTGGGGAGTCCTCCCTGAGGTGTGGGTTCTCTGAATCTTGAGCCGGGGGCGTCGGGTGCACAGTGAGAAGTCTCACGCTTCCGGCGGGAAATGGGCAGTCTTTGGAAGTTGCTTCTTTGTTGCAAAGAAGTAGCTGGTTGTGAGCAGGGCCGCTGCTCACGGGAGTTTCTTGGTCCTTTAGTCCAGGGCAGTCCTCTGAGGCTTCAGAGGTCGCTGGTCCCTGTCAGATGCGTCGCTGGTTGCAGGTTTTCGAAGTTGGAGGCATTCAGGTAGGGCTGGGGCCAAAGCAGTTGTCGTCTTCTGTCTTCTCTGCAGGCTTGTAGGTCAGCAGTCCTTCTTGTTTCTTCAGGTTGCAGGAATCTGATTTCCTGGGATCTGGGGTGCCCCTAAATACTAAATTTAGGGGTGTGTTTAGGTCTGGGAGGGCAGTAACCAATGGCTACTGTCCTTGAGGGTAGCTACACCCTCCTTGTCCCTCCTCCCTGTGGGGAGGGGGGCACATCCCTAATCCTATTGGGGGAATCCTCCGAACTCAAGATGGAGGATTTCTAAAGGCAGGGGTCACCTCAGCTCAGGACACCTTAGGGGCTGTCCTGACTGGTGGGTGACTCCTCCTTGTTTTTCTCATTATCTCCTCCAGCCTTGCCGCCAAAAGTGGGGCAGTGGCTGGAGGGGCGGGCATCTCCACTAGCTGGGTATGCCCTGTGGCGCTGTAACAAAAGGGGCTCACCACCAGGTGTTACAGTTCCTGTAGGGGGAGGTGAGAAGCACCTCCACCCAGTACAGGCTTTGTTCCTGGCCACAGAGTGACAAAGGCACTCTCCCCATGTGGCCAGCAACATGTCTGGTGTGTGGCAGGCTGGCAGAAACTGGTCTGCCTGCAGTAGAAGTCGGACAGGTATTCAGGGGGCATCTCTAAGATGCCCTCTGGGTGTATGTTACAATAAATTGCACACTGGCATCAGTGTGCATTTATTGTGCTGAGAAGTTTGATACCAAACTTCCCAGATTTCAGTGTAGCCATTATGGAACTGTGGAGTTTGTGTTCCCAGACCATATACTCTTATGGCTACCCTGCACTTACAATGTCTAAGGTTTGCCTTAGACACTGTAGGGACATGGTGCTCTTGCACATATGCCCTCACATGTGGTATAGTGCACCCTGTCTTAGGGCTGTGAGGCCTGCTAGAGGGGTGACTTACCTATGCCACAGGCAGTGTGAGGTTGGCATGGCACTCTGAGGTGAGTGCCATGTCGACTTAGTCATTTTCTCCCCATGGGCACACACAAGCTGTTAGGCAGTGTGCATGTGCTAAGTGAGGGGTCCCCAGTGTGGCATAAGACATGCTGCAGCCCTTAGAGACCTTCCCTGGCATCAGGGCCCTTGGTACCAGGGGTACCAGTTACAAGGGACTTATCTGAGTGCCAGGGCTGTGCCAATTGTGGAAGCAAAGGTACAGTTTAGGGAAAGAACACTGGTGGTGTGGCCTGGTTAGCAGGGTCCCAGCACACTTTCAATCAAAACTTAGCATCAGCAAAGGCAAAAAGTTTGGGGGGTAACCATGCCAAGGAGGCATTTCCTTACAGGGGATGTCCGGCAACTCCACTAGCTGGAGTGCCCTGGTGCACTGTAACAAGAGGCCTGACCGCCAGGTGTTACAGTTCCTGCACAGGAGAGGTGTGAAGCACCTCCACCCAGTGCAGGCTTTATTTCTGGCCACAGAGAGCACAAAGGCTCTCACCCCATGTGGTCAGAAACTCATCTGGGAGTGGCAGGATGACATAGACTGGTCATTCCTGCACTAGCAGTTTTGCTAACATACAAAGGACATCTCTAAGATGCCCTCCGGGTGCATTTTTCAATAAATCCAACACTAGCATAAGTGTGGGTTTATTGAGCTGAGAATTTTGATACCAAACTTCACAGTATTCAGTGAAGCCATTATGGTGCTGTGGAGTTCGTAATGACAAACTCCCAGTCTATATACTCAATATGGCCACACTGCACTTACAATGTCTAAGAGTGGACTTGGACACTGTAGGGGCATGTTACTCACGCAGCTATGCCCTTACCTGTGGTATAGTGCACCCTGCCTTAGGGATTTAAAGCCTGCTAGACGGGTGACTTACTTATGCCACAGACAGTGGTTTGTGGGAATGGCACCCTGAGAGGGGTGCATTGTCGACTTTTACATTTCCCCTCCACCAGCACACATATGCTGCAAAGGCAGTGTGCATGTGCTTGGTGAGGGTGCCCCAGGGTGGCATAATACATGATGCAGCCCTTGGGGATCTTCCCTGGCCACAGGGCCCTTGGTACCATGGGTACCTATTACAAGTTGCTTAACTGTGTGCCAGGGGTGTGCCAGTTCTGGGAACAATGGTACAGTTTTTGGGAAAAACACTGGTGCTGGGGCCTGGTTATCAGGATCCCAGCCCACTCTCAGTCAAGTTGGCATCAATATCAGGCAAAAAGGTGCAGGGTAACCATGCCAGCAAGGGCACTTTCCTACACAACCTCCTCCCAAATGAAACAGGATGAGACTAACCTTTCTCAAGAGAGTCTTCATTGTCTAAGTGGAAGAACCTGGAACGGCCATCTGCATTAGCACAGACAGTCCCAGGTCTGTGTTCCACTGAAATGTCCTGTCACCGGATACGTCAGTGGCGACACGAATGCAGTAGGGTATGAGCTCAGGTGAGTCTTTATTCTTTCTTTTTCTTATTGTGTTTAGTATAGTATTTACATCTACTGTACAGTTCAATCTTCTTTTGGCTTCCTTTGGGCTTCAATGCTCTCTCCTTTTCTCTCCTTCTTCCAGGTCTCCAAGGAGGCGCATGTGGGGAAAGACAAGAGAAAGCAGCAGTGTGTTTCTTTTCTTCTTCTCGGGTTTTTCTCCAATTCCCTGTTATACTGGCTTGTTCTTTTCCTTGGACCTCTTGTAATGTCTTTCGTCCTCTCTCGCTATCACTCTCTGGGCTTCCTCTCTCTCTCTGCCCTCTTTTCTTTTGTTTATGGTCTCTTAGATATTTGTCCTTGTTTCAATGGGCTTGTATTCCTCTTCTCCTGTTCCCCTCTCCTATGTTTGTGTCCCCTCCCCACCCCCTCTCTCTGTCCTTCCCACTTACAACCACTCTTAGTCTCCCTTGGTCCCCACTATGGACGCACCTGGATTAGCCACGCTTCTCCAGAAGCGTGGCTGGAACCTTCACGGTGCGCCTCCTGCGCCGCTGCCCGTGCTGTGGAATCCTCCGGGGCACTTCCCGTTCTTCTCCAGCCGCCGCTTGACTTTTGGATGTTCACTGCTCGCTGTTGCCGCCGTTCGACTTCTGCTATGATCACTTCTCCTTCTTCCGTGCGCCCTCCAGCTGGGGTCTCTCCTCCTTTAAGGATCCCGGGCGCGCAAACCTCCTGCCGCTCCTCGTCCACCCCGGAAGTGCACAAGGATTGGGTGTGCTGGTTGCTGCTTCCGGGTCGGAGGCAGCAGCGTCAGCACATGCCGCCTCCTCGGACGGGCCCGACCGCCCTTGCCCATCACATGTCCATTCTTGTTAGACCTGACAGCCTTGGGGTGGCCACCCTCAACTTTTTGCCTGCCTCCTTCCACTTTTTGACACTGTTTTTGCTGGTTTTAGGACTCTGCACACTTTACCACTGCTAACCAGTGCTAAAGTGCATATGCTCTCTCCCTTAAAACATGGTGGCATTGGCTCATACCCAATTGGCTTATTTAATTTACTTATAAGTCCCTAGTAAAGTGTACTACATGTGCCCAGGGCCTGTAGATTACATGCTACTAGTGGGCTAGCAGCACTGATTGTGCCACCCACATAAGTAGCCCCTTAACCAAGTCTCAGACCTGCTATTGCAAGGCCTGTGTGTGCAGTTTCACTGCCAATTCGACTTGGCATTTAAAAGGACTTGCCAAGCCTTAAACTCCCCTTTTTCTACATATAAGTCACCTCTCCATAGGTAAGCCATAGGGCAGGATGCTATGTACATAAAAGGCAGGACATATACCTGTGTAGTTTATATGTCATGTTAGTGTAAACCTCCTACATTTGTTTTTCACTGATGTGAGGCCTGCTCATTTCATAGGCTACCATTAGGGCTACCCTCATATACTGTTTGAGTGGTAGATTCTTATCTGAAAGGAGTAACAGGTTGGATTTGAAATTACTATTTTGAAATGCAACTTCTAGAAAGCGAGCCTTTCTCTGCAGTTAAATCCTTCTGTGCCGTACAATCCACGTCTGACTCAGTTAGTTGACAGCTTGCTTGTGCATTTGACTCAGACAACCCCAAACACAGGATGCCCAGACACACCTGCATGCATCTGCATACTGAATGGGTCTTCCTGGGCTAGGAGGGTGGAGGGCCTGACACTTACATGTCAAAGTACAGTGGCCTGCCCTAACACAATGGACTGGCAAACACCCTACTGGGACCCGGGCAGACAGGATGTAACTGAAAGGGAACCTTGTGCACTTCTAAGCCACTCTTTGAAGTCTCCCCCACTTCAACGGCACATTTGGGTACTTAAACCAGATATCTGACCCCACCAACTCAGACACTTCTTGACAAGTTATCTCCTGGGAAAGAAACTCTGAACCAGAACCTGCAACCTGCCAAGAGAAGCTGCCTGGCTGCCCAAAGGACTCACATGGACTGCTTTGCTGTAAATAACTGTTGCCTTGGTGTTGCCCTATTGCCTTGCAGGCCTCTGGCTCTGCTGAGAAGTGCTCTCCAAAAGGTTGGAAAGAGCTTGCCTCCTGTTGCTGAAGTCTCAGGGCCAAAAAGACTTCACCTTCTGCAAAGAAATCTTTATGCGCCGACAATTCCGCGCACAGCCTGCTGGAAACGATGCACAGCCTGCACCGCAACGAGAAAATCGCCGCACAGCTGAACCAGAATGATGCAGCCCCACTTCCCGAGTGAAGATCGATGCCACACCTGCGTTGCAACCGAAAATTCATGGCACAGCCCACTGGATTGATGCACAGCTGAGCCTGAACAACGCAGCATGACTCATAAGACAGAGAATCGGCGCAGCGCCTGCTGTGCAACAGAAAATTCGATGCAACGCGCTACTGGAACAACGCAAGCTGTGACTTCGCCCTGCATGCCCAGGATTTCCATGCATCGTCCCTGGGTGCAACGAAGATCCCCGCACCGCAGTGAGGAACCCAGACCACACATCGAAGAAATGACACAAGTCCCGTGTTGCTGGAAAATAAACAACACATTGTCTGTGGGAGTCAGAAAATCCGACGCACACCCTCTCTTTTTCCACAAAACCTCCTCCTCTGCGATCCTCGTACGTGTAATTTTTGACACACACCAGATACTTTGACAAACCAAGCATTAACTGTTTATTTCTTATCTAAAGACTATTTTACAGCTCTTGAAATTCATATTTCAACTTGTGCTTATTGCAAATCTTGATCGTTTTGACCTTATTTTAACTAGATAAATATTCTATATTTTTCTAAACTTGTGTGGTGTATTTTTGTGGTGTTTATACTGTGTTGTTGCATGATTTATTGCACAAATACTTTACACATTGCCTTCTAAGTTAAGCTTGACTGCTCAGTGCCAACCTACCAGAGGGTGGGCACAGGATAATGTGGACTGCGTGTGACTTACCCTGACTAGAGAGAGGGTCCTTGCTTGGACAGGGGGTAACCTGATTGCCAACCAACTACCCCATTTATAACAATTCCCTGTAGGGAGATGGACCACCTCAAAAGTTTAGGGTTCTCATCTTTCATTTGCATTAACCATCTGAGAGGTCTGTGGTCAGTTTGAACAATAAAGTGAGTACTAAGCAAGTATGGTCTCAGCTTTTTAAGGGACCAAATCACAGCAAAGGCCTCCCTCTCAATAGCACTCTAATGCTGCTCCTTGGGGAGTAACCTCCTTCTAATAAAAGCAAAAGGCTGGTCAAGACCAGCATCATTGGTTTGGGACAGGACTGCTCCTATCCCATGCTCAGAGGCATCTGTCTGCACAACAAACTGCTTAGAATAATTTGGAGCTCCGAGAATTGCCTCTTTCAAGGTGTCAAAGGCCTTTTGACAGTCAAGAGTCCAGTTTACTTTTCTGGGCATTTTCTTTGAGGTCAGTTCTGTGAGGGGAGTCACAGTGGACCCATACCCTTTCACAAACCTCCTGTGGTAACCAGTCAAGCCAAGGAATGCCTTGGCGTGGGTCTGGGTTTTTGGAGCTTGCCAGTCCAGAATTGTCTGGATCTTAGGTTGTAAGGGTTGTTCTTGGCCTCCACTTACAAGATGGCCCAAGTATGCAACTGTGCCCTGCCCTATCTGGCACTTTGTTGCCTTAATAGTGAGGCCTGCTGATTGGAAGGCTTGCAAAACCTTCCCCAGGTGGACCAGGTGATCCTGCCAGGAGGAGCTGAAGACAGCAATATCATCTAGATATGCTGCACTAAAGGTCTCCAAGCCAGCAACGACCTGATTCACCAACTTTTGGATGATGGCAGGGGCATACTCTAAGCCAAAGGGCATAACAGTAACCTAAGGAATTTGGCTACACCTAATTTGTCAATCAATTCAGCTGCTCTGGTTATAGAGTGAATATCTGTCTTGGTGACAGAGTTGAGAGTCCACACAGAACCTCATTTCTCTCTTGCCATCTCTGGAGTGAGGTTTGGGGACTAAGACCACTGGGCTAGCCCAGGGTCTGTCAGAGGGCTCTACAACCCCTAAATTCAGCATCTTGTGGACTTCCACTTTGATGCTCTCTTTGACTTGGTCAGGCTGTCTGTATATTTTGGTTTTGACAGGTAAACTGTCTCCTGTGTCCACATCATGGGTACACAGGTGAGTCTGTCCTGGGGCAAAGAGAAGAGCCCAGCAAAGTGCTGTAGGACTTGCCTGCAGTCAGCTTGTTGTTGGGCAGTGAGGGTGTCTGAATAGGCAACTCCATCAACTGACCCATCCTTAGGGTAATTTGAGAGGAGGTTAGGGAGAGGTTCACTCTCTGCTTCCTGCTCCTCATCAGTAACCATCAGCATGGTGACATCTGCCTTGTCATAATAGAGCTTAAGGTGGTTTACATGGATCAACCTTTTGGGTGTCCTGCTGGTGCCCAGGTCTACAAAGTAGGCCTAACTCTTTTTCTCTAGGCTAGGGTAAGGGCCACTCCATCTATCCTGAAGTGCCCTGGGAGCCACAGTCTCCAGAACCCATACCTTCTGCCCTGGTTTGAATTCTACAAGTGCAGCCTTTTGGTCATGCTACTGCTTCTGGAGCTGTTGGCTGGCCTCAAGGTCTTTAGATGCCTTTTCAATGTACTCAGCTATCCTTGAGCAGCGGCCAAGCACATAGTCCACCACATCTTGTGTAGGCTCATGAAGAGGTCTCTCCCAGCCTTCTTTTACAAGTGCAAGTAGTCCCCTGACAGAGTGGCCAAACAGAAGTTCAAAGGGGGTGTAGGAAAGTACCATCTTGCCTGGCATGTTACCCCCATATTTCACTGTATATATGTTGTTTTAGTCTATGTGTCACTGGGACCCTGCCACGCAGGGCCCCAGTGCTCATAAGTATGTGCCCTGTATGTGTTCCCTGTGTGATGCCTAACTGTCTCACTGAGGCTCTGCTAACCAGAACCTCAGTGGTTATGCTCTCTCTGCTTTCCAAATTTGTCACTAACAGGCTAGTGACTAAATTTACCAATTCACATTGGCATACTGGTACACCCATATAATTCCCTTGTATATGGTACTGAGGTACCCAGGGTATTGGGGTTCCAGGAGATCCCTAAGGGCTGCAGCATTTCTTTTGCCACCCATAGGGAGCTCTGACAATTCTTATACAGGCCTGCCAGTGCAGCCTGCGTGAAATAACGTCCATGTTATTTCACAGCCATTTACCACTGCACGTAAGTAACTTATAAGTCACCTATATGTATAACCTTCACCTGGTGAAGGTTGGGTGCAAAGTTACTTAGTGTGTGGGCACCCTGGCACTAGCCAAGGTGCCCCCACATCGTTCAGGGCAAATTCCACGAACTTTGTGAGTGCGGGGACACCATTACACGCGTGCACTATACATAGGTCACTACCTATGTATAGCGTCACAATGGTAACTCCGAACATGGCCATGTTACATGTCTAAGATCATGGAATTGTCACCCCAATTCCGTTCTGGTGTTGGGGGGACAATTCCATGATCCCCCGGGTCTCTAGCACAGTACCGGGGTACTGCCAAACTGCCTTTTCGGGGTCTCCACTGCAGCTGCTGCTGCTACCAACCCCTCAGACAGGTTTCTGCCCTCCGGGGGTCCAGGCAGCCCTGGCCCAGGAAGGCAGAACAAAGGATTTCCTCTGAGAGAGGGTGTTACACCCTCTCCCTTTGGAAATAGGTGTGAAGGCTGAGGAGGAGTAGCCTCCCCCAGCCTCTGGAAATGCTTTGATGGGCACAGATGGTGCCCATCTCTGCAAAAGCCAGTCCACACCGGTTCAGGGATCCCCCAGCCCTGCTCTGGCGTGAAACTGGACAAAGGAAAGGGGAGTGACCACTCCTCTGATCTACACCTCCCAGGGGAGGTGCCCAGAGCTCCTCCAGTGTGTCACAGACCTCTGCCATCTTGGAAACAGAGGTGTTGGGGGCACACTGGACTGCTCTGGGTGGCCAGTGCCAGCAGGTGACGTCAGAGGCTCCTTCTGAGAGGCTCTTACCTCTCTTGGTAGCCAATCCTCCTTCCTTGGTAGCCAAACCTCCTTTTCTGGCTATTTAGGGTCTCTGCTTTGTGGGATTCTTCAAATAACGAATGCAAGAGCTCATCAGAGTTCCTCTGCATCTCCTTCTTCACCTTCTACCAAAGGATCGACCGCTGACTGCTCAGGACGCCTGCAAAACCGCAACAAAGTAGCAAGACGACTACTAGCAACCTTGTATCACCTCATCCTGCCGGCTTTCTCGACTGTTTCCAGGTGGTGCATGCTCTGGGGGTAGCCTGCCTTCACCCTGCACCAAAAACACTGAAGAAATCTCCCGTGGGTTGACAGAATCTTCCCCCTGCTAACGCAGGCACCAAAAGACTGCAACACTGGTCCTCTGGGTCCCCTCTCATCCTGACAAGCTTGGTCCCTGGAACTCAGCAACTCTGTCCAAGTGATTCTTACAGTCCAGTGTCTCTTCAGTCCAAGTTTGGTGGAGGTAAGTCCTTGCTTCCCCACGCTAGACTGCATTGCTGGGTACCATGTGATTTGCAGCTGCTCCGGCTCCTGTACACTCTTCCGGGATTTCCTTCATGCACAGCCAAGCCTGGGTCCCCGACACTCCTTCCTGCAGTGCACAACCTTCTGAGTTGTCCTCCGGCATCGCGGGACTCCCTTTTGTGACTTCGTGTGGACTCCAGTTCACTTTCCTTCCAAGTGCCTGTTAAGGTACTTTTGCGTGTGCTGCCTGCTTCTGTGAGGGCTCCCTGAGTTGCTGGGCACCCCCCCTGTGTCCTCCTCCAAGTGCCGACATCCTGGTCCCTCCTGGGCCACAGCAGCACCCAAAAATCTCTACAGCAACCGTTGCAGCTAGCAAGGCTTGTTTGCAGTCTTTCTGCGTGGGAACACCTCTGCAAGTTTCATCGTGACGTGAGACATCTGTCTTCCAAAGGAGAAGTCCCTAGCTCTCTTCTTTCTTGCTTAACTCCAAGCTTCTTCCATCTGGTGGCATCTTCCTTGCACCCTCAGCTGGCATTTCCTGGGCTCCTGCCCACTCTCGACACTGTTGCGACTATTGGACTTGGTCCCCTTGTCTTACAGGTACTCAGGTCCGGAAATCCACTGTTGTTGCATTGCTGGTGTTTGTTCTTCCTGCAGAATCCCCCTATCACGACTTCTGTGCTCTCTGTGGGTAGTAGGTGCACTTTACACCTACCTTTCAGGGTCTAAGGGGTGGGCTATTTTTCTAACCCTCACTGTTTTCTTACAGTCCCAGCGACCCTCTACAAGTTCACATAGGTTTGGGGTCCATTCGTGGTTCGCATTCCACTTTTGGAGTATATGGTTTGTGTTGCCCCTATACCTATGGGCTCCTATTGCAATCTATTGTAATTCTACACTCTTTGCATTACTTTTCTTGCTATTATGTACCTAATTTTGGTTTGTTTACATGTATCTTGTGTATAAAGTTATCCTCATACTGAGGGTACTCACTGAGATACTTTTGGCATATTGTCATAAAAATAAAGTACCTTTATTTTTAGTAACACTGTGTATTGTGTTTTCTTATGATAGTGTGCATATGACACCAGTGGTATAGTAGGTGCTTTACATGTCTCCTAGTTCAGCCTAAGCTGCTTTGCCATAGCTACCTTCTATCAGTCTAAGCTGCTAGAAACGCCTCCTCTACACTAATAAGGGATAACTGGACCTGGCACAAGGTGTAAGTACCTCTGGTACCCAATACAAGCCAGGTCAGCCTCCTACAGGGGGAAACCCCTACTTCCTTCTGAGGCACTACTCCGTAAGCAAAAAGCAACCACGGCTGGAGGACATCCCATCTCCTTTTGGTTTTTTCAGGGAGCCCCATGATCACGTTCTTCAGTGTCTTGTTGAATCTCTCAACAAGTCCATTGGTTTGTGGGTGGTAAGGTGTGGTGAATTTTTAAGTCACCCCACACTCATTCCACATGTGCTTTAGGTAAACTGACATTAAGTTTGTACCTCTGTCAGAACCACCTCCTTAGGAAACCCTACTCTGGTAAAAATACCAATCAGCGCCTTGGCTACTACAGGAGCTGTAGTATGCCTAAGAGGAATTGCTTCAGGGTATCTTCTAGCACGATCCACTACTACCAGTATGTACTGATTCCTTGATGCTGCGGGTGGGTCAAGTGGAACCACAATGGCCACATTAACACTTTCAAAGGGAACACCCACCACAGGAAGTAGAATGAGGAGAGCCTTTGAGTGGCCACCTGCTTTACCACTGGCTTGGCATGTAACACAGACGTTACAAAACCCCTTCACCTTCTAAGACATTTTGGGCCAATAGAGGTGACTGACAAGCCTACTCCATGTTTTTGTTTGTCCCAGATGCCCAGTTAGGGGGATGTCATGGGCCAAAGTTAGGTTAAGCTTCCTAAACTGCTGAGGTATTACCACTCTCCTGGTTACACCAGGTTTGGGGTCTCTGGCCTCAGTGTAAAGGAATCCATCTTACCAATAGACCCTGTGGGAGCCACTGCACTCTCCCTTTTCCTGTGCAGCTACTTGATGCCTCAGGCCTTCAAGAGTGGGATAAGTCTTTTGTCCCTGGCACAGCTGTTCCCTTGAGTCCTCCTGGGCCCCAGAGCTCTATCTGGTAAGGATTCAGGTCCATGGATTTAATTCCCAAAGGGGATAACACATCTTCCCAAGAAGAGAGGTCTTGTTTCTTGTGCTACTCAGAAGCTGGTCCTCCGGTCTTCTTACCTTTTCTCTTGGCATTTTGGGCCATTATTCCAGGCTCCAACACTTCTTTTTCACCCTGTGCTCTGATCTATGCTCTTATTTTCACACACACCAGTTCAGGGATTCCCAGCATAGCTGCATGGGTTTTGAGCTCTACCTCAGCCCAAGCTGAAGACTCCAGATCATTCCCTAGCAAGCATTCCATTGGGATTCAAGAAGATACTACTACCTGTTTCAGGCCAGTAACCCCTCCCCATTCTCAAGTCACCATAGCCATGGGATGAACCTTAGTTACATTGTCAGCACTGGTGACTGGATACATTTGTCCAGCCAAATATAGGCCTGGGAAACCAGTTTCTCTGTCACCAGGGTGACACTGGCACCTGTATCCCTCAGGGCTTCTGCTTTTGACCCATTAATTAAGAGGTGGTGTATGAAGCTGGCCTGGTATGTCGTGGGTACCTATGATACTTACACATTATACCAAGTCCAGGTATCCCCTCTTAGTGAAGTGTAGACAGTGTCTAGAAGCCAGGCTCTCTAGAGGTAGCTGTGGATGAGCAGCCAAGGCTTATCTAGGAGACATGCAAAGCTCATGCAATACCAAGACAGTTGCACAGTACTACCCACCCAGAGGTACCTTTTGGAATTGGTTAACAAGAAGAAAGAAGGGTCAGCACTGCAGCTCAGAAGCTCAAGAAGAGTTCCAGATGCATGCAAAAGGTGTCCCATGCTGAAATCTGGATTGCAGATGGATGTCGGTGAAGGATTTCTACCAACAAGCATTGGCAAAGGCAAATTCGCGGTTGGAGGAAAATAGGTGCTGCCGGGGACTAGCAAGGTCCAGGAGGACTCTACCCAGGATAGGGAGTCACAGGGGACCCTCCATGTCACAGAAGGCCCACAGGAGCAGAGGCAGCACCCACAGGTGTCCTACAGGACAGGGACACAGAAGTCGCTGAAGCAGCCCATGCAGCACCACAGACGTTGCTCCCACGTCATCGGAGGACGACACAGAGGCCCTGGAGTTGCAGGAGGGAGTGCTGGGGGCTGGAGGTACATGTTGCCTGAAGTTCCCCTTGGAGGTGAAGCAAACAAGCCTTGGCAGCTGCAAAGGAAGCGGTGCACGGGGATGCTGTCTTGCATAGAATGGAAAGCATTTACCACCACCAAAGTGTGACACCTGGTAGAGAGGACCAAGGGAGACTCTCCGGACTAGCATTCATGATGCAAGACCCATGCCACTCAGGGTGAGGGGAGATCCACGCAGCCGGTCATCATTTCAGCCAGGTACCTGTAGTTACAGGTGAGTGATGCCTCCACCCCAAGGACGATTCCTTCATCTTCTTGTGCAGGTTGAAGAGTTGCAGTCTTCTGAGGATGCACAGCCGGGAAAATGTTGCAAAGTTGGCAGGAATTCTGGATATCTGGATACAATGTTGCAGAAGAGTCTTTCTCGTGGATCTGCAGCTTGTAGGTTCCTGGAGGGTCTAGTCGCAGTTCCAGGGGCCAAAAGTCGAAGCAGAGGTTGCAAAGGAGTCCTGCTGGAATCTTGCAAACCAAATTTAAGGACCCACTCCAGAGGAAGACCCTATATTGCCCAAAAAGGGGGCTTGGTCCCCTAACCAGGTAACTACCTATCAGAGGGTTCCTCTGATGTCACCTGCCTGGCCTGGCCACTCAGATGCTCCCTGAGTTCCCTGCCAACCTTGAAAGCAAGATAGCAGAACCCAGGGACCCTCTGGAGGAGCTCTGGGCACTACCCCTGGGTGGTGATGGACAGGGGAGTGGTCACTCCCCTTTCCATTGTCCAGTTTCACGCCAGAGCAGGGACTGGGGGTCCCTGAACAGATGTGGACTGGTTTATGCATGGAGGGCACCAAATGTGCCCTTCAAAGCAAAGCCAATGGCTTGGGGAGGCTACTCCTCCCAAGCCAGTCAACACTATTTCCAAAGGGAGAGAGAGTTAGCTCCCTTTCCCAAAGGAAATCCTTTGTTCTGCCTGACTGGGCTTGATCACATCAAGCAGCAGGAGGGCAGAAACCTGTCTGAGGGGTAGCAGCAGCTGGGCTGCCCGGGAAAACCCTGTAAGACTTGTGGTAGCAATGCTGGAGCCCTAAGTAGCCCCAAGAGTGCATGGGATCATACTTACAATACTTGCAAAAGTATGGAGGTAGGATTACAACATGTGTGATACTAAACATGCCCAGGTTCAGAGTTACCATTATGTAGCTGGTCATAGGTAGTGACCTATGTCCGGTGCACATATAAAATGGCATCCCAGCTTGAGTTCGTGGGGGCATCTCTGCCAGTGCAGGGGTGCCCTCACACAGGTACCTGCACTCTGCCTTCTGGGCTGAGAAGGCCTACCATAGGGGTGACTGTAGGAAGTTGGCTCTGTATGTGCTATTTCAAAGTAAGGAATAGCATGCACAGAGTCCAAGGGTTCCCCTTAGAGGTAAAATAGTGGTAAAAAGAGATAATACTAATGCTCTATTTTGTGGTAGTGTGGTCGAGCAGTAGGCTTATCCAAGGAGTAGTGTTAAGCATTTGTTGTACTTACACAGACAATAAATGAGGTACACACACTCAGAGACAAATCCAGCCAATAGGTTTTGTTATAGAAAAATATCTTTTCTTAGTTTATTTTAAGAACCACAGGTTCAAATTTAACATGTAATATCTTGTTTGAAAGGTATTGCAGGTAAGTACTTTAGGAACTTCAAATCATCAAAATTGCATGTATACTTTTCAAGTTATTCACAAATAGCTGTTTTAAAAGTGGACACAGTGCAATTTTCACAGTTCCTAGGGGAGGTAAGTATTTGTTAGGTTAACCAGGTAAGTAAGACACTTACAGGGCTTAGTTCTTGGTCCAAGGTAGCCCACCGTTGGGGGTTCAGAGCAACCCCAAAGTCACCACACCAGCAGCTCAGGGCCGGTCAGGTGCAGAGTTCAAAGTGGTGCCCAAAACGCATAGGCTAGAATGGAGAGAAGGGGGTGCCCCGGTTCCGGTCTGCTTGCAGGTAAGTACCCGCGTCTTCGGAGGGCAGACCAGGGGGGTTTTGTAGGGCACCGGGGGGGACACAAGCCCACACAGAAATTTCACCCTCAGCAGCGCGGGGGCGGCCGGGTGCAGTGTAGAAACAAGCGTCGGGTTTGTAATGGAAGTCAATGGGAGATCTAGGGATCTCTTCAGCGCTGCAGGCAGGCAAGGGGGGGGTTCCTCGGGGAAACCTCCACTTGGTCAAGGGAGAGGGACTCCTGGGGGTCACTCCTCCAGTGAAAGTCCGGTCCTTCAGGTCCTGGGGGCTGCGGGTGCAGGGTCTCTCCCAGGTGTCGGGACTTAGGATTCAAAGAGTCGCGGTCAGGGGAAGCCTCGGGATTCCCTCTGCAGGCGGCGCTGTGGGGGCTCAGGGGGGACAGGTTTTTGTACTCACAGTCTTAGAGTAGTCCTGGGGTCCCTCCTGAGGTGTTGGATCGCCACCAGCCGAGTCGGGGTCGCCGGGTGCAGTGTTGCAAGTCTCACGCCTTTTGCGGGGAGCTTGCAGGGTTCTTTAAAGCTGCTGGAAACAAAGTTGCAGCTTTTCTTGGAGCAGGTCCGCTGTCCTCGGGAGTTTCTTGTCTTTTCGAAGCAGGGGCAGTCCTCAGAGGATGTCGAGGTCGCTGGTCCCTTTGGAAGGCGTCGCTGGAGCAGGATCTTTGGAAGGCAGGAGACAGGCCGGTGAGTTTCTGGAGCCAAGGCAGTTGTCGTCTTCTGGTCTTCCTCTGCAGGGGTTTTCAGCTAGGCAGTCCTTCTTCTTGTAGTTGCAGGAATCTAATTTTCTAGGGTTCAGGGCAGCCCTTAAATACTAAATTTAAGGGCGTGTTTAGGTCTGGGGGGTTAGTAGCCAATGGCTACTAGCCCTGAGGGTGGGTACACCCTCTTTGTGCCTCCTCCCAAGGGGAGGGGGTCACAATCCTAACCCTATTGGGGGAATCCTCCATCTGCAAGATGGAGGATTTCTAAAAGTTAGAGTCACTTCAGCTCAGGACACCTTAGGGGCTGTCCTGACTGGCCAGTGACTCCTCCTTGTTGCTTTCTTTGTTCCCTCCAGCCTTGCCGCCAAAAGTGGGGGCCGTGGCCGGAGGGGGCGGGCAACTCCACTAAGCTGGAGTGCCCTGCTGGGCTGTGACAAAGGGGTGAGCCTTTGAGGCTCACCGCCAGGTGTTACAGCTCCTGCCTGGGGGAGGTGTTAGCATCTCCACCCAGTGCAGGCTTTGTTACTGGCCTCAGAGTGACAAAGGCACTCTCCCCATGGGGCCAGCAACATGTCTCTAGTGTGGCAGGCTGCTGGAACTAGTCAGCCTACACAGATAGTCGGTTAAGTTTCAGGGGGCACCTCTAAGGTGCCCTCTGTGGTGTATTTTACAATAAAATGTACACTGGCATCAGTGTGCATTTATTGTGCTGAGAAGTTTGATACCAAACTTCCCAGTTTTCAGTGTAGCCATTATGGTGCTGTGGAGTTCGTGTTTGACAGACTCCCAGACCATATACTCTTATGGCTACCCTGCACTTACAATGTCTAAGGTTTTGTTTAGACACTGTAGGGGTACCATGCTCATGCACTGGTACCCTCACCTATGGTATAGTGCACCCTGCCTTAGGGCTGTAAGGCCTGCTAGAGGGGTGTCTTACCTATACTGCATAGGCAGTGAGAGGCTGGCATGGCACCCTGAGGGGAGTGCCATGTCGACTTACTCGTTTTGTCCTCACCAGCACACACAAGCTGGCAAGCAGTGTGTCTGTGCTGAGTGAAAGGTCTCCAGGGTGGCATAAGACATGCTGCAGCCCTTAGAGACCTTCCTTGGCATCAGGGCCCTTGGTACTAGAAGTACCAGTTACAAGGGACTTATCTGGATGCCAGGGTCTGCCAATTGTGGATACAAAAGTACAGGTTAGGGAAAGAACACTGGTGCTGGGGCCTGGTTAGCAGGCCTCAGCACACTTTCAATTGTAAACATAGCATCAGCAAAGGCAAAAAGTCAGGGGGCAACCATGCCAAGGAGGCATTTCCTTACACAACCCCCCCCCAAACGAAAGAGGATGAGACTAACCTTTCCCAAGAGAGTCTTCATTTTCTAAGTGGAAGAACCTGGAAAGGCCATCTGCATTGGCATGGGCAGTCCCAGGTCTGTGTTCCACTATAAAGTCCATTCCCTGTAGGGAGATGGACCACCTCAACAGTTTAGGATTTTCTCCTTTCATTTGCATCAGCCATTTGAGAGGTCTGTGGTCAGTTTGAACTAGGAAGTGAGTCCCAAAGAGGTATGGTCTCAGCTTCTTCAGGGACCAAACCACAGCAAAGGCCTCCCTCTCAATGGCACTCCAACGCTGCTCCCTGGGGAGTAACCTCCTGCTAATGAAAGCAACAGGCTGGTCAAGGCCATCATCATTTGTTTGGGACAAAACTGCCCCTATCCCATGTTCAGAGGCATCAGTCTGCACAATGAACTGCTTAGAATAATCTGGAGCTTTTAGAACTGGTGCTGAGCACATTGCTTGTTTCAGGGTGTCAAAGGCCTGTTGGCATTCCACAGTCCAGTTCACTTTCTTGGGCATTTTCTTGGAGGTGAGTTCAGTGAGGGCTGTCACAATGGATCCATATCCCTTCACAAACCTCCTGTAATACCCAGTCAAGCCAAGGAATGCCCTGACTTGAGTCTGGGTTTTTGGAGCTACCCAGTCCAGAATAGTCTGGATCTTGGGTTGGAGTGGCTGAACTTGGCCTCCACCTACAAGGTGGCCCAAGTAAACCACAGTTCCCTGCCCTATCTGGCATTTGGATGCCTTGATAGAGAGGCCTGCAGATTGCAGGGCCTTCAAAACCTTCTTCAGGTGGACCAGGTGATCCTGCCAGGTGGAGCTAAAGACAGCAATATCATCAAGATAAGCTGTGCTAAAGGACTCCAAGCCAGCAAGGACTTGATTCACCAACCTTTGGAAGGTGGCAGGGGGCATTCTTTAAACCAAAGGGCATAACAGTAAACTGATAATGCCCATCAGGTGTGGAGAATGCTGTTTTCTCTTTTGCTCCAGGTGCCATTTTTATTTGCCAGTACCCTGCTGTCAAGTCAAAGGTACTTAGGAATTTGGCAGCACCTAATTTGTCTATGAGCTCATCAGCTCTAGGAATTGGATGAGCATCTGTCTTGGTGACAGAATTGAGCCCTCTGTAGTCCACACAAAACCTCATCTCTTTCTTTCCATCTTTGGTGTGAGGTTTGGGGACTAAGACCACTGGGCTAGCCCAGGGGCTGTCAGAGCGCTCAATGACTCCCAATTCCAGCATCTTGTGGACTTCCACCTTGATGCTTTCCTTAACATGGTCAGACTGTCTAAAGATTTTGTTTTTGACAGGCATGCTGTCTCCTGTGTCCACATCATGGGTACACAGGTGTGTCTGACCAGGGGTTAAGGAGAAGAGTTCAGGAAACTGTTGTAGGACTCTCCTACAATCAGCTTGCTGTTGGCCAGAGAGGGTGTCTGAGTAGATCACTCCATCTACTGTGCCATCTTTTGGGTCTGATGACAGAATATCAGGGAGAGGTTCACTCTCTGCCTCCTGATCCTCATCTGTTACCATCAACAGATTCATATCAGCCCTGTCATGGAAGAGCTTAAGGCGGTTCACATGGATCACCCTCTTGGGGCTCCTGCTTGTGCCCAGGTCCACCAGGTAGGTGACCTGACTCTTCCTTTCTAGCACTGGGTAAGGGCCACTCCATTTGTCCTGGAGTGCCCTGGGAGCCACAGGCTCCAGAACCCAGACTTTCTGTCCTGGTTGGAACTCAACCAGTGCAGCCTTTTGGTCATACCAAAACTTCTGGAGCTGTTGGCTGGCCTCAAGGTTTTTGGTTGCCTTTTCCATGTACTCTGCCATTCTAGAGCGAAGGCCAAGTACATAGTCCACTATGTCCTGTTTAGGCTCATGGAGAGGTCTCTCCCAGCCTTCTTTAACAAGAGCAAGTGGTCCCCTTACAGGATGACCAAACAGAAGTTCAAAGGGTGAGAATCCTACTCCCTTCTGTGGCACCTCTCTGTAAGCGAAAAGCAGACATGGCAAGAGGACATCCCATCTCCTTTTGAGTTTTTCTGGGAGCCCCATGATCATGCCTTTTAATGTCTTGTTGAATCTCTCAACTAAGCCATTAGTTTGTGGATGGTAGGGTGTAGTGAATTTATAAGTCACTCCACACTCATTCCACATGTGCTTTAGGTATGCTGACATGAAGTTGGTACCTCTGTCAGACACCACCTCCTTAGGGAAACCCACTCTGGTAAAAATACCAATGAGGGCCTTGGCTACTGCAGGGGCAGTAGTCGACCTAAGGGGAATAGCTTCAGGATACCTGGTAGCATGATCCACTACTACCAGGATATACAGATTTCCTGAGACTGTGGGAGGTTCTAGTGGACCAACTATGTCCACACCCACTCTTTCAAAGGGAACCCCCACCACTGGAAGTGGAATGAGGGGGGCCTTTGGATGCCCACCTGTCTTACCACTGGCTTGACAGGTGGGGCAGGAGAGGCAAAACTCCTTAACCATGTTGGACATATTGGGCCAGTAGAAGTGGTTGACTAACCTCTCCCACGTCTTGGTTTGTCCCAAATGTCCAGCAAGGGGAATGTCATGGGCCAATGTTAGGATGAACTCTCTGAACAGCTGAGGCACTACCACTCTCCTAGTGGCACCAGGTTTGGGGTCTCTGGCCTCAGTGTACAGGAGTCCATCTTCCCAATAGACCCTATGCGTTCCATTTTTCTTGCCTTTGGACTCTTCAGCAGCTTGCTGCCTAAGGCCTTCAAGAGAGGGACAGGTTTCTTGTCCCTTACACAGCTCCTCCCTTGAGGGTCCCCCTGGGCCTAAGAGCTCAACCTGATAAGGTTCAAGCTCCAAAGGCTCAGTTCCCTCAGAGGGCAGAACTTCTTCCTGAGAAGAGAGGTTCCCTTTCTTTTGCTGTGTTGCAGTTGGTTTCCCAACTGACTTTCCTTTCCTCCTGGTAGGCTGGGCCATTCTTCCAGACTCCAGCTCTACTTGTTCACCCTGTGCCTTGCATTGTGCTCTGGTTTTCACACACACCAGTTCAGGGATACCCAGCATTGCTGCATGGGTTTTTAGTTCTACCCCAGCCCATGCTGAGGACTCCAGGTCATTTCCAAGCAGACAGTCCACTGGGATATTTGAGGAGACCACCACCTGTTTCAGGCCATTGACCCCTCCCCATTCTAAAGTAACCATTGCCATGGGATGTACTTTTCTCTGATTGTCAGCGTTGGTGACTGTGTAAGTTTTTCCAGTCAGGTATTGGCCAGGGGAAACCAGTTTCTCTGTCACCATGGTGACACTGGCACCTGTATCCCTCAGGCCCTCTATTCTAGTCCCATTAATTAAGAGTTGCTGTCTGTATTTTTGCATGTTAGGCGGCCAGACAGCTAGTGTGGCTAAATCCACCCCACCCTCAGAAACTAGAGTAGCTTCAGTGTGGACCCTGATTTGCTCTGGGCACACTGTTGATCCCACTTGGAGACTAGCCATACCAGTGTTACCTGGATGGGAGTTTGGAGTGGAACCTTTCTTGGGACAGGCCTTGTCTCCAGTTTGGTGTCCATGCTGTTTACAGCTATGACACCAGGCCTTTTTGGGATCAAAGTTTTTACCCTTGTACCCATTGTTTTGTGAAGAGGCTCTGGGCCCACCCTCCTGTGCAGGTTTTTGGGGGCCTGTAGAAGACTCTTTACTATTTTTAGTTTTGGTTGTCTCATCACCCTTCCCCTGGGGAGTCTTTGTGACCCCTTTCTTTTGGTCACCCCCTGTTGAAGTCTTGGACACCCTTGTCTTGACCCAATGGTCCGCCTTCTTTCCCAATTCTTGGGGAGAAATTGGTCCTAGGTCTACCAGATGCTGATGCAGTTTATCATTGAAACAATTACTTAACAGGTGTTCTTTCACAAATAAATTGTACAGCCCATCATAATTACTTACACCACTGCCTTGAATCCAACCATCTAGTGTTTTCACTGAGTAGTCTACAAAGTCAACCCAGGTCTGGCTCGAGGATTTTTGAGCCCCCCTGAATCTAATCCTATACTCCTCAGTGGAGAATCCAAAGCCCTCAATCAGGGTACCCTTCATGAGGTCATAAGATTCTGCATCTTGTCCAGAGAGTGTGAGGAGTCTATCCCTACACTTTCCTGTGAACATTTCCCAAAGGAGAGCACCCCAGTGAGATCTGTTCACTTTTCTGGTTACACAAGCCCTCTCAAAAGCTGTGAACCATTTGGTGATGTCATCACCATCTTCATATTTAGTTACAATCCCTTTGGGGATTTTCAACATGTCAGGAGAATCTCTGACCCTATTTATGTTGCTGCCACCATTGATGGGTCCTAGGCCCATCTCTTGTCTTTCCCTCTCTATGGCTAGGATCTGTCTTTCCAAAGCCAATCTTTTGGCCATCCTGGCTAACTGGATGTCCTCTTCACTGGGGCTATCCTCAGTGATTTCAGAGGTGTTGGTCTCTCCTGTGAGGGAACCAGCATCTCTGACTATTATTTTAGGAGTCAGGGTTTGAGGGACCCTGTTCTCCCTAGATAGGACTGGTAGGGGGGAATTGTCCTCCAAGTCACTATCCTCTTCCTCTGAGTTGCCACCCTCAGAGGGGTTGGCCTTTTCAAACTCTGCCAAAAGCTCCTGGAGCTGTATTTTGGTAGGTTTGGGGCCCATTGTTATTTTCTTTATTTTACAGAGTGACCTTAGCTCCCTCATCTTAAGATGGAGGTAAGGTGTGGTGTCGAGTTCCACCACATTCATCTCTGTATCAGACATTATTTTGCTAAAAGTTGGAAGACTTTTTAAAGAATCTAAAAACTGTTTCTAGAATCTAATTTCAAACTTTTAACAAACTTTTAAACTCTAAAAGACAATGCTAAACAGGGACTTAACACACAAGGCCCTAGCAGGACTTTTAAGAATTTAGAAAAATTTCAAATTGCAAAAATGAATTTCTAATGACAATTTTGGAATTTGTCGTGTGATCAGGTATTGGCTGAGTAGTCCAGCAAATGCAAAGTCTTGTACCCCACCGCTGATCCACCAATGTAGGAAGTTGGCTCTGTATGTGCTATTTCAAAGTAAGGAATAGCATGCACAGAGTCCAAGGGTTCCCCTTAGAGGTAAAATAGTGGTAAAAAGAGATAATACTAATGCTCTATTTTGTGGTAGTGTGGTCGAGCAGTAGGCTTATCCAAGGAGTAGTGTTAAGCATTTGTTGTACATACACAGACAATAAATGAGGTACACACACTCAGAGACAAATCCAGCCAATAGGTTTTGTTATAGAAAAATATCTTTTCTTAGTTTATTTTAAGAACCACAGGTTCAAATTTAACATGTAATATCTTGTTTGAAAGGTATTGCAGGTAAGTACTTTAGGAACTTCAAATCATCAAAATTGCATGTATACTTTTCAAGTTATTCACAAATAGCTGTTTTAAAAGTGGACACTTAGTGCAATTTTCACAGTTCCTAGGGGAGGTAAGTATTTGTTAGGTTAACCAGGTAAGTAAGACACTTACAGGGCTTAGTTCTTGGTCCAAGGTAGCCCACCGTTGGGGGTTCAGAGCAACCCCAAAGTCACCACACCAGCAGCTCAGGGCCGGTCAGGTGCAGAGTTCAAAGTGGTGCCCAAAACGCATAGGCTAGAATGGAGAGAAGGGGGTGCCCCGGTTCCGGTCTGCTTGCAGGTAAGTACCCGCGTCTTCGGAGGGCAGACCAGGGGGGTTTTGTAGGGCACCGGGGGGGACACAAGCCCACACAGAAATTTCACCCTCAGCAGCGCGGGGGCGGCCGGGTGCAGTGTAGAAACAAGCGTCGGGTTTGTAATGGAAGTCAATGGGAGATCTAGGGATCTCTTCAGCGCTGCAGGCAGGCAAGGGGGGGTTCCTCGGGGAAACCTCCACTTGGTCAAGGGAGAGGGACTCCTGGGGGTCACTCCTCCAGTGAAAGTCCGGTCCTTCAGGTCCTGGGGGCTGCGGGTGCAGGGTCTCTCCCAGGTGTCGGGACTTAGGATTCAAAGAGTCGCGGTCAGGGGAAGCCTCGGGATTCCCTCTGCAGGCGGCGCTGTGGGGGCTCAGGGGGGACAGGTTTTTGTACTCACAGTCTTAGAGTAGTCCTGGGGTCCCTCCTGAGGTGTTGGATCGCCACCAGCCGAGTCGGGGTCGCCGGGTGCAGTGTTGCAAGTCTCACGCCTTTTGCGGGGAGCTTGCAGGGTTCTTTAAAGCTGCTGGAAACAAAGTTGCAGCTTTTCTTGGAGCAGGTCCGCTGTCCTCGGGAGTTTCTTGTCTTTTCGAAGCAGGGGCAGTCCTCAGAGGATGTCGAGGTCGCTGGTCCCTTTGGAAGGCGTCGCTGGAGCAGGATCTTTGGAAGGCAGGAGACAGGCCGGTGAGTTTCTGGAGCCAAGGCAGTTGTCGTCTTCTGGTCTTCCTCTGCAGGGGTTTTCAGCTAGGCAGTCCTTC
The DNA here is from genome assembly GCF_031143425.1 of Pleurodeles waltl. Classification (NCBI taxonomy): domain Eukaryota; kingdom Metazoa; phylum Chordata; class Amphibia; order Caudata; family Salamandridae; genus Pleurodeles; species Pleurodeles waltl. The sequence goes on along the minus strand of NC_090451.1, from coordinate 94,143,500 downwards.
TTCTTGTAGTTGCAGGAATCTAATTTTCTAGGGTTCAGGGCAGCCCTTAAATACTAAATTTAAGGGCGTGTTTAGGTCTGGGGGGTTAGTAGCCAATGGCTACTAGCCCTGAGGGTGGGTACACCCTCTTTGTGCCTCCTCCCAAGGGGAGGGGGTCACAATCCTAACCCTATTGGGGGAATCCTCCATCTGCAAGATGGAGGATTTCTAAAAGTTAGAGTCACTTCAGCTCAGGACACCTTAGGGGCTGTCCTGACTGGCCAGTGACTCCTCCTTGTTGCTTTCTTTGTTCCCTCCAGCCTTGCCGCCAAAAGTGGGGGCCGTGGCCGGAGGGGGCGGGCAACTCCACTAAGCTGGAGTGCCCTGCTGGGCTGTGACAAAGGGGTGAGCCTTTGAGGCTCACCGCCAGGTGTTACAGCTCCTGCCTGGGGGAGGTGTTAGCATCTCCACCCAGTGCAGGCTTTGTTACTGGCCTCAGAGTGACAAAGGCACTCTCCCCATGGGGCCAGCAACATGTCTCTAGTGTGGCAGGCTGCTGGAACTAGTCAGCCTACACAGATAGTCGGTTAAGTTTCAGGGGGCACCTCTAAGGTGCCCTCTGTGGTGTATTTTACAATAAAATGTACACTGGCATCAGTGTGCATTTATTGTGCTGAGAAGTTTGATACCAAACTTCCCAGTTTTCAGTGTAGCCATTATGGTGCTGTGGAGTTCGTGTTTGACAGACTCCCAGACCATATACTCTTATGGCTACCCTGCACTTACAATGTCTAAGGTTTTGTTTAGACACTGTAGGGGTACCATGCTCATGCACTGGTACCCTCACCTATGGTATAGTGCACCCTGCCTTAGGGCTGTAAGGCCTGCTAGAGGGGTGTCTTACCTATACTGCATAGGCAGTGAGAGGCTGGCATGGCACCCTGAGGGGAGTGCCATGTCGACTTACTCGTTTTGTCCTCACCAGCACACACAAGCTGGCAAGCAGTGTGTCTGTGCTGAGTGAGAGGTCTCCAGGGTGGCATAAGACATGCTGCAGCCCTTAGAGACCTTCCTTGGCATCAGGGCCCTTGGTACTAGAAGTACCAGTTACAAGGGACTTATCTGGATGCCAGGGTCTGCCAATTGTGGATACAAAAGTACAGGTTAGGGAAAGAACACTGGTGCTGGGGCCTGGTTAGCAGGCCTCAGCACACTTTCAATTGTAAACATAGCATCAGCAAAGGCAAAAAGTCAGGGGGCAACCATGCCAAGGAGGCATTTCCTTACAGTGACTTACAGTGACCTGGTGTAGTGACCTGTAGTGAAACCAGGTGCCTGCATCCGGTTGACGTAGACTGCAATGGCAGGCCTGCAGAACCCTTTGCATGGGCTCCCTATGGGTGGCAGAATAACTGCTGCAGTCCATAGGGATCCCCTGGAACCACAATGTCCCGGGTATCTACCTACCATATACTAGGGACTTATGTGGGGGCACCGGTATGCCAATTGTGGGAAGAAAAGGTTAGTAGAAACCAAATTTGGAAGAGAGAGCATAATCACTGGGGTCCTGTTTAGCAGGATCCCAATGAACATAGTCAAACATACTGACAACAGGCAGAACATGGGGGTAACCATACCAAGAAAGAGGGCACTTCCTACACAACCCCCTACCCCAAATGAAAGACAAGAAGGCTAATCTTGCCCAGATGAGTATTCATTGTCTAAGTTGAAATATCTAGAGAATCCACCTGCATTGGAGTGGTTACTCCCAGGTCTATGTTTCACTGTATAGTCCGATCCCTCTAGGAATCTGGACCAGCCCATCAATTTGGAGTTTTCACCTTTCACGTGTCTGAGCCATATAAGGGGCTTGTGGTCTGTTTGAACAATGAAGTGAGTGCCAATCAGGTATGGCCTTAGCTTCTCCAAGGCCCAGAACACAGCAAAGGCCTCCCTTTCTTTAGCTGACCAATGCCTCTCTCTGGGGGTCAACCTTCTGCTTATGAAAACAACTGGTTGATCCTGGAACTCAGTGTTGAGCTGAGAAAGAACTGCCCCCACCCTTACCTCGTGAGCATAATTTTGGACAATTAATGTTTTGGAGTAATCAGGGCTTTTTAACACTGGTGCAGAGCACATGCCCTGTTTCAAGACCTCAGAAGCTTTTTGACAGCTAGCTGTCCACAAATCCTTCTTGGGCATCTTTTTAGATGTGAGGTCATTAAGAGGGGCTACAATGGAGCCATAATTCTTAATAAACCTCCTGTAGTATCCGGTGAGGCGTAAGAAGGCTCTTACCTGAATTTATGTTGTAGGGGGAGCCCAGCCTAAGACAGTCTGGATCTTCCACTGCAATAGTTGAATCTGGCCTCCATCTACCAGGTGGCCCAGATATACAACCTTCCCCTGCCCTAACTGGCACTTAGAGGCCGTGATAGTGAGGCCTGCCTTTTGCAGGGCCTCTAAAACATTCTACAGGTGGACCAGGTGGTCATCCCAGGTGGAGCTAAAGACAGCTATGTCGTCAAGATAAGTGCACTATAGGCTTCCAACCATTGGAAGACTGTATTCACCAGCCTCTGGAAAGTGGCAGGTGCATTCTTCAAACCAAAAAGCATAACAGTAAATTGATAATGTCCTCCAATGGTTAAGAATGCAGTTTTTGGTTTTGCATCCTGTGACAATTTGATCTGCCAATATCCTGCAGTCACGTCAAAGGTGCTTAGATACTTGGCAGATGCCAGTGTATCTATCAGCTCATCTGCCCTAGGGATAGGATGAGCATCCGCCTTTGTGACTGTGTTGAGCCCTCTATAATCTACACAGAACTTCATCTCCTTTTTCCCATTTTGTGAGTGAGGTTTTGGTACCAGCACCAGTGGGCTAGCCCAGGGACTGTCAGAGTGCTCAATCACTCCTAGGTCAAGCATCTTTTGCACTTCAGCTTTGATGCAATCTCTAACATGATCAGGTTGCCTGTAAATTTTACTTTTAACAGGCACACTGTCCCCTGTGTCAATGGTGTATTCACACCATGTAGTCTGACCAGGTGTCAGAGAAAACAGTTCAGAGAACGGGCCTAGGAGGTTTCTGCACTCCTCCTTCTGAGACGCAGACAGGCAGTCTGCTAGGACCACTCCATCAACTGAGCCATCAGCTGCAGTGGCGGAGAAGAGATCAGGGAGAGGGTCACTCTCTTCTTCCTGTGCCTGATCAGTTGCCATGAGCAGGATCAGATCAGCCCTGTCATAGTAGGGTTTAAGGCAGTTCACATGAAGCACCCTAAGGGGGCTTCTGGGAGTGCAAGGTCCACCAAGTAGGTGACATCACCCTTTTTCACCACTATAGTGTGGGGACCACTCCATTTGTCTTGGAGTGCCCTGGGAGCCACAGGCTCCAGGACCCACACTTTCTGTTCTGGCTGGTACACAGTTAGGACAGCCTTCTGATCATGCCACTGCTTTTGCAGTTCTTGGCTGGCAGGAAGGTTTCTAGTGGCCTTTTTCATGTACTCGGCCATCCTGGATCTGAGACGAAGTACATAGTCCACAATGTCTTGTTTAGGGGGCTTGAGAGGTTGCTCCCATCCTTCCCTTACAAGTGCAAGTGGACCCCTAACAGGGGGACCAAACAGAAGTTCAAAGGGGCTGTAGCCCACTCCTTCTGAGGAACCTCCTTTTAGGCAAACAGGAGGCATGGTAATAGGACATCCTATCTCCTCCTGAGTGTTTCAGACAGTCCCATAATCATACCTTTGAGAGTTTTATTAAATCTATCAACCAAACTATTGGTTTGGGGGTGATAAGGAGTGGTGACCTTGTAAATAACACCACATTCCTTCCACATGGCTTCGAGGCTTGCAGACATGAAGGCCCAGGTGTATACTTTTTGACACAAAACTGCACTAACGTAATGCACATTAAGCAAATTGCACCATACACCTACACATGCACCTACGCCTTTGTAGTGCCATGAACCTTGACTTATACAGAACCTGGACATAAATTGAACTCCAGGCCTAAATACGTACATGTACATATGCAGCACATGGGATGGATGGCATGTATAATCACTGTGGCACTGGTTGTGTCATCACAACATCCCTTGCATGTAGTCATATCAACACCACCAACACGACCAAGACCTCAGAGACCAGGTAGTCAGTAAATACAATTCCTGGGGTTACGTCATAGTGGTGTCCCTTGTAGTAACGCCTTGCAACTGTCTTGCCTCATTGCCCAAACGCATGTGTGTTGCATCTCACAGGACACAAGTCTTTGCAACTGTCCCAACAGTACCCAGGCATGTGCCGGTAGCACCACCACACTGCATACAGACAACACATCCACATGAGGCAGCGTCCACTCCATCATGCATTCAGGGTGTCCCCCGGGTGCATGGAACAATGAACTGAACAGGCATCATTGGTAACATGCCACTACCCAGACCAACTAAACTGAAGTAGTGTTGAACTACACATCTTGATGCTGAACTGAAATGTGACACTACAGGAAATATGTACCACACATAGCAAACAGTAGGCCCACAACTACTCTGACACAACCATGCTAGACATATGGGATTTGAGAAATAAACACACACATACAACACATGGGGTATGACTGTGAACATAATGCGTATAATTCCACTGTGACGGGTGGGGGATGGTGCATGGGCAAGTCCGATGTTGATAAGACTGCCAGTGTAGTGTACCCTTTGCGTTTGGCAGTATGAGTCACACATTGAGTTGGGGGCTGAAAATCTGTCTGCTCATGATAGCTCTGTGGGGCACTTAGCACAACATTCTTGCTGGATCAAATAGACTCAGTGCCACTTTGAGGCTGCATTGGGTATGACACGATGCACTCAGCCCTGCAAATCAAGCAGTGGAAAGGGTAAAGGGCCAGGGCATGGGGCCCCCTGCACTGCTCATGCCAAGTGCATGGGCAGTGCAGGAGCACCCACGGCCACACCACATCACCAACAACCTTTGCATGGGGATTTCACTGCCATGCAAAGGCTGGTGGAAATGCGGAAACAGACCTGGAGGGTAGTGTTGAACATAATACTGGTCTGGTGTCACAGGACAGTTGGCATAGTCAGTCCGTAAACTGATGGAAACCTGCCAGTGACAGGCCATTGGCCCATGGGGCACTCCACATTGACAACAGTTGCCACTACCACCTGTGCTGTTGGGGGCGGTCAAATACACAATGGCAGTCAGGTGCCCATAGGACTGACACACTTGAAATGAGGGACCAGGGCCAGTATGACTACCTGCAGAATCACCTCTAACTAGCTTCAGGCCCCGACCTAAGTACAACTCCTGTTAACTGGCTATGCCCATTGACTCATTTACCATCAGGCACTGTCACGTACAGAATGATGTACACAGCAGAAATTTCATACCCATGCTGCCCATCCCTGGGTCTAACCCTGTGCTTTTGTCAAATGAGCAGTACTGTCACCATGCTGCACTCATGTATCATAGTGCAAGGAGGGCGGTATTGAGGGGGAGGACATAGGTGTGCAGTAAGGCAAACACACCTACACAAACAGAAGATGAAACTGGACTCTGCCAAGTCCATGAGTGCCATGCCATGCAATGTAGCACACAAACACAAACAACAACATGAGGAGCCATCAATGGTAACAAGAGCATAGTGTTACCCCTACCTGGGGTGGTGCAAGGTCTCAGCACTGCATGGGTGTATGTGAAACATGTAAGACTGTGACAGGTGAAAATTGCCATGTGTGCTGCTGTGTTATGATCACAGCAACACTCATTGCAAGGCCTCGCCATGCAAATGGATGCATAAAAAGGGTAGATAACGAAAAGATGATGTTAAGCCACAAAAAGTATAGACATCACACCTAGAAGATATGACGCAGCCAATTGTGCCAACTGGGCTTCCCTTCATGTGACATGCAGGTGTGGCATAGGGCTGTAGACTGCAGCCATGATATACAGGAACAATCCTTTGGTACTAAGGGGCACATCATAGGCCCCTAGTGCCACAGGAGCGTCACTTTTAGTGACGCTCCTGTGGCGCTAAGCACTGCACCGTATTGACAAGGTGGTGTTAAGCCACTTTTTGTGGCTTAACATCACCTTGTAAATACAGCCCCTTCCCACGCAGCGCTGTGCGTGGAAGGGGCGTGCAAATGGTGTGTAGACGGGTCTCATCGCCCTCGTCTACAGACTCTACGGACTGCCGCCTTTCGCGTGCCTTGTCCGACACTGTAAGGAAATGCCTCCTTGGCATGGTTGCCCCCTGACTTTTTGCCTTTGCTGATGCTATGTTTACAATTGAAAGTGTGCTGAGGCCTGCTAACCAGGCCCCAGCACCAGTGTTCTTTCCCTAACCTGTACTTTTGTATCCACAATTGGCAGACCCTGGCATCCAGATAAGTCCCTTGTAACTGGTACTTCTAGTACCAAGGGCCCTGATGCCAAGGAAGGTCTCTAAGGGCTGCAGCATGTCTTATGCCACCCTGAAGACCTCTCACTCAGCACAGACACTCTGCTTGCCAGCTTGTGTGTGCTAGTGAGGACAAAACGAGTAAGTCGACATGGCACTCCCCTCAGGGTGCCATGCCAGCCTCTCACTGCCTATGCAGTATAGGTAAGACACCCCTCTAGCAGGCCTTACAGCCCTAAGGCAGGGTGCACTATACCATAGGTGAGGGTACCAGTGCATGAGCATGGTACCCCTACAGTGTCTAAACAAAACCTTAGACATTGTAAGTGCAGGGTAGCCATAAGAGTATATGGTCTGGGAGTCTGTCAAACACGAACTCCACAGCACCATAATGGCTACACTGAAAACTGGGAAGTTTGGTATCAAACTTCTCAGCACAATAAATGCACACTGATGCCAGTGTACATTTTATTGTAAAATACACCCCAGAGGGCACCTTAGAGGTGCCCCCTGAAACTTAACCGACTATCTGTGTAGGCTGACTAGTTTTAGCAGCCTGCCACAAACCGAGACATGTTGCTGGCCCCATGGGGAGAGTGCCTTTGTCACTCTGAGGCCAGTAACAAAGCCTGCACTGGGTGGAGATGCTAACACCTCTCCCAGGCAGGAATTGTCACACCTGGCGGTGAGCCTCAAAGGCTCACCTCCTTTGTGCCAACCCAGCAGGACACTCCAGCTAGTGGAGTTGCCCGCCCCCTCCGGCCAGGCCCCACTTTTGGCGGCAAGGCCGGAGAAAATAATGAGAAAAACAAGGAGGAGTCACTGGCCAGTCAGGACAGCCCCTAAGGTGTCCTGAGCTGAGGTGACTCTAACTTTTAGAGATCCTCCATCTTGCAGATGGAGGATTCCCCCAATAGGGTTAGGATTGTGACCCCCTCCCCTTGGGAGGAGGCACAAAGAGGGTGTACCCACCCTCAGGGCTAGTAGCCATTGGCTACTAACCCCCCAGACCTAAACACGCACTTAAATTTAGTATTTAAGGGCTACCCTGAACCCTAGAAAATTAGATTCCTGCAACTACAAGAAGAAGGACTGCCTAGCTGAAAACCCCTGCAGCGGAAGACCAGAAGACGACAACTGCCTTGGCTCCAGAAACTCACCGGCCTGTCTCCTGCCTTCCAAAGATCCTGCTCCAGCGACGCCTTCCAAAGGGACCAGCGACCTCGACATCCTCTGAGGACTGCCCCTGCTTCGAAAAGACAAGAAACTCCCGAGGACAGCGGACCTGCTCCAAGAAAAGCTGCAACTTTGTTTCCAGCAGCTTTAAAGAACCCTGCAAGCTCCCCGCAAGAAGCGTGAGACTTGCAACACTGCACCCGGCGACCCCGACTCGGCTGGTGGCGATCCAACACCTCAGGAGGGACCCCAGGACTACTCTGATACTGTGAGTACCAAAACCTGTCCCCCCTGAGCCCCCACAGCGCCGCCTGCAGAGGGAATCCCGAGGCTTCCCCTGACCGCGACTCTTTGAACCTAAAGTCCCGACGCCTGGGAGAGACCCTGCACCCGCAGCCCCCAGGACCTGAAGGACCGGACTTTCACTGGAGAAGTGACCCCCAGGAGTCCCTCTCCCTTGCCCAAGTGGAGGTTTCCCCGAGGAATCCCCCCCTTGCCTGCCTGCAGCGCTGAAGAGATCCCGAGATCTCTCATAGACTAACATTGAAAACCCGACGCTTGTTTCTACACTGCACCCGGCCGCCCCCGCGCTGCTGAGGGTGAAATTTCTGTGTGGACTTGTGTCCCCCCCGGTGCCCTACAAAACCCCCCTGGTCTGCCCTCCGAAGACGCGGGTACTTACCTGCAAGCAGACCGGAACCGGGGCACCCCCTTCTCTCCATTCTAGCCTATGTGTTTTGGGCACCACTTTGAACTCTGCACCTGACCGGCCCTGAGCTGCTGGTGTGGTGACTTTGGGGTTGCTCTGAACCCCCAACGGTGGGCTACCTTGGACCAAGAACTGAACCCTGTAAGTGTCCTACTTACCTGGTAAAACTAACAAAAACTTACCTCCCCCAGGAACTGTGAAAATTGCACTGTGTCCACTTTTAAAACAGCTATTTGTCAATAACTTGTAAAGTATACATGCAATTTTTATGATTTGAAGTTCCTAAAGTACTTACCTGCAATACCTTTCGAATGAGATATTACATGTAGAATTTGAACCTGTGGTTCTTAAAATAAACTAAGAAAAGATATTTTTCTATATAAAAACCTATTGGCTGGATTTGTCTCTGAGTGTGTGTACCTCATTTATTGTCTTGTGTATGTACAACAAATGCTTAACACTACTCCTTGGATAAGCCTACTGCTCGACCACACTACCACAAAATAGAGCATTAGTATTATCTATTTTTACCACTATTTTACCTCTAAGGGGAACCCTTGGACTCTGTGCATGCTATTCCTTACTTTGAAATAGCACATACAGAGCCAACTTCCTACATTGGTGGATCAGCGGTGGGGTACAAGACTTTGCATTTGCTGGACTACTCAGCCAATACCTGATCACACGACAAATTCCAAAATTGTCATTAGAAATTGATTTTTGCAATTTGAAAAGTTTTCTAAATTCTTAAAAGTCCTGCTAGGGCCTTGTGTTAGATCCTGTTTAGCATTTCTTTTAGAGTTTAAAAAGTTGTAAAAGTTTGAATTAGATTCTAGAACCAGTTGTAGATTCTTAAAAAGTATTCCAACTTTTAGAAGCAAAATGTCTAGCACAGATGTGACTGTGGTGGAACTCGACACCACACCTTACCTCCATCTTAAGATGAGGGAGCTAAGGTCACTCTGTAAAATAAAGAAAATAACAATGGGCCCCAAACCTACCAAAATACAGCTCCAGGAGCTTTTGGCAGAGTTTGAAAAGGCCAACCCCTCTGAGGGTGGCAACTCAGAGGAAGAGGATAGTGACTTGGAGGACAATTCCCCCCTACCAGTCCTATCTAGGGAGAACAGGGTCCCTCAAACCCTGACTCCTAAAATAATAGTCAGAGATGCTGGTTCCCTCACAGGAGAGACCAACACCTCTGAAATCACTGAGGATAGCCCCAGTGAAGAGGACATCCAGTTAGCCAGGATGGCCAAAAGATTGGCTTTGGAAAGACAGATCCTAGCCATAGAGAGGGAAAGACAAGAGATGGGCCTAGGACCCATCAATGGTGGCAGCAACATAAATAGGGTCAGAGATTCTCCTGACATGTTGAAAATCCCCAAAGGGATTGTAACTAAATATGAAGATGGTGATGACATCACCAAATGGTTCACAGCTTTTGAGAGGGCTTGTGTAACCAGAAAAGTGAACAGATCTCACTGGGGTGCTCTCCTTTGGGAAATGTTCACAGGAAAGTGTAGGGATAGACTCCTCACACTCTCTGGACAAGATGCAGAATCTTATGACCTCATGAAGGGTACCCTGATTGAGGGCTTTGGATTCTCCACTGAGGAGTATAGGATTAGATTCAGGGGGGCTCAAAAATCCTCGAGCCAGACCTGGGTTGACTTTGTAGACTACTCAGTGAAAACACTAGATGGTTGGATTCAAGGCAGTGGTGTAAGTAATTATGATGGGCTGTACAATTTATTTGTGAAAGAACACCTGTTAAGTAATTGTTTCAATGATAAACTGCATCAGCATCTGGTAGACCTAGGACCAATTTCTCCCCAAGAATTGGGAAAGAAGGCGGACCATTGGGTCAAGACAAGGGTGTCCAAGACTTCAACAGGGGGTGACCAAAAGAAAGGGGTCACAAAGACTCCCCAGGGGAAGGGTGATGAGACAACCAAAACTAAAAATAGTAAAGAGTCTTCTACAGGCCCCCAAAAACCTGCACAGGAGGGTGGGCCCAGAGCCTCTTCACAAAACAATGGGTACAAGGGTAAAAACTTTGATCCCAAAAAGGCCTGGTGTCATAGCTGTAAACAGCATGGACACCAAACTGGAGACAAGGCCTGTCCCAAGAAAGGTTCCACTCCAAACTCCCATCCAGGTAACACTGGTATGGCTAGTCTCCAAGTGGGATCAACAGTGTGCCCAGAGCAAATCAGGGTCCACACTGAAGCTACTCTAGTTTCTGAGGGTGGGGTGGATTTAGCCACACTAGCTGTCTGGCCGCCTAACATGCAAAAATACAGACAGCAACTCTTAATTAATGGGACTAGAATAGAGGGCCTGAGGGATACAGGTGCCAGTGTCACCATGGTGACAGAGAAACTGGTTTCCCCTGGCCAATACCTGACTGGAAAAACTTACACAGTCACCAACGCTGACAATCAGAGAAAAGTACATCCCATGGCAATGGTTACTTTAGAATGGGGAGGGGTCAATGGCCTGAAACAGGTGGTGGTCTCCTCAAATATCCCAGTGGACTGTCTGCTTGGAAATGACCTGGAGTCCTCAGCATGGGCTGAGGTAGAACTAAAAACCCATGCAGCAATGCTGGGTATCCCTGAACTGGTGTGTGTGAAAACAAGAGCACAATGCAAGGCACAGGGTGAACAAGTAGAGCTGGAGTCTGGAAGAATGGCCCAGCCTACCAAGAGAACAGGAAAGTCAGTTGGGAAACCAACTACAACACAGCAAAAGAAAGGGAACCTCTCTTCTCAGGAAGAAGTTCTGCCCTCTGAGGGAACTGAGCCTTTGGAGCTTGAACCTTATCAGGTTGAGCTCTTAGGCCCAGGGGGACCCTCAAGGGAGGAGCTGTGTAAAGGACAAGAAACCTGTCCCTCTCTTGAAGGCCTTAGGCAGCAAGCTGCTGAAGAGTCCAAAGGCAAGAAAAATGGAACGCATAGGGTCTATTGGGAAGATGGACTCCTGTACACTGAGGCCAGAGACCCCAAACCTGGTGCCACTAGGAGAGTGGTAGTGCCTCAGCTGTTCAGGAAGTTCATCCTAACATTGGCCCATGACATTCCCCTTGCTGGACATTTGGGACAAACCAAGACGTGGGAGAGGTTAGTCAACCACTTCTACTGGCCCAATATGTCCAACATGGTTAAGGAGTTTTGCCTCTCCTGCCCCACCTGTCAAGCCAGTGGTAAGACAGGTGGGCATCCAAAGGCCCCCCTCATTCCACTTCCAGTGGTGGGGGTTCCCTTTGAAAGAGTGGGTGTGGACATAGTTGGTCCACTAGAACCTCCCACAGCCTCAGGAAATATGTATATCCTGGTAGTAGTGGATCATGCTACCAGGTATCCTGAAGCTATTCCCCTTAGGTCGACTACTGCCCCTGCAGTAGCCAAGGCCCTCATTGGTATCTTTACCAGAGTGGGTTTTCCTAAGGAGGTGGTGTCTGACAGAGGTACCAACTTCATGTCAGCATACCTAAAGCACATGTGGAATGAGTGTGGAGTGACTTATAAATTCACTACACCATACCATCCACAAACTAATGGCTTGGTTGAGAGATTCAACAAGACATTAAAAGGCATGATCATGGGGCTCCCAGAAAAGCTCAAAAGGAGATGGGATGTCCTCTTGCCATGTCTGCTTTTCGCTTACAGAGAGGTGCCACAGAAGGGAGTAGGATTCTCACCCTTTGAACTTCTGTTTGGTCATCCTGTAAGGGGACCACTTGCTCTTGTTAAAGAAGGCTGGGAGAGACCTCTCCATGAGCCAAAACAAGACATAGTGGACTATGTACTTGGCCTTCGCTCTAGAATGGCAGAGTACATGGAAAAGGCAACCAAAAACCTTGAGGCCAGCCAACAGCTCCAGAAGTTTTGGTATGACCAAAAGGCTGCACTGGTTGAGTTCCAACCAGGGCAGAAAGTCTGGGTTCTGGAGCCTGTGGCTCCCAGGGCACTCCAGGACAAATGGAGTGGCCCTTACCCAGTACTGGAGAGGAAGAGTCAGGTCACCTACTTGGTGGACCTGGGCACAAGCAGGAGCCCCAAGAGGGTGATCCATGTAAACCGCCTTAAGCTCTTCCACGACAGGGCTGATGTCAATCTGTTGATGGTAACAGATGAGGATCAGGAGGCAGAGAGTGAACCTCTCCCTGATCTTCTGTCATCAGACCCAAAAGATGGTACAGTAGATGGAGTGATCTACTCAGACACCCTCTCTGGCCAACAGCAAGCTGATTGTAGGAGAGTCCTACAACAGTTTCCTGAACTCTTCTCCTTAACCCCTGGTCAGACACACCTGTGTACCCATGATGTGGACACAGGAGACAGCATGCCTGTCAAGAACAAAATCTTTAGACAATCTGACCATGTTAAAGAAAGCATCAAGGTGGAAGTCCACAAGATGCTGGAATTGGGAGTAATTGAGCGCTCTGACAGCCCCTGGGCTAGCCCAGTGGTCTTAGTCCCCAAACCTCACACCAAAGATGGAAAGAAAGAGATGAGGTTTTGTGTGGACTACAGAGGGCTCAATTCTGTCACCAAGACAGATGCTCATCCAATTCCAAGAGCTGATGAGCTCATAGACAAATTAGGTGCTGCCAAATTCTTAAGTACCTTTGACTTGACAGCAGGGTACTGGCAAATAAAAATGGCACCTGGAGCAAAAGAGAAAACAGCATTCTCCACACCTGATGGGCATTATCAGTTTACTGTTATGCCCTTTGGTCTAAAGAATGCCCCTGCCACCTTCCAAAGGTTGGTGAATCAAGTCCTTGCTGGCTTGGAGTCCTTTAGCACAGCTTATCTTGATGATATTGCTGTCTTTAGCTCCACCTGGCAGGATCACCTGGTCCACCTGAAGAAGGTTTTGAAGGCTCTGCAATCTGCAGGCCTCTCTATCAAGGCATCCAAATGCCAGATAGGGCAGGGAACTGTGGTTTACTTGGGCCACCTTGTAGGTGGAGGCCAAGTTCAGCCACTCCAACCTAAGATCCAGACTATTCTGGACTGGGTAGCTCCAAAAACCCAGACTCAAGTCAGGGCATTCCTTGGCTTGACTGGGTATTACAGGAGGTTTGTGAAGGGATATGGATCCATTGTGACAGCCCTCACTGAACTCACCTCCAAGAAAATGCCCAAGAAAGTGAACTGGACTGTGGAATGCCAACAGGCCTTTGACACCCTGAAACAAGCAATGTGCTCAGCACCAGTTCTAAAAGCTCCAGATTATTCTAAGCAGTTCATTGTGCAGACTGATGCCTCTGAACATGGGATAGGGGCAGTTTTGTCCCAAACAAATGATGATGGCCTTGACCAGCCTGTTGCTTTCATTAGCAGGAGGTTACTCCCCAGGGAGCAGCGTTGGAGTGCCATTGAGAGGGAGGCCTTTGCTGTGGTTTGGTCCCTGAAGAAGCTGAGACCATACCTCTTTGGGACTCACTTCCTAGTTCAAACTGACCACAGACCTCTCAAATGGCTGATGCAAATGAAAGGTGAAAATCCTAAACTGTTGAGGTGGTCCATCTCTCTACAGGGAATGGACTTTATAGTGGAACACAGACCTGGGACTGCCCATGCCAATGCAGATGGCCTTTCCAGGTTCTTCCACTTAGAAAATGAAGACTCTCTTGGGAAAGGTTAGTCTCATCCTCTTTCGTTTGGGGGGGGGTTGTGTAAGGAAATGCCTCCTTGGCATGGTTGCCCCCTGACTTTTTGCCTTTGCTGATGCTATGTTTACAATTGAAAGTGTGCTGAGGCCTGCTAACCAGGCCCCAGCACCAGTGTTCTTTCCCTAACCTGTACTTTTGTATCCACAATTGGCAGACCCTGGCATCCAGATAAGTCCCTTGTAACTGGTACTTCTAGTACCAAGGGCCCTGATGCCAAGGAAGGTCTCTAAGGGCTGCAGCATGTCTTATGCCACCCTGAAGACCTCTCACTCAGCACAGACACTCTGCTTGCCAGCTTGTGTGTGCTAGTGAGGACAAAACGAGTAAGTCGACATGGCACTCCCCTCAGGGTGCCATGCCAGCCTCTCACTGCCTATGCAGTATAGGTAAGACACCCCTCTAGCAGGCCTTACAGCCCTAAGGCAGGGTGCACTATACCATAGGTGAGGGTACCAGTGCATGAGCATGGTACCCCTACAGTGTCTAAACAAAACCTTAGACATTGTAAGTGCAGGGTAGCCATAAGAGTATATGGTCTGGGAGTCTGTCAAACACGAACTCCACAGCACCATAATGGCTACACTGAAAACTGGGAAGTTTGGTATCAAACTTCTCAGCACAATAAATGCACACTGATGCCAGTGTACATTTTATTGTAAAATACACCCCAGAGGGCACCTTAGAGGTGCCCCCTGAAACTTAACCGACTATCTGTGTAGGCTGACTAGTTTTAGCAGCCTGCCACAAACCGAGACATGTTGCTGGCCCCATGGGGAGAGTGCCTTTGTCACTCTGAGGCCAGTAACAAAGCCTGCACTGGGTGGAGATGCTAACACCTCTCCCAGGCAGGAATTGTCACACCTGGCGGTGAGCCTCAAAGGCTCACCTCCTTTGTGCCAACCCAGCAGGACACTCCAGCTAGTGGAGTTGCCCGCCCCCTCCGGCCAGGCCCCACTTTTGGCGGCAAGGCCGGAGAAAATAATGAGAAAAACAAGGAGGAGTCACTGGCCAGTCAGGACAGCCCCTAAGGTGTCCTGAGCTGAGGTGACTCTAACTTTTAGAGATCCTCCATCTTGCAGATGGAGGATTCCCCCAATAGGGTTAGGATTGTGACCCCCTCCCCTTGGGAGGAGGCACAAAGAGGGTGTACCCACCCTCAGGGCTAGTAGCCATTGGCTACTAACCCCCCAGACCTAAACACGCCCTTAAATTTAGTATTTAAGGGCTACCCTGAACCCTAGAAAATTAGATTCCTGCAACTACAAGAAGAAGGACTGCCTAGCTGAAAACCCCTGCAGCGGAAGACCAGAAGACGACAACTGCCTTGGCTCCAGAAACTCACCGGCCTGTCTCCTGCCTTCCAAAGATCCTGCTCCAGCGACGCCTTCCAAAGGGACCAGCGACCTCGACATCCTCTGAGGACTGCCCCTGCTTCGAAAAGACAAGAAACTCCAGAGGACAGCGGACCTGCTCCAAGAAAAGCTGCAACTTTGTTTCCAGCAGCTTTAAAGAACCCTGCAAGCTCCCCGCAAGAAGCGTGAGACTTGCAACACTGCACCCGGCGACCCCGACTCGGCTGGTGGCGATCCAACACCTCAGGAGGGACCCCAGGACTACTCTGATACTGTGAGTACCAAAACCTGTCCCCCCTGAGCCCCCACAGCGCCGCCTGCAGAGGGAATCCCGAGGCTTCCCCTGACCGCGACTCTTTGAACCTAAAGTCCCGACGCCTGGGAGAGACCCTGCACCCGCAGCCCCCAGGACCTGAAGGACCGGACTTTCACTGGAGAAGTGACCCCCAGGAGTCCCTCTCCCTTGCCCAAGTGGAGGTTTCCCCGAGGAATCCCCCCCTTGCCTGCCTGCAGCGCTGAAGAGATCCCGAGATCTCTCATAGACTAACATTGAAAACCCGACGCTTGTTTCTACACTGCACCCGGCCGCCCCCGCGCTGCTGAGGGTGAAATTTCTGTGTGGACTTGTGTCCCCCCCGGTGCCCTACAAAACCCCCCTGGTCTGCCCTCCGAAGACGCGGGTACTTACCTGCAAGCAGACCGGAACCGGGGCACCCCCTTCTCTCCATTCTAGCCTATGTGTTTTGGGCACCACTTTGAACTCTGCACCTGACCGGCCCTGAGCTGCTGGTGTGGTGACTTTGGGGTTGCTCTGAACCCCCAACGGTGGGCTACCTTGGACCAAGAACTGAACCCTGTAAGTGTCCTACTTACCTGGTAAAACTAACAAAAACTTACCTCCCCCAGGAACTGTGAAAATTGCACTGTGTCCACTTTTAAAGTAGCTATTTGTCAATAACTTGAAAAGTATACATGCAATTGAAATTATTCAAAGTTCCTAATGTACTTACCTGCAATACCTTTCAAACAAGATATTACATGTTAAATTTGAACCTGTGGTTCTTAAAATAAACTAAGAAAATATATTTTTCTATAACAAAACCTATTGGCTGGATTTGTCTCTGAGTGTGTGTACCTCATTTATTGTCTTGTGTATGTACAACAAATGCTTAACACTACTCCTTGGATAAGCCTACTGCTCGACCACACTACCACAAAATAGAGCATTAGTATTATCTATTTTTACCACTATTTTACCTCTAAGGGGAACCCTTGGACTCTGTGCATGCTATTCCTTACTTTGAAATAGCACATACAGAGCCAACTTCCTACAGACACCCTTATGTGTTTCCATGGAGACGCGTGGACGCCGGCCGGAACATCGGCACCGGATTTCCGCGTGTCAGGCAGACAACAAAAGACGGACTTACAAGGGAGAGGGGAGGAGCTCGCGGGAGGAGAGGAGCGACGGACAAACGGAGACCAAACCCCGAGAGAGGAAAACGCCGGAGCCGCAGCTGAGGAGAGGGCAGCACGCCAGACGAAGCAAGAAACCAAGACAGCAAAGAAGACAAGCCCCGCCACGACCCAGGAGGGTCGTGGCTTTACAAGGTACGGTCCTTGTTGAGGGGACAGCGGTATTCTGACAATAACAATAATAAGGATAAAAGGGGGGGGGTTGGAGGAAAAGGGGCACCGGGGACGGAGCAGTAAAGGGTGACTAGCTGGGCTGAGCACTTAAAGCCATGTGAAACCACTAACCCTGAAAGCTCCCTACCACGTCCTCACAAAGGTATAACCCTATACCTGTACACCCTAACACACCGCCCTCACTACTTTCTCTTCACCCTCCCTCTCCCTTACTAACCTAGCCCGAAAAACCCCACACAACGCCACTTACTAGTTGTCCTGTTCCTGTCTTCTTGTTTTTCCGGGACCACGAAAGAGAGAGAGAGACGCGACACAGGAGTCCACCACGACCTAGGAGAGAAGGAATAAAAACAGAACATTAAAACAAGAAGACCCTACGGGAAGCAATTCCAAAAAGGACATTCGTATGATTGCACTATATGAACAGTTTAGACTACTACAAACAATAAAATAAAACCCTTTTATTTGGTTTCCCCTATAAGACGGGTCCGAGTCCTTTGTACCGCCAAGCCTTCCACAGTGGTGTCAGAAGTGGGATCAGGTTCCCAGGCGGTGCATAAGGTCCGATACCATGGGAGAGAAACCCACATTGGAGGAGATGATAAAACAATTGGCCGAGGGCCAACGCCACCTGCAATTGGTATGGGAGGAACACCAAAGGGAGGCAAAGGAAGATAGTGAGGCCCTTCAAACAGCTCTGAAAAGTCAAGCCACCGTTATGGCTAGTAACCAGCTGGTGCACGAGACTGCGCTTCAGAAACTGACGGACACCATTGCAGCCAGAAAAGTCCACCCTAACGTTCCCAGCTCGGTATTACAAACGTTCCAGAAAGGAGAAGACACTGACTCCTTCTTTACAAAATTTGAACGGGTGGCCTCTTTAGCTCAATGGCCTGAAGACCGGTGGGGCCAATATATCGCCCCCCTTTTGACAGGTATCCTTCAAACCGCCTATCAGGCTGCGAATCCCGGGGGCACTACCCCATATAAGGACATTAAGAAAAGTATTCTAGAGAGAGTGGGTCACGACACCGAACACTACCGAATGAAGTTCCGAAAAGTAAAATGGGGACAGAACGAAGATCCCCGTACCTTCTATTTCCGGGTCAAGGACTTGGGTCTGAAGTGGCTGGGGCCGTTAGGGACAGACCGCGAAGATGTCATTAAAGCGATTATCCTGGAACAATACCTAGACTCCCTTCCGAAATTGGATACGACAGCACCCTAAGATAGATACTGAACTGGCAGTCGATCTGACCTGTGCTTACCACCGGTCTGTGGATGTTAAGACTCTAGGTCCCAGGAACCTAAGCAAACCACCCGTAGGACCCCTCAAGTATCCTCCTCGATGAACTTTCGAGGAACCTGGACACTCCAGAAGCGGAGACCCTAGCCCCATGCAACAACCAAAATGCTTCAGTTGTGGCGAATGGGGCCCCATCGCAAGAGGATGTCCTAAAAAATATGAGGGGGTTGAACCCATGGAAATAGGAGTCACCCGGGGTAGGGTGTTGTGTATTGGAAAAGGGAATAACACTTTCAAACAAATCATAAGGATAAATGGAACCCCAATAGAGGCCTTGATTGACTCAGGTTGTAGCCAGTCGGTGATACGTAGAGATTTAGTAAAGAATGGAAGCCTGACTCCAAGTCAGTGGGTTACGATATGTTGTATCCATGGAGACAGGGCCAACTACCCCCTGGAACTGGTCAGAATAGAATGGGGGACATATCATGATTTCCTTCCCATAGGGTTAATGGACCACTTAATAGAAGAATGCGTCATTGGCACAGATTACTCTTGATTCACTGATCTCTTAGATCAAACGAGAAAACCCGAACCATCTTCTGATTGGTGGTTGGATGCCCCATTTGCTACCTGTCACATTGAGGGTTCCTCAGACCGGAAGAAACTAACCCGGAAGGAAAAAAGAGAAGAGAAACGAAAATATGCCACAGACAGGCCGGAGAGTTCCCCAGAGAGGAGGGTAGCCAGCATTGATAGTGTCCCAGTCTCTTTTAGAATTAGCCAGCGGGAGGACCCCAACCTCGTCCATGCATGGAAGAATGCCAAAACAGATTCTACCGGGGAGGTAGGTCCCTACTTCCTAGTGCATAAAAACCTGCTATATAGAGTCACTATGATGCCAAACGGAGAAAAGAAACAACTAGTGCTACCAGAGGCCTACCGGACTCAGGTCCTATTCCTATCTCATAACCAACCAGGTGGTGGACATTACGGCTGAGAGAAAACTGAAGAATACTTATT
Source organism: Pleurodeles waltl (assembly GCF_031143425.1). Taxonomy (NCBI): domain Eukaryota; kingdom Metazoa; phylum Chordata; class Amphibia; order Caudata; family Salamandridae; genus Pleurodeles; species Pleurodeles waltl. The sequence continues at coordinate 94,124,254 of NC_090451.1, read as the reverse complement.
GAGGCACTTCTATTGGCCCGGAGTTTATGCACACATCCGAAAATACTGTACACAATGTCCTAGATGTCAGTTAGTTGAATCAGGAGCCTTGAGGAAAGCCCCTTTACAACCTCTACCTATTATAGACACTCCATTTAGACGCGTGGGTAAGGATCTGGTCGGCCCTCTTTTACCATCATCTAAAGGTCATACTTATATACTCGTCTTGGTAGACTACGCTACCAGATATCCTGAGGCGGTCCCTCTTACCAGCACGGCCACGAAAACAGTCGCCCAAGCCATGATAACATTTTTTTCCCGCGTAGGTTTCCACCAAGAGATCCTAACTGATGAAGGAACTCCTTTTGTATCGGCCCTTATGAAACAGATATGCAAAACACTAGGGATTTCCCAGATAAAAACCGCAGTATACCATCCTCAAACGGATGGTTTAGTGGAACGATATAACCGCACCATTAAAACGTTACTACGGAAAACAATAGACGACTCTGGAAAAGACTGGGACCAGAAACTACCTCTGGTTCTTTATGCTATCCGGACTTATGAACAGTCCTCCACTGGACATAGTCCTTTCGAACTGGTATTTGGGAGACAACCCCGTAACTTACTTGACATGGCAGCCGAAATGTGGGTGGAAGAGGATAACGATGAAAAGCCCCTACTCAAATACATCCACAAGTTAAAATCACAATTACAAACGGTTTCGGAGGATGTACGAAACCATTTAGAAAAAGCTCAAGAAACTCAAAAAACGTATTATGATCAGGGCACCAAACTACGGGTTTTCCAATCCAACGACCAAGTTCTAATAATGCGACCCACATCTGAACATAAACTACTGGCCAAATGGCAAGGTCCCTACTGGGTAGTAACAGCAGTTTCTCCCGTCACCTATCTTATTGAAATCAATGACCATCCAAAACGGACCCAAATCTATCATATTAATCTTCTAAAAAAATGGGAAACACCTGAAAACACTCCTAACCTCCCGGCTACTGGGTTCCTAATCACGCCAACCACTGGGTTAGGTCTTGACCTTTATCCCACGCCAAACGCAGAGCAATACATAAGTCCCTGTGTCAACGATTCCCTGTCCAAGGTAGAAAAAAGCCAGTTAACCGCATTGATACAACAGTACTCCGAGTTTTTTTCAGAGACTCTTGGCCGGACTTCTCTGATTCAACACCATATTAGAACACCGGAGGGCCAGACCATTTGCCTATAGCCCTACCGGATTCCCGAGGCAAGGAAACATATCATCGAAGAAGAAATAACGAAAATGTTATCTCTAAAGGTCATTGAACCCTCCACCAGCCCTTGGTGTTCCCCGGTTGTTCTTGTTCCAAAACCGGATGGGTCCATCTGGTTTTGCATTGACTTCAGGAGGTTGAACGGCATATCCCTATTTGACACGTATCCTATTCCCCGGGTAGACGAGGTACTGGAAAAAATAGGAGAAGCCCGCTATATGTCTACCTTTGACCTAACGAAAGGCTATTGGCAGATCCCCCTGGCCCCTTCCGACAAAGAGAAGACAGCCTTTGCAACCCAATCTGGTCTGTACCATTTCACTGTTCTTCCCTTTGGTCTTCAAGGAGCACCTGCTACATTTCAGCGCTTGATGGACCGGCTCTTACGACCGTTCCAAGCGTTCACGGCCGCATACCTCGACGATATCGTCATTTTTAGCGATTCATGGTCGGAACACCTACATCACCTAGAAAAAGTGTTTCACACGTTAGCGAGGGCCGGCCTTAAGGCCAATCCCAAGAAATGCGTACTAGGACAAACTCAAATTGCGTATCTCGGGTACATTATTGGTAACGGGGTCCTACGTCCCCAAAAAGATAAAGTCGAGGCTATTTTACAGATACCTGTTCCCAAAACCAAGAAAGAACTCCATTCTTTTTTAGGATTGGTAGGATACTACCGTAGATTTATTCCACAATATTCCACCATTGCAGCCCCCCTCACCGACCTTCTGAAGAAACATTTCCCCACCAACCTTCCCCCTTTTACGGCCTCTCAAGTTCAGGGGTTCCACTTACTCAAGGATTCCCTTACGACAGAACCGGTTTTACGGTGTCCGGATTTTTCCAAGCCCTTCCACCTCTACACCGACGCTTCCAACGTCGGTCTCAGGCCGTCTTAGCTCAGCCCGACGAAATGGGTCATGATCACCCTATTGTGTACATTAGTCGCAAGCTCCTTCCCAGGGAATGTCACTATCCTGCTATCGAGAAGGAATGCCTGGCAATAAAGTGGGCCATAGAATGTTTACAGTATTATCTCTTGGGCAGGCCTTTTGTCCTCTACACTGATCATGCCCCCTTGACATGGTTGGCCTCCCATAAGGACACTAATTCAAGAGTTTTGCGTTGGTTTCTTGAGCTCCAGCCTTTTACCTTTCAGGTCCGCCACATTTCCGGATCCCGTCAATGCCCTGCTGATTTTCTCTCCCGCTGTCCGGACTCTACGGTCCTCTACCAGTCCCGATCTTGGGATGGGGAGTGTAGACGGGTCTCATCGCCCTCGTCTACAGACTCTACGGACTGGCGCATTTCGTGCGCCTTGTCCAACACCCTTACGCGTTTCCATGGAGACGCGTGGACACAGGCCGGAACATCGGCACCGGATTTCCGCGTGTCAGGCAGACAACAAAAGACGGACTTACAAGGGAGAGAGGAGGAGCTTGCGGGAGGAGAGGAGCGACGGACGAACGGAGACCAAACCCCGAGAGAGGAAAACGCCAGAGCCGCAGCTGAGGAGAGGGCAGCACGCCAGACGAACGATGAAGCAAGAAACCAAGACAGCGAAGAAGACAAGCCCCGCCACGACCTAGGAGGGTCGTGGCTTTACAAGGTACGGTCCTTGTTGAGGGGACAGCGGTATTCTGACAATAATAAGGATAAAAGGGAGGGTGGAGGAAAAGGGGCACCGGGGACGGAGCAGTAAAGGGTGACTAGCTGGGCTGAGCACTTAAAGCCGCGTGAAACCACTAACCCTGAAAGCTCCCTACCACGTCCTCACAAAGGTATAACCCTATACCTGTACACCCTAACACACCGCCCTCGCTACTTTCTCTTCACCCTCCCTCTCCCTTACTAACCTAGCCCGAAAAACCCCTCACAACGCCACTTACCAGTTGTCCTGTTCCTGTCTTCTTGTTTTTCCGGGACCACGAGAGAGAGAGAGAGACGCGACACAGGAGTCCACCACGACCTAGGAGAGAAGGAATAAAAACAGAACATTAAAACAAGAAGACCCTACGGGAAGCAATTCCAAAAAGGACATTTGTATGATTGCACTATACAAACAGTTTAGAATACTACAAACAATAAAATAAAAACCCTTTTATTTGGTTTCCCCTATAAGACGGGTCCGAGTCCTTTGTACCGCCAAGCCTTCCACACGGTGTTGTTGTGGGCGTGCCACAGCAACACCCATTGCATTTTGATGCTGCCTCCGATTAATGGAATCTTGTAAACCTGAGGCAGTGCCAAAATCTAACGCCACCCCTAGGGGTGGCGTTAGCAGGGTGCAACGAGGAGGAATACATTTATACCTCCTCATTTTTTTGCTTTTCCAATGTTTGCTGCATTCTACATGTGTTTCTTCCTGCACATAAACAATCATTTGAAAATTACGTTTTGGCACTTCTGTGTGTGCTGCATTCTACAGCTCACACAGAAGTGCCAAAGCGCCATTAGTAATTGTTAATGTGCAGGAAGGGAAACCTTCATGCACATAAACGATCACACCCCTCAATGCATACAGGATGCCTGCATTGGCGATGGTAGCTGAATTTTGCACCAGCGTGGGGAACAACACAGGGGTGGGCCGTATTCACTTATATACGGCACATTCCAGTGTAACTAAAGTGGCGCAGCAAGGCGCTGCCAATGTTTGCAGTGCACCACTTTTCCATAAATCTGGCCCTAAGATGACAATGAGCCTCAAATATCAAGTCAGTGACGTGACATATCGACTGCCACAACACAGATAGACTGATATTACACCATCTCATTGCAGAGGATGATGGCTTTCCTGTGGATCTGCCTGTCTTGGAGTACTCTGATGACCTGGATGACCAGCTGGCAACCATCAGCCAAGAGACCCTACAAGAAGTCCTTGCAATCCTTCAGACACCACATCCAGTCGCAAGAAGTATTGATGTAGCAGACATCCCACAGGCCCCACTTAGCACCCCAATAATACGACCTGCCAGCACCGTCACAGCTGAGGACTCCAAGGATCCAGGGACCGGCATTGAGAAGACAGTGGTAGGAGTCCAGCTTGCCAAGGAGGTGCGGGTGGCGATGCAAACTATGGCAGCCAGCCTGGAGGGGATGCGCATGTGCATGGTTACGGTTACTGAACAGACTGCAGCTAACCGACGCACACACTCCCCAATGTTTGGAGTCCAGGAGTGTCTGAGGGATATAGCTGCTGCTGTGAGGGAGAGGCCACAACAACTGCCCTCCCAAACTGGCATCGACATGCTTGAGGACAAGAAGGACTCCATGCACCGGGAAATGGTCTCCCTCAGGACAGACATGGCTACCTACTATAGGGATGTTGCTGCTATATTAGAAAATCAGCAGCTCCTCCTTGCTGCAGTGATGCCATATGTAGTTCCACAAATGGCAGCTGCTGGGAATTGGGAGTCCGCATCTCCAACCACTGAAGTGTGTGTGGCCCCCTCCACCTCTCCACTACCACCATTAAGGTTAGAGGAGACACCACACACATCAGAAGATGACGATGTGGAACAGATCATCTTCACCAGTAGGAGTTCCCGGTAGTACCAGCCCATGCCACATGGGCAGTGTTTTCCTTTGTCCTGTGCTTGACATCATGCCAGTGTTAGCACTGTTGCAGATATGCACTCTTCACTGACACACTGGTGACCTTTCTGCTATGGACTGCAATTGTCTCTTACTGTTCAATTGGTAATTTATGTTCCCCTGCACTGAAAGACACTTTACCCAAGCATGTCCCATGACATGACATGTCCCTCAACCCTGGACTTCTGTTGTGTCACAATTGGATGGATTCCACTAATGGGGTCTCAGATCTGGACATTGTAAATATTGCACTACAACACTTGTAATTAAACACTACCTACACAACCAGCATGTCTTTGTGTATTGTGACACATCTACTACGCTTAGGAATTGTGATGTGTGTAACATGTCTTTAGTCACAGAGTGTTAGTACAAGAGTATGCGGGCACAAAACTACGCACATGGTACCTACATGATGAATGTCGATACTGGTCTCATTCCCTATAAGCAAGTATGTCAAAAATGTTGAACACATGTATGCTACACCCACTACATACGGCAGGAATGGCTGTGAAACAGTTCTCGGGCAATATCATCAGCTGGGAGTACCAGTAGAACACATTGGTGTGAAACAGAGTGACTCAACCTCATCTGTAATTGCCACTGGTCAGTATAGCAGGATAGGAATGAAATGTAGGCTGTTGTCAGATGTCCCACAGTGCCCAACATTCGGACACAGGACCCAAACAATGACAGTTGAATTACCACACCTTCCTGCCCAATACATGGTCAACATAGTCACCTTGAGTGGTGGGTACACTGGATGGCAGATGCACAGACAAGTAGATGTGTTGTAGCTGTCAATGTGACAGCTCAGTTATAAGATAGTGATGAAAATGTCAAGAGAGGAATTTGGAGGCAGAACGGAATCGCTAGGCCAACACACAATTGTCACTGCTCACCCACGAGGAGACCCTGAGACCCAAGCATAAGACACATGAAATAAGGGGGTACCCAAAGAATTTGAATAAGAATTTAACTAAACTAAAAAGAATGAAGAACACCTATCCTAACCTTACCTATCCTAACTCTACATAACCAACAACTGACCCTAACTACTCTATGCTAAACTTATGTAACACATTTAATGACACTCTAAACATTGCCCCCCCCCACCTCCCTTATATCACGAGACACATGCAGGACAACATATACTAAACAACACATATACTATCTTTAACTAAACAAATGTGTATTTTTTGGGTATTGTTTTTTATATAACACATAAAAGCCCTAACATCACCTAGCCACCCACCCACCCACATAATGAAATGTAAAAAGTAGAAACCCCCTCCAAACCTACTTAGTCTAACTAAACTACTAATTTAATCTAACCTGACACTAAACACCTAAGACCCACTATAAAACATTAAAACAAATGAGGAGGGAGGGGACTGAACTGGGGGTGAGAGTCATTAAGCCAATCACAGATTGTCCCTCTTGAGTTTCCTCTTGATTAATTTGAGTCTCCCGGTGTTTTTCTCCACCTCCTCAAGAGTGTCCAACGTTTTGAGGACCAGTGTGACATCCTTCTGTAGGTCCCTAATAGCACTTATGTCCATGGCAGCGGCTGTGGCATGGATGTTGAGGGTGCAGCAGCTGGGGCTTTTGTGATGGTAGCAGCTGTGACTCCCTGCAGAGCTGTGGTGCTTGGTCCTCACTGTGTGGGCAGTGTGGGTCCCCCTTGGGTAAATGCCCTCCACTCCCCGGTGGATCATTCTGTGCGATAGCGGCGGGCCATCCTCCGGAACTCAGATTCCACTGCCAGTATGTGCCTATAGCATACTGCCCTCTTCTGAAAAGCCTGCAGTTCCTCGTTGTTCATGTTGGCAGCTGTTAAATTGAGACAGGCAACCATCAGTGTCAGCATTGTGTGGAGTATGTACAGATTATTAGCTTACACTCTACATCGAATTGCACATGCACTCCAACTCACATTCCGGATAATACAATGGCCCTGATGAATGAAACGACAACGCTGCCTTAGCATAATTTCATTGACTCCAAAGCCACTCACAACAAGATTAGGATACAAACAAAATTAGATGTGCATTGAATTTGTGCCATGTGTAACAATGCAAAGGCAGCATCCACTTCACATAGATCAGGGCCACTATTCCTCATCATCTGTGTCAATTTCCAAACATACATCACCAGTAACTTGAATCTGTTACTGGGAGTATGGGATGCAGTTGGTAACCATAAGGGGATCGTGTTGATAAATACACATGCAAGCCTGATCAAAATGACTGTCACCTACACTGGGAGCATCATATCTACCTACACATTTGTTGTTCCTCACCCCCTGTGCCTCAGAGGGGATAGCCAGGAAATCCATCATCTCAACTGTCCAGGTCATTCACCAAGGCATGCCCACTCATAAATGGAGTCAGGGATTGGACCATATGTAAGGAGGGCTGACAACTAGGAAGCTGGTATCCATATGTCATTCTCATCTACATTCATGTGTCCAGGTGTAGACACCCATCAATACCTGATTAGCCAATACCATTCCTTACACACCCATATCCAGGCCATCTTTTCTTTACTCTATTCCCGATTGTGTGATTTTGTCCATTGTCTATGGATGCACCCTGTATCAACATACAAATGGAATGGGTTGGGCTGCTGTGTGGCATTTTGTGTATGGCCACATGTGGTAATCTATACAGCAATCTGATTTGGGTGTGATTGGTTTCTTACACCAACGTGTGTGTTACAGAATCAACAGCATGCAAATGTATTCACATCATGCATATGTATGCATGTGTGAAAATAGTGTATCCACATATGTATGGCAGTCAGTACTTTGCAACTGTTATGGAATGTGATGTGAATTGTGTTTACTTATATGAAGTGTGTAGTTGTCTTACAAAGCTCAAAATTTCGGACGACATACACAGCTCAGGCATTGTTGATGATGGCTGAGGAATGCTATGTAGCAAATGTTACCCAACAACTGTTTCCATATGTTGATCTTGAGTATTTGGAGAATTGTGTGTGGACTACACATATGTCTGACATGTGTACTTATTTGGTACACACTGTGATTGACACACTCTGCCTACATTCCACCCATATCATGTTTTGAACACAATAGTCAGATCAAAGTCATTACATTTAGAAGTGTTATTTTAATTTTTGTGTGATGGATCTGCAACCTTAACTGCATATGTTTTCATCCATTCTGATGTGTATTTTACAGACGTGTCCATCCAAAGTGTGAGGTCATGAGTACCGTGTGTCTCTTCAAACATTAAAGTCTCACCATATGTTGACATCCACTGCCTCATGTGTGGGCCCCTTGTTTACCTCCTATTTGGACATGTAGTTGTGTGTGATGAGCTATTGTTGTACAAGTTGTCAACGTGGATGTAACTAATATATTGTGGTTCATAGATTGTGTCCTTCAGTTGTGACATTCAAGTGATGAGGCTATTTGTAATATGTGTGATGGTAGCAGTTCAGTCTTACGCATCACATGTGATGCTGCTACTGTACTCATCAGATTAATGTTTGTGAAATGCTCCCTGAGGTTGGACACACAACTCTGTGGTATATGTTGTGTAGATTGAAGAGACCAAAGCTGGATTTTATGAATAGGTAAGGTGTTCATTGACAAAATGTACAAGGTGAGTTATGTGTTTATGAAGTGAAGAAGTTCTCAACAATGTGCAGTCTGCGGCGTATAACAGCAGCTGTGTTGTGCTGTCACCCCTCATTTTCTTCTCCAACATCCTCCTCCTCCCAGGCAGGTCAATCAATCAATCAATCAGGGATTTATAGGGTGTGGCTATTCACCGGTGAGGGTCTCAAAGTGCTGGAGGAGGAAGTGGAGAGGAGAGTGAAGAGGATCAGTTGAAGAAACAGGTCTGGAAGTCCTTCCTGAACTAAGACAGGGTGGGAGATTGCCTGAGGTGGATGGGGAGGGTGTTCCAGGTCTTTGCGGCAATGTGGGAGAAGGATCTTCCTCCGGCTGTGGTTTTCCGGGTGCGAGGGACCTTGGCGAGGGCCTGGTCGGCAGATCAGAGTTGTCTGGAGGGTGTAGAAGGAGGGTCTGTGGTTGAGGTAGGCTCGTCCGGCGTTGTGTAGGGCCTTGTAGACGTGGGTCAGAAGCTTGAAGGTGATTCTCTTGTCAATAGGCAGCCAGTGTAGGTCTCTTAGGAGGGCAGAGGTGTGGCTGTGCTGTGGGGTGTTCTTGATTAGATGGGCAGAGGTGTTCTGAATGCGTTGTAGTCTTTCCCGGGTCTTGGCAGTGGTTCCGACGTAAAGAGCGTTGCCGTAGGCTGCTGATAAGGGCCTGGGTGACTATCCTTCTGGCTTCGGTGGGGATCCACTTGTAGATCTTTCAAAGCATGTGCAGGGTGTGGAAGCAACCCGATGAGACCGTGCTCACCTGTCGGTCCATTGAGAGCGATGAGTCTAAGATGACGTCTAGGTTGCGGGCGTAGTTGGTGGGGGCATTTCCGAGGGCGTAGGGCCACCAAGACTCATTCCAGGCGGAGGGCGTGGAGCCGAGGATGAGGACTTCTCTTTTGTCCTAGTTCAGTTTGAGGCAACTATCTTTCATCCAGGCGGCGACTGCTTTAATTCCCTTGTGGAAATTGTCTTTGGTGGTGGTCGGGTTGATGGTGAGGTAGACTATCAGTTAAGTGTCATTGGTGTAGGAGACAATGTTGAGTGCATGGCATCTGACGATGGTGGCTAGTGGGGTCATGTGAAGGTTGAAGAGGGTGGGACTCAGCGAGGATCCTTGGGGGCACCCCAGCTGATCTTGGTGGCTTCCGAGAGAAAGGGTGGAGTTGGGCCCTCTGTGTTCTGCCGGTGAGGAACGAGGAGAGCTATTGCAGTGGTGAGTCTCGGATGCCGGCGAAGTGGAGGTGGGTGCCTAGTGTGTCATGTGATACTGTGTCGAATGTGGGAGAAAGGTCCAGGAGGATGAGGGCGACGGTCTCATGCACAGTGCAGGCTATGGGACGGAGCTCAGTGACTTAGCAAACGTGTCCCTTGGCACAGTGCATGTGAGGTCAGTGATGTCCTGTTTTCTCCCACTGGATCCCACTATGACATCCATGATCTGCACTGTCTGACAGTGACTCTGCGCCATGTTGGGCCATTTATTGTATTTGGTACATACATGATGGTGTAGTGAGTTAGTGAGTGTTGCATGTGAGGTGGCAGTGCAGAGGATGTGGTACCACTTATCACACATCTGGCACATGGTATGTGATGGGCATTGATCTTGTTTTCCGATGTGTGTGAGCCAATGCGTCAAGCAGATGTCTCTGCACACTACAGGTAAGTCAGGTATGTGTTGATGAGATGTAGTTGGTATAGACGCAAGTTGTCTGGTATCTGATATTTGTTCTGGCAGTGATTTGCATGGCATGACTTGAGGGATCTGTGTCTATATGGAGCTTACATGACATGGGCATGGGGAATGCCATTGACATGTCTGTGCTATTCTTTGTTTGGTGTACTGTGAGTGAAGTGTACGTAGTAGGCAAACTGTGGGCTTTTGTAGTGGTCGGTGTACTTCTACTGTTAGCAAAGGGTACATGTCTGCACCTGCCCTTCCTGTGGTGTGCCTGTCAAGTTGTGGGTGTGGTACGTACTTGTGGGTGTATGTGTTTGTGGTGTGCACTGATTGTGCTGTACTGCAGCATGGTGCATTTGTGTTGTCACCTGCACATGTTTTACAATGGCCATGTGATAAAGTAGTGGTGTATGTCTTATATGTCCAAGAGGGTTGGTGTGCTGTCTGTATATTGCTAGATTTGTTGACTTACCCATGAGTAGGCCATTTCCAAATTGTCCATGTTGGAATTGTTCATTGATCCTGCTGTGCCAGAATATGTAGGCGTCATGGACACTCCCAGGATACTTGTCCAAAATGTTTTTGAATAGTCCCCGGTGGTCCACCAGGCCCTGCACAATAATGGAATGCATGTGCTTGTGATTCCGGTATAATTGCTCTGTTGCTGCAGATGGTACGAGCCAGACATAGGTGCAGTCAATTGCACCAAGCACATGCGGGAAGCCATGGATTTGATAGAACCCCTGTTTGTTCTCCTGCTGCTTTTGCTGGGTGTTGGGGAAGCTGATGTGGTGGGGTGTCAGGGAGATGATAGCGTCTAACACCTTTGGCAGGAATGCAGAGAATGATGGCTGTGAGACACCAGCAACCAGGGCACCCGTTGTTTGGAAGGAACCACTTGCCAGCATGTGCAGGACAGCTAGCAGCTTTGTCACGTGTGGTATGTTGTATGGGGTCTGCAGGCTGGCTGTAATTTGTGGCTCAATGTGCTGCAGCAGGTGTAGTAAGGCTTGCCGGTTCAGTCTGTAGGTCCTAATAATGCCCAGGTCCCTGAGGCCAAGGAGGGTTGCCTTGGTTCTGAAGACTCTCTCCTGCCTTCTGCGTTGCCTTTGTGGGCCGCGTTGTCATGGTGGCGATTGCTGTAGTTGGGACTGCCCTCTGCGCCATTTTGCAAGCAGGATCATTATCTCCTTAAGTAGTGGTGTGTTTGCCTCATTTTAATGCCTGCCCTGACCCAGACATGAAATTTTGTCGCAAATTGGTGTTAATGTCATTTTTTGGGTCCGTCTCCCACCTGTGCATCTTTTTTGCCCAGGTAGATAAATAAGGCGCTAGGGTGTTTGAGTAATTTTTTGGATGGGAATGCCTATCTTGCATCTCATTGACGCAAGGAGGTTTCACGCATCCAAAAAATTACGTTAACACTAAAATTTTGACACTACACGGGTCTAATCTCAAAATATAAATATGTCGTTGAGTTTGCGCTGAATTAGTGTAAAAAAAAATGAAAATTATGCTAATTCAGCGCAGATTATTAATATGCCCTGAAGTTTGTGCCACAGTCTCATACCACCTCTTTTGGAAAGCCCGCCCTGGAGAAAATTCCCAGGAGGGCCTTTGCCACTGCTGGCGCTGTACTGGTCCTTAGAGGTATAGCCTCTGGATACCTGGGTACATGGTCCACACCCCCGTATAAATCTGTTTCCAAAGGCAGTGGGTTGGTCTAGAGGGCAAACAATATCCACCCCAACCCTCTCAAAGGGAATCTCAACCACTGGCAGTGGAATTGGGGTGGCCTTTGGAGTGCCACCTGTTTTGCCACTGGCCTGACAGGTGACACTGGAGCGACAAAACTCCTTTGTTTCTTCAGACATGGGGCCAGTGAAAGTGTGGAACAAGCCTGTCCCAAGTCTTGCTTTGCCCCAAGTCACATGCCAGGGGTATGTCATGTGCCAGTTTCAACAAAAACTCTCTATACTGCAGAGGTACTACCAACCTTCTGGTGGCACCAGGCTTGGGTTCCCCTGCTTCTGAGTATAGGAGATTGTCCTCCCAGTACACCTTGTGGGTGCCACTGACATCCCTTGCTTCCTGAAGGACAGCTTGCTGTCTTATCCCTTCCAGTGTGGGACAGGTATGCGGTGCCCTACTGAACTTCTCCCTGGCAGGCCCCAGGTGGAATCCTTACTGGAGGGTGGGGGTAGGGGGCAACTTTTTACCTTTCCTACCCTTGGCTTTGGGAGCCTCTTGTGCTATTGTTCCAGGCGCCGAGATCCCTTTTTCTTTTTGCTTTTTGGCCTGAGCCCTGGTTAAAGCAGAAATGTGCCCTGGGATGCCCAGCATTGCTGCATGGACCTCTAACTCCACTTCAGCCCAAGCTGAAGTCTCCAAGTCATTCCCCAAGAGACACTCTGTAAGTAAGTCTGTGGACACTACAACCTTCTTTGGGCCAGTAAACCCTCCCAGCTGAAATCAGAAACTGTGATGGGGTGGCATGCAGTGTTGTTGTGGGTGTCAGTCACTTGGTACTGCTTGGTGTTGCTCAGGGGTCACCAGTATTTCAGTCACCATAGTGACACTGGCCCTTGTGTCCCTGTAGGGCTCTACCTAATCACCATTTATCAAGGGCAGCTGCTTGTACTTACCCATATTAAAGGGACAGGGACCAAGAGTGGTACAATAAATGCTCCCATCTGAGACTAAAACAGCCTCAGTAGTTTCCCTAACTAAGCCAGCCCCCATCACACTTCCTAAAGTGAGTCCAGCTACACCCTTGGAATTGCTATTGCTGCCTGCCCCCCCACTACTGTTGTTACTAGGGGCACTAGTGGTAGAGGTGGGAGTTGTAGTGGTGAGTGGTTTGGTGCTTTTCTTAAGTCAGGAGCTGTCTCCTGGCCTATAGCCCTCGTTCCTTCAGACATAGCACCAAGGCTTTTTGTAGTGGGAAGAGGATTTGGACCCTCCCCAGAGGAATTTTGTGGGCCTGATGAAGGCTCTTTAGTTTTAGTTTTGTCCCCACCCTTGTCCTGAGACTTACCTGCTTCCTTTTTCTTGTCCTTGTCACACCCAGTGTGAGCTTTTCTGCTCACCCTCGTTCTGACCCATTTATCTGCCTTCTTTCCCAGTTCTTGGGGAGAGGTCAGATCTGAGTCAACCACATATTGGTGCAACAAATCAGACACACAGTTGTTTAGTATATGCTCTCTCAAAATTAGATTATACAAGCCCTCAAAGTCACTGACTTTGCTACAATGTAACCAGCCTTCCAAAGCTTTCACAGAGCAGTCCACAAAACCAATCGTAATCTTGGCAGGACCCTTTCCTGGTCTCCCTGAACTGTACTGTTCAGTGGTAAGACCAAATCCTTCTAACAGAGCAGACTTTAAAAGTGTGTGATTATCAGCATCCTTCTCTCTGACTGCAGGAAGCCTGTCCCTACCCTTGTCAGACAAGGAGAGCCAAAGTATAGCAGCCCACTGCCTCTAGGGGGACCTTCTGAACTTTACATGCCCTCTCCAGAGCAGGATGTCATCCCCCACCTGCTTTGGGGGAACAACTTTACTAAGATTTCTGGAATTAAGAGTCCTCCCTGACCCTATGTTCCCTGAAACCAGTTACTGCTGCCACCATAGGGTGCTAACCTCAATCCTTGGCTCTCTCTCCACTGCCAAGGCCTCCCTGTCTAGGGCTAGCTGTTGCTGCTGCAGCCTCATCTTGGCCTCCTCCAGCCTTAGTTTCCTAAGCTCACTATCTAAGGAGTCATCTGGAGTTGAGCAGTTTGTCCCCTCTGATACAGAGGTGACATGAGAGTGCTAGGATGTGGATCTATCCCTAGGTTTGGTAACCCTCTGCACTAGTCCCCTGGAAACAAAGGTGGGCCTACTGACATGGCCAACCTTGGCACTACCTGTAGTGCTCCCAGCTACACTAGGGGGTTTACTAGAGACCTTGTGACCCTCCTCAGTGTTCAGATCCTCTCCTTCTAGCACGGGGGGATAGATTCTTCCCCCTCTTCCTCCTCCTCCTGGCTACCAGCTTGTTCCTGGTCATCCTAGAGGAGCAGGCCAAGAAGCAAAGTCTTATTAGGATTCCTCCCTGTCTTCAGGTTCCTACTCCTGCACACTTTCCTCAGTTCCTGAAAGGTGAGATCTTCATAGTGAGGCTCCGTGTTCTGAGATGTGCTAGGTACTTGTGACCGGGTCAGCCCGATCGTAAGCGAGGCACCAGCAGGACAAGAGTTGTTTTCGCGTTCCCATGTTGCCATGGGAACGCTTTCACGGCGAGGCCGGCAATCGGAGGTTGCCTCGACAACCTCCGATGACGAGGGCACAGCGGATTGGCCAGCGGGAGGCCAAAGGCCAGGGATTCCCCAGGAGAAGGGAGGAGCGGCGGGGGAGGACGGAGGAGCGACGAGCGAGGACGAAGGAACGGCGAGCGAGGAGAAAGGCGGCGGCGGCCGGAGAGGACAGCCACACAATCCGGAAGGCAACCCCGAGGACGGAGGGCAGTCCCACTGGCCGGGAACTTGTGGAGACGACGCCAGGAAGAACAGAGTGGTACCGGAGCCCAAGGGGACCAGACCAGACGACAGCGGGACCGGAGACCAACGAGAGGACCTCCACAGAGCCAGCCACGGCCCCGGAGGGTCGTGGCTCTGGAAGGTACGGTCCTTGTGGACAATCAGAGGGGCACCTTAAAGGGAGACAAGCTGGGGAAGGGAGGGAGGCAGGGTGAGGGGAGGACAGGGAGGGAGTCAGAGGGCACCAAAAAAGGGGCACGTAACAAGCACCAGTAGTAAACACATTTAGGAGATAAGGCAATAGAGACCCAGCCCACAGTCCTCACTGGCACCCCCCTTCCTGAACCCATTCCCCAGTATTACAGCTAAGTAAAGGACGTATGTAAAGGCCTTCATTCCACTCACCATCGGTATTTATCCTTTTCTCCCCTGTATGCTACCCGGGATCCCATGAGGAAGATCCAAATTGCTACCTAAAAGGAAAAGAGGAAGAGAAGCACGTTAGGAAGACGAAGCTCACCACCCAAAGAAGGAATAGTCTCTAAAGCACTTTACAGAACCCTATACATCATTTATTTGAAATAACAAATAAATACTTACCTTAATAACCCAAGCTGCCTCTACTGAGTGTCTGTACTGTTGGGACTGCTACAGTGGTGTCAGAAGTGGGATCCTAAACCCCTCTTCTTGGCAGTCCAAACAGTATACACAATGAGTGAAAGTCCGTCCTTAGACACCATGGTCAAGCAGCTAGCGGAGGGGCAAAGACACTTACAGCTGGTATGGGAAGCCCAACAGCGAGAAGCTAAAGAGGATCGGGAGGCCCTACAATCTGCTCTGAAGAGTCAGGCGACCATACTGGCTAATAATCAGCTAGTCCATGAAAGCGCGATGAAAAAACTAACTGAGACTATTGCCGCTAGTAAGGTACATCCGAACGTACCTAGTTCGGTACTACAGAAATATCAGGAGGGAGAGGATCCAGAGTCCTTTTTTACTAATTTTGAAAGAGTGGCTTCCTCCGCCCTGTGGCCGGAAGATAAGTGGGGACAGTACGTTGCTCCCTTGCTCACAGGTATCCTACAATCAGCGTATCAAGCCGCCAACCTCGCTCTCTACTAGACATGGCGGTAGAAGCCTGGGAGGCTGAGGCGGAGGAAGGGGGGACTCCGTTATTAGAATATGCAAAAAAATTGAGAAAACACCTACACAGCTTATGGGCTGACGTGCATGCAAACATGGAAGAGGCCCAACGAACTCAGAAACTCCAATATGACAAAGGAAGCAAACTACGGGTTTTCCAACCCGAAGACCAGGTCCTAATAATGAGGCCCACCTCCGAACACAAACTCCTCGCCAAATGGCAAGGGCCATATCGCATTATCAAAGCAGTTTCCCCCGTCACCTACCTTATTGAAATATCCTCCCATCCGAGGAAAACACAAATATACCATGTAAACTTGCTAAAAAAATGGGAAACACCCGAACAGCCTAACCAAACCATAGAAAGGGGTCACTTCATCTGTCCCAACAAGCCACTAGATATCGAGTTCTACCCCACCACCCCATCCACGGAGGTTATTTTACCCTCGGTGAACGATACTTTATCAGGGGGGGCAAAAACAACAAGCACGTACAATATTGAAACAGTGGCAACCGCTGTTTTCAGAGAAGCCAGGAAAAACTTCCCTAATCCACCCCAACATACGAACAAATCCCGGTACAATCACTAGAGAGCGTCCATATCGCATTCCAGAAGCTAGAAAACAAATAATTGAGGAAGAAATCAAAAAGATGTTATCCTTAGGAGTCATCGAACCCTCCAATAGTCCCTGGTGTTCACCGGTAGTCCTAGTACCAAAACCTGACGGTAGTGTCAGGTTTTGTATCGATTTCCGCAAACTTAACGCAAGCTCCCTCTTTGACACTTACCCCATCCCGAGAGTAGACGACGTTCTCGAAAAACTAGGAAGAGCAAAATACATGTCCACTATCGACTTAACAAAAGGATATTGGCAGATTCCCCTAGCCGCTCAGGATAAGGAGAAAACAGCCTTTTCCACCCAGTCAGGGTTGTATCAGTTCACCGTACTACCTTTTGGGCTTCACGGAGCACCCGCAACCTTTCAGAGGTTGATGGATAGGATTTTAAAACCCTTTCCTACATTCTCTGCCGCATACCTAGACGATGTAGTCGTTTTTAGCGAATCATGGGAAGAACATTTGGTACACATACAGAAGATATTCCACGCCCTCAAATCAGCCGGCTTAACAGCCAATCCCAAGAAGTGTATCATAGGTAAGACAGACATCTCCTATCTGGGTTATCGGATTAATCAGGGTACCCTACA
The DNA here is from genome assembly GCF_031143425.1 of Pleurodeles waltl. Lineage (NCBI taxonomy): Eukaryota > Metazoa > Chordata > Amphibia > Caudata > Salamandridae > Pleurodeles > Pleurodeles waltl. The sequence continues at coordinate 94,107,220 of NC_090451.1, read as the reverse complement.
ACCTCAAAACCCAAAAGTGGAGGCTATCTTGCATGCCCCTCTTCCACACACTAAAAAGGATTTACGTTCATTTTTAGGGTTAGTGGGCTATTATCGACGTTTCATTCTGCATTATTCCACCATAGCAGCCCCCCTTACGGACCTCCTCGCTAAACACCATCCCAATCAGCTGTTGCCTTTTTCGGAAACGCAAAATGCGAGTTTTGAACGACTAAGGGACTCCTTAACCTCCAACCCCATCCTACGCTGCCCGGATTTTACAAAACCCTTCCACCTTTACACCGATGCCTCGGATGTTGGGCTTGGAGGGGTTCTAACACAACCTGATGCAGAAGGGCTTGACCACCCCGTAGTCTACATCAGCAGGAAGTTATATCCTCGGGAGCGTAATTACCCAATTATTGAGAGGAAATGTTTGGCTATCAAATGGGCCATAGACTGTCTACAATTCTACCTCCTGGGCCGACCTTTTATATTATTCACGGATCACGCTCCCCTTACGTGGTTAGCTGCACATAAGGACTCGAACTCCAGGATACTCCGCTGGTTCCTTGAACTCCAACCCTTCTCTTTTCAGGTGCGCCACGTGCCCGGATCTCGCCAGGCCCCCGCGGATTATCTGTTTCGGTTTCCCCTGTCTGCCACTGTCCTAGAGCAGGACAGTTCTTGGGGAAGGGTGTGTGACCGGGTCAGCCCGATCGTAAGCGAGGCACCAGCAGGACAAGAGTTGTTTTCGCGTTCCCATGTTGCCATGGGAACGCTTTCACGGCGAGGCCGGCAATCGGAGGTTGCCTCGACAACCTCCGATGACGAGGGCACAGCGGATTGGCCAGCGGG